>NC_053499.1:90822907-91139605 GCF_905171775.1 Rana temporaria | reverse complement strand
TCAAACGGTGTAGTCGTTGTATCAATTGCATGTACGTTTGAGGATTTATTAAGCTTTGTTTGGAGGCTTAAATCATGTATTAGATCTGTGAATTAAAAGCGTTTGTAATGTTATTTCTTTCCATAAATAACTTTCCTGACCTCAGTGCAATATTCCTCCTCACTGACCTGGGGGGGAGGGGAAACCTATTGAGGAGGGAGGGGCGACCAGGAAGTCAGCATACTCTATACTTTGCAGATAGAGAAAGAAGCTGTGTGTCCTAAAGATAGTGTAGTGGTTATGGTGAATGTCTTTGGCAAGGGGCTCACCAATTAAGCTATTCAGCATTCCCACTCGCATTTTCCTCAGGAAATGCATTGTCTAGTTATATTATATTTTAATACTCCTGCTGCTGCCTCCATGCTGAGTAAAGCTTCATGACCTCTCTGGCACAGCGGATCCACCAACAGCCTCCGCTACAAGCTACCAGACCGGACTACCAGACCGGATCTAAACAGCAAGTGTAACTATAACAATGAACCTTATGTTAAACCCTGTTTTGCGGCATTTATACTGCAACCATTGGGCTGTCTGCAAGAGCTCATCTGCATTCTCTCTCTTTCTTGCTCTCCCTCTCTCTCTCTTTGTATATATATATATATTGTTGCTTTTGTTATGTTCATTTTTCAACAGTTTATTTTGTGTTCGTCGTGTCTGTGTCGTGTGCTTTAGTTTGTCCTAGGTTAATGTTAAATAAAATAATAGTATAAAATGTTTTTGCTTATTATGAAGTTAAATGTGTTGATGTTGATTTGTTTGATGTGAAGTTAGATGTGTTGAAAAACCTACAACTCTATCTCAAAAAGAAATGAAACATTTCCAAAAAATAAGATTTTTTAATACAAAAATAAATTTAAATATAGCTATCAATGCGTTTCTGAATGTGGTGCATTTCCGCAATCTGACCCGATAGCTGCTGCTCTAGCAGAGCATTTTGTTGGGTGAGGTAGCTCATCTTCCGCTGGTTTTGCAGGATCCTCTGGTGGGTCTTTTCGATGAGTCTGTTCTGCCTCCTCATATCTCTTGATGCTTTTAGGATATAATAAAAAAACATTTGGATTTCAAATAACGTTACCAAATAAATAAATATTTTTTTTGCTTATTAATCAATCATTATCATGTGTATACACTTGTTATGTGTCTAACACATCCCGGGAGTGCAGAATTATTAGGCAAATGAGTATTTGGACCACATCATCCTCTTTATGCATGTTGTCTTACTCCAAGCTGTATAGGCTCGAAAGCCTACTACAGATTAGGCATATTAGGTAATGTACATCTCTGTAATGAGAAGGTGTGTGGTCTAATGACATCAACACTCTATATCAGGTGTGCATAATTATTAGTCAATTTCCTTTTCTTTGGCAAAATGGGCCAAAAGAAGGATTTGACAGACTCTGAAAAGTCCAAAATAGAGAGATATCTAGCAGAGGGATGCAGCACTCTTAAAGTTGCAAAGCTTCTGAAGCGTGATCATCAAACAAAAGAAGCGTGTGGAAAAACAAAGGTGCAAAATAACTGCCCATGAACTGAGAAAAGTTAAGCGTGCAGCTGCCAAGATGCCACTTGCCACAAGATTGGCCATATTTCAGAGCTGCAACATCACTGGGGTGCCCAAAAGCACAAGGTGTGCAATACCCAGAGACATGGCCAAGGTAAGAAAGGCTGAAAGACGATGACCACTGAACAAGACACACAAGCTGCAACGTCAAGACTGTGCCAATAAATATCTCAAGAAAGATTTTTCTAAGGTTTTATGGACTGCTGAAATGAGAGTGAGTCTTGATGGGCCAGATGGAAGAGCCCGTGGCTGGATTGGTAAAGGGCAGGGAGCTCCAGTCCAACTCAGACGCCAGCAAGGTGGTGGTGGAGTACTGGTTTGGGCTGGTATCATCAAAGATGAGCTTGTGGGGCCTTTTCGGATTGAGGATGGAGTCAAGCTCAACTCCCAGTCCTACTGCCAGATTATGGAAGAGACCTTCTTCAAGCAGTGGTACAGGAAAAAGTCACCATCCTTCAAGAAAAACATGATTTTCATGCAGGACAATGCTCCATCACACGTGTCAAAGTACTCCACAGCGTGGCTGGCAAGAAAGGGTATTAAATAAAAAAAAAGTAATGACATGGCCTCCTTGTTCACCTGATCTGAACCCCATTGAGAACCTGTGGTCCATCATCAAATGTGGGATTTACAAGGAGGGAAAACAGTACACCTCTCTGAACAGTGTCTGGGAGGCTGTGGTTACTGCTGCACGCAATGTTGATGGTGAACAGATCAAAACACTGACAGAATCCATGGATGTCAGGCTTTTGAGTGTCCTTGCAAAGAAAGGTGGCTATATTGGTCACTGATTTGTTTTTGTTTTGTTTTTAAATGTCAGAAATGTGTATTTGTGAATGTTGAGATGTTATATTGGTTTCACTGTTAAAAATAAATCATTGAAATGGCTATCTATTTATTTTTTGGTTAAGTTGCCTAATAATTCTGCACAGTAATAGTAGTCACCTGCACACACAGATATCCCCCGAAAATAACTAACACTAAAAACAAACTAAAAACTACTTCCAAAAAAATTCAGCTTTGATATTAATGAGTTTTTGGGGTTCATTGAGAACATGGTTGTTGTTCAATAATAAAATGAATCCGCAAAAAATACAACTTGCCTAATAATTATGCACTACCTGTATACTTCTAGCATCAATACCATATTATGGTTCTACAATCTGACAGGTGCGCTTTATATGTTGTCCATTTTTATATCTACATTTTGTTGTTGAAATGTTATTAATCATTGTGCACATATTTACCTTCCTGAATGAGGCTCACAGGACCGCTCTCTTCCTCCTGCTCTTCTGCTTGAGAAGTTGGGGTGGTGGGGGGGGGAAGCTCCTCAGCTTGCTCCTCAACAGGAGCTGGGGTTGGGGAGTGGGAGGGCCCTGGCTGCTCCTCCTCATGCATCTCCTCCTCTGCCGCATCCTCCTCTGCCGCATCCTCCTCCTCCTCCTCATCGGCCTGGCGCCTTCTGCGCTTGGCGTGGACAACTGGCATTGGAGCTCCTATAATAACACAATGTTCATATATTATAAAAATGTTTTCTAATGACGTATGCAAATTCTGTGTACTCTGCTGTATTGTATATGAATACAAATTGATTTATATAGACAGTTAACCAATGGGACAATGTTATATTAAAGGGTCTTGTGGGCACTACAGGGGACTGAGCGTGAGCTGGGATGCAACCATGTTAAAATGAGCTGTTTTTGTCTCCTTTGTTTTGTTCAGACCATCTCATGTTAAAAAAAGGGCCTGATGGAGCACACGGGATTACTATAACAACCCCACTCCTAACACAGGAATTTAGTGGTAATCTATATATATAAAACTCAACGTGTGTGTGTGCATAAATGTATGTATGTATGTATGTATGTATGTATGTTCCAGCATCACGTACAAACGGCTAAAGATATTTATATGAAACTTGGCACACAGGTTACTTATATGTCAGCCACAAACATAGGATAGGTGGTTTAAACCTTACCCACCCCCACTTGCCATGGTCGGGGTTTTTCTTTAAAGTCCCATGCAAAGCAATGGGAAAATTATGTTCCCACATAACTTCTGTGTTCCTGTCTGCTGTCCCATGTCTTTTTTCAACAGTACTATGAATACCTTGGCTGGTGGTGATATATGTTAGCACAACATGGCATCTTGGTTAACAACATCTGACCTTACATGAATTACATATGACCTTACATAACTGTCACCAAAGGAGCTGCGGTGGCTCCACGCGATTGCCACTGCACTGACAAGTGATTCACCTCTGCAGCTAGGGGTTCGGATCCCGCTCTCGGCTACCTGTGAATTGAGTTTGGTGGTCTCAGCCCCGCCCCTGGTGGGTGTGCTATGTGAGGTTGGGTTGGGAGGACCCCCTCACACCCGCCATTGCCAACCGGGGCATGGAGAAAGGTGGCAGATTGCCTCTGGGGGAGGCCTCCCAACTCCTGCAGGCCGGCTCCTCTCTCTTTCGAGTTCACGCACAAAATACACTTTTTAAAAAAAAAACATAACTGTCAACAATAACTTACCTGGATGATATTTAGCCCGAAGACGTCTGACCTGATCCATTTGGCGCCTCTTCAGGTCAGACCACTTCTTCACAATTGCATTGTGGTCGTGTTGGCCGCCAAAGTCAGCGATTAGGGCGCTGACCACAGCCCTTTTCTCTGGCTGCCTCCGCAGCTTATCGTATCCTGTTTCCAGGAACTTCTGCAAGATGAAGAACAAAGTATATTGTAATACTTCTGTTGACAGCCTTATGGATATATGACGTAAATGTATGCTATTCAACAATTGGAAGCATTCTCGCCTTATTAATCAATGACAGGGGTAACATGACAGATTTTATATCCTGCCATTTCGGTCGCCACCTTTTTTGCATAAATATAGCAGCCATTATCATTTGCATAATTATGAATATATTATTAACAACACAGGATACACGTATAGGGGAGATATGCGTTGCTAACTCTTTTCCCTGTCAGGAGCCTAACGCCCCGGGGGTCAGAGACGGGACCTTTTCGGAGGGCCACTGACGTATGTACCCGTCGCAGTTTTTTGTGATGTCACTCTTTAGGTGTGTGCACATTTTTCACTGCATCCGGGTGGAGTTTTTGGGTTGTGTTTTGCACGCCACAGGCTTTTCAACAGGAAAAAAACAGCTGGAGGCAGAATGGTTGCAAAACACTACGGGTTTGTTACCTAACTCTGGGTTTCAAGACCAGTCCACCTCCAGCTGTTGCAAAACTACTACTCCCATCAGCCACGGTCTGTCAGTGCATGCTAAGAATTTTACTTTTGCTGCATCTAGGGTGCCACAGTTTAGAGACCCGTGCATAAAGGCCTGAAAAATGGGGGCCTGCAGAACTTACAATACTAGAAGTGCCAGCATTCCCAGGCATGCTGGAAGTTGTAGTTCTGCAACATCTAAAGGGCAATATGTATTCGAACGTCCTTGGGCCTTGAGGACACTGAAGTCAGGACGTTCGCATACGTCCTATGTCCAAAAAAATGTTAAATTCATTATGCTAAATAACAAGGAAAAGTGCCTAAATACACATTTGCCAACCAGGGTGTCTGCAGCTGTCCAGGCATGCTGGGACTTGTAGTTTTGTAAAAGCAGGAGACACATTTTTTGTGAAATACTAATATCTGATCATATATACTAACTTTTAAACTAGACTAAAATGCAGTTGAAGATAATGAAATAACAGTGGTCGAAATACTTACACAAATCAGCAAATTTTCCTCAGATACAGTGAAATTACTTCCAACCATCTTGCTCTGCGATTGCGTTGCGATCAAAAAGTTGGAAACTGGCAAGGGTCCAGGAAATGGTCGCGTGTTGTTCGCGTGTTGATTGCGCTGCTTGGACCGAGATGGGTCCATATGGCTTCGGCTGTATGGACCACAGTAACTCTTTTCCCTGTCAGGAGCCTAACGCCCCGGGGGGTCAGAGACGGGACCTTTTCGGAGGACCACTGACGTATGCAACCGCCGCAGTTTTTTGTGATGTCACTCTTTAGGTGTGTGCAAATTTTTCCTTGCACCGGGTGGAGTTTTTGGGTTGTGTTTTGCACGCCACAGGCTTTTCAACAGGAAAAAAACAGCTGGAGGCAGGATGGTTGCAAAACACTACGGGTTTGTTACCTAACTCTGGGTTTCAAGACCAGTCCACCTCCAGCTGTTGCAAAACTACTACTCCCATCAGCCACGGTCTGTCAGTGCATGCTAAGAATTTTACTTTTGCTGCATCTAGGGTGCCACAGTTTAGAGACCCGTGCATAAAGGCCTGAAAAACGGGGGCCTGCAGAACTTACAATACTAGAAGTGCCAGCATTCCCAGGCATGCTGGAAGTTGTAGTTCTGCAACATCTAAAGGGCAATATGTATTCGAACGTCCTTGGGCCTTGAGGACACTGAAGTCAGGACGTTCGCATACGTCCTATGTCCAAAAAAATGTTAAATTCATTATGCTAAATAACAAGGAAAAGTGCCTAAATACACATTTGCCAACCAGGGTGTCTGCAGCTGTCCAGGCATGCTGGGACTTGTAGTTTTGTAAAAGCAGGAGACACATTTTTTGTGAAATACTAATATCTGATCATATATACTAACTTTTAAACTAGACTAAAATGCAGTTGAAGATGATGAAATAACAGTGGTCAAAATACTTACACAAATCAGCAACTTTTCCTCAGACTTAGTGAAATTGCTTCCAACCATGTTGCTGTGTGATTGCGCTGCGATCATAAGTTGGAAACTGGCAAGGCTCCAGGAAATGGTCGCGTGTTGTTCGCGCAATTGCGCATGCGCGATCGAAAAATCGCAATCGCAATATGTATTTTGGTTAAAATATCATACATATTCGATTTCAGAGTGCTGCTACAGCAGTTTTCGAAATATCTGCAATCAATTTCGCATTCGCATGTTGCGATATTTCGATAAAATATCAGGAATATTCTGAGCCAATCAGAGCGCTCCTCCAGCATATCTCGAAATTGCGCAATAAATATCGCATTCGCATGTTGCGATATTTCGATAAAATATCACGAATATTCTGAGCCAATCAGAGCGCTCCTCCAGCATATCTCGAAATTCCGCAATAAATATCGCATTCGCATGTTGCGATATTTCGATAAAATATCACGAATATTCTGAGCCAATCAGAGCGCTCCTCCAGCATATCTCGAAATTCCGCAATAAATATCGCATTCGCATGTTGCGATATTTCGATAAAATATCACGAATATTCTAAGCCAATCAGAGCGCTCCTACCGCAGTTATTAAAAAATCGCAATTATTTTCGCATTCGCAATAGCGAAAAATCGCAATCAATTAATTTCGATAAAATATCACGAATATTCGAATTTAGCGAATATATCTCGAATATTCGAATATATATTCGAGATATATCGCGAAATCGAATATGGCATATTCTGCTCAACACTAGTCTTTAAGTTCCCTGACCTCTGCTGCCTGAAATTCTATTTTTTCTTCAGTTTCTTCTACTGTCCTCAGGATATGCTTCATATCTTCGTGTATTAGTACCATTTCCCCTTTAAGAGAAGATTCCATTTTATTCATTATCGTCTCCATCCTGGCGAACATTTTTGCTATTTCTCCTTTAGTTGGAAGTTGGTCTTCTATCGATCCATTCTCTTCCACATCATCGTATTCTTCACCTGCTATAGTGGAGGGCCTTGCCCCTTCCAACACCTGCGACTGTCTTCTGAGTACCATTTTCTGCGAGTTCTCTGTGTTTTTTTTTCTCGTAGAAGCCATTTTTTCCGGGGTATCTTTAGCTGGGTTTTTTATCATATATTTTTTGATTGTACTTGGGCTAGTGCTTATTTTAGGTGGATTTGCTGTAGCCCCTCTCAATGATCTTCCCCTCATTCTAATTTTTATTTAGCCACTGGCTTTTTCCACAGTTTCCCCTTTTTTTTATATCAGTCCGACGACTACTCAAATTGCAGTCAGGGAAGTTTTTTTTTTTTTAATATCTGCACTATAACCGCAGAACAAACACCGTTGTGTATATATACACACACCATAAATCAGTCCGGACTACTACAGCTTTAATACGTCCTGTATTTGAAAACTCAACTGTGTATTTTGACTTAGTAAGTTCAGTATTAAGTCCGTTCCGACTCTTAATTTAACTTCTTGAATTTTGGTTAAACAGACGCAGAAAAAGAATATAAGGGCCGTCGGTGCCATTTATGTGTCTCAAAAATATTTATGGAAGAGGCTAGCAATGCGACTATGGCAACTATGGCTTGCTAGAGTCCTATTCTCCCTATTCTCCCGACGGAAGTCCGTTCCAGAAACCCCAAAGAAGAATACAGGGGACCCAGGGCAGGGCCGGACAAAATTTATATTACGGCATTACCTCAACGTATTTAAATCTATTTAAATATATGTATATTTTTTATTTAAGTTTTGACAGTTTCAATGGGCCAGATTCACGTAGCCCGGGCGCAACGTAACGTAAACGATTTAAGTTACACCGCCGCAAATTTCCCAAGTTAGTGCCCGATCCACAAAGCACTTACCTGGAAATTTGCGGCGGTGTATCCTAAATCCGTCCAGCGCAAGGCGGGCCCAATCGAATGGGGCGAGTCCCATTTAAATTAGGCGTGCTCCCACGCCGGACGTACTGCGCATGCTCCGTCGGGTAAATTACCCGAAGTGCATTGCGCTAACTGACGTCGCACCGACGTCATTTGCTTAGACGTTAACGTAAATGACGTCCAGCGCCATTCACAGACGTCTTACGCAAACGACGTTGATGTTTAAATTTTGACGCGTGAACGACAGCCATCCTTAACATGGCTTAAGACAACTAGGGCTCAGCCCTAGTTTTACGCGGCGTAACTCGACGGAAACGACGTAGAGTTAGATCGATGGGACGTTCGGGGATCGTCGTAAGTATTCATTTGCATATTCTACGCCGGCCGCAATGGCCTCGCCACCTAGCGGCCGGCCTAGAATTGCATCCTTAAGATCCGACAGTGTAATTCAATTACACCTGTCGGATCTTAGGGCTAGCTATGCGTAACTGATTCTATGAATCAGTCGCATAGTTAGAAACAGAGATACGACGGCGTATCAGTAGATACGCCGTCGTATCTCGTTTGTGAATCTGGCCCAATGTTTTCAGGCACTTTTCAGTCTCTTCCGTTTTTTTTTTTTTTTTTAAACAAACTGAAGCCAATTAACCATTCACCACTTTTTAAAACATTGCCGCTAGTCAGTGCAATTGTAGTGTTGTAATGCAGCCCTCAAAATTTCCACTCGCCTACTAGCATTTGGCGAGTGGATTTAAGCTGGGGGCGAGTGATGACAGGGCTGCATGACCAATCTCCCTCCAATCTGTGCCTACATTTAGAGCCCCGATGAGATTGGCGGCCAAAGAGGAAAGGTGCATGCTCGGGAAAAGTAGTCTGGTGAGCCGCGCACAGGCAGAGCAGTACACAGGTGCTCTCCTTACAATTCTCATTAAGCCATGGGACCTAACAGTATGACCTCTCTGAGCCTGCCCCCCCTCCCCCGACCAATGTAGCTGGAGAGCAGAAAGTAATGAGTGAGGTGGAGGATTGCAAAAATGACCACTCTGGTGCAGCGCTCACTGAAAGTTGCCCTGACATGAGAGCGGCAGCCTTCTAGTTTGTGCAGTTTTCTTCTCCTTGTGCTCTATGTAAGTGTCCAAAAGTTTAGCCTGAGCACTGTGAACAGACTGGTCTCAATGTGTGCTGTGCGCCGTCAGTGTGCGCTGTGCTATGGTGTCAATGGCTGTGCAGTTGTGTGGATCTCAGCGCTGGATTGTACTCCCTCCCGCTGTGCTGCAGCTCCTCTCCTCTCTTCCAGCCTGAATAAAAGGGGGAAGTGGGGACATGCAAGCGTGGAGCCGCACACACAGGCTCCTGATGATGAGATGAATGAGAGAGAGAGAGAGGATGGATGGAAGTTGCAGAGGAGACAGCAAGAGAATGGGGAAGAGACCCAGTTCTAGTGCCCTGTCCCTCTGGTCTGCCCCCAGTGCCCTGTCCCTCTGGTCTGCCCCCAGTGCCCTGTCCCTCTGGTCTGCCCCCAGTGCCCTGTCCCATTTTGTTAAAGTTGTTGTTGGTAATATTTAATTTTGTAACTTGATTCTGCATAAAACATTGTCATTCCATGAGATAATCTACGAGGGCGTGTTTACGGGTGCAATTGGGCGCAGGGCAGTGTATGAATTAGGTGGGGCAACTGGTGGTGAGTAACTCTTGAGGCCTAGCTAGTAGCTCAGGACTTGAAATTTTGAGCCCTGTTGTAATGTTTCTTTTCACATTTAATCACAGTCATTTTATCTTCTTATTGTTCCTCTCCTGCTCACTGCTCTTAAATGTAAGCATTTATTCAACATTTGCAGACTGACATAACCTGTGGCATTTTACTCACAACTCCAGATCTCCATGGAACCATGTTATCATGACTGTTATCATTACTCACGGAACCCGGGATACACTGCACAGCCTGGAGTCCTCCGGTTGTCCTCGGTACGACCCGCATTCCCTGGTCCGTGCTTAGGTTCAGTCAATCCGGCGTGAGAGATTTGAACGGCTTGAGCCTCTTGTGGACCGTATCTTTAGAGATGCGAGGCAGCGTACAGTAATGGGAGAGTGAGGCGGGAGGATCCCCGCAACGAAACTGCGTTCAGCAAGGAGTACACTCAGCTGTCAGCTGGTGGCCGGCGCCTTCCCCCGACCGACCCACTCTCGGCACACCAGAGGCGCAGCGTCCAAACTACTCCTCAGCAAAGCACAGCAACACCCAGTGACGAGATGGCGAGAGGACGGCAGGAACAGTTGAGGGTACAGCGCGATACGACAGGGTAGGGAAAAAGGGAAGGAGAGCATGCGTCACGGATCACAGGTACGAGTCTCGGGCTACGTATCACGGGCTACAGGCTGCGGGCACCCTGCACACACTGCATACAGATGACCAGCGAAGTCTCTCCCCTCTCCCCCCGCTGATTCGACATCCGGCATCCAATCCAATCCAGTACACGCCGGCTTCTAATACACACCGCAGCCCGCTACACCCGCTACACTTCAGCCGATCCCCGCTTCCCGCGCTGTGTTTGAAGCACTCCGCCGACATATACCGAGCGCAGTACAATCGGGTATACTCGGGCAGGCTCGGCTCCTCTCGCGTAAAGGACGTACAGGACGCACAGGACGTGACCGCGAGAGGAGCCGAGCCTACCCGAGTATACCCGAGTGTACTGCGCTCGGTATACGTATGTCGGCGCAGTGGTTCAAACAGCGCGGGAAGCGGGTATCGGCGTATATCGCGCACCCACGATTTTGCCCTGATTTTAAGGGCAAAAAAGTGCGCGGTATACGCTGATAAATACGGTATATACGCATAAGGGTACTACCTGAGATAGAGCAAGAAATTAACTTTAACCACTAGTTAGTAGGTTATTCCAGTCAATTCTGGGGTCATCTGCACCAGAAAAGATTGTGCACATTGTGCGCTCTTTCTAGCCCCTCAAAATGCAGAAAGACCAAGGGATGTAATCTGCAGAATGCATAGATACCCGGTAAAAGAAACAATTATGAGAGCAGCATGAGAGAAGGCTGGAATTGAATTTGAGGGGGCACAAATTGCATCATTTTCAGATCTATCACGTAGAACACCTATGCAGCGAAGAAAGATCAAACCCCTGTTGGAAGCGTTAAGAGCAGTGGATGTGAAATATTGTTGGGGGTATCCCTTTAAGATCACAGCGACAAGGAATGGGAAGACAGCAACACTCCAAAATAAAGATGATTTGCAACATTTTATAGATGTATTAGAGTTACTGCAGGTGGACTTTCCAGACTGGAGATTAAGGAATCAAGGGTTAGCCATGCAAAGACAAGGACGGTGGCAACAAGTGCCGGTTAGGGATAAATAGGAAAAGTTGAGAAAAGGCATTAGAGATATATTTTGGCCGGGGGAGGGTAGTTTTAGTCCTACCATAAGTATTATTTTGGGGAGGTGGAGGGGAGGGGGTTATTAGTGGTTTGGAGGGGTTGTTTTTTTTTTCCCTCTCCCCCCCCTTTTCCTTCCCCCCCCTTTTCCTTCCCCCCCCCCCTTTTCCTTCCCCCCTCTCCCCTGATTTTTTTTTCTTTTGGGAAATCTGTTGGATATCTCTGATGAAAATATCAAAAATTTAAATGTAAAGTAAAGGTAAAAAGTATAAATGTAGAAGGTTAAAGGGTTAAACGAGGTAAGGCATGGGCTGGGAAGGAAAAGAAAAGCCTGGGGAGCAGGAGGGGCTCACTACATGTTTTTTTACAATTTCTCCCCCTTTAGGTAGGTCCCGAGGTAAGGGACTTGGTTCTCCGTTAAGGAGTGGAGGGGTGGAGAGTAGAGTTGAGCGGACACCTGGATGTTCGGGTCCGAACCCAAAAAAAAAAGTTTGGGTTCATTGTAGTCAATGGGACACGGACTTTTAGAAAAAAAATGCGCGGAGGTCCCCGCAAATTCCATAACCAGACCCTTTAGGTGTGGTATGGATATTAAGGGGAACCCCGCCGTCAATTTAAAACAAAAATGACGTGCGGTTCCCCCTAAATATCCATAACCAGACCCGTTATCCGAGCACGTTGACCTGGCCGGCCGCAGAAAAGAGGGGGAGACAGAGTGCGCCCCCCCTCTCCTGAACCGCACCAGGCCACATGCCCTCAACATGGGGAGGATGTCCCCATGTTGATGGGGACAAGGGTCTCATCCCCACAACCCTTGCCCGGTGGTTGTGGGGGTATGCGGGCGGGAGGCTTATCAGAATCTGGAAGACCCATTTAACAAAGGGGACCCCCAGATCCTGACCCCCCCTGTGTGAAATGGTAATGGGGTACACTGTACCCCTACCATTTCACGAAGGAAATGTAAAGTCTTGTAAAAAAAAAACACACACACACACCGTAGAATAAAGTCCTTTATTAATAAAAAATAAAAATAAAAAAACGCGAATGACGCTCTGAAGCTGTGACATTACTTATATAGAGGAGGCAGGGCCACCCGTCACGTGACCCCGCACCCTCTGACGTACCCTCTGCTACGTCACTGGGTAAGCCCCGTCTTCCCTCTTCCGGGGCTTCACCAGTGACGTAGCAGAGGGTACGTCAGAGGGTGCGGGGGTCACGTGACGGGTGGCCCTGCCTCCTCTATATAAGTTATGTCACAGCTTCAGCGCGTCATTCGCTGGGCTGTGTCCAGCGGTGAGAGAAGGTCGGGGATGCTGCGCTCCAGATGAATGGATCTTCTCATCGCTGGAGCGGAGATCACCCGTCGCTGGATCTTCTCATCGCTGGAGATCACCCGCAGCCTTCGCAGGATCAGGACAACGTTGGAGCAGGAAGCCGGGAACGAGTGGATTATCACCGCTGGAGTTTTTTAATTTTTATTTTTTTATTAATAAAGGACTTTATTCTACGGTGTGTGTGTGTGTGTGTGTTTTTTTTTACAAGACTTTACACTTCCTTCGTGAAATGGTAGGGGTACAGTGTACCCCATTACCATTTCACACAGGGGGGGGTCAGGATCTGGGGGTCCCCTTTGTTAAAGGGGTCTTCCAGATTCTGATAAGCCTCCCGCCCGCATACCCCCACAACCACCGGGCAAGGGTTGTGGGGATGAGACCCTTGTCCCCATCAACATGGGGACATCCTCCCCATGTTGAGGGCATGTGGCCTGGTGCGCTTCAGGAGAGGGGGGCCGCACTCTGTCCCCCCCTCTTTTCTGCGGCTGGCCAGGTCAACGTGCTCGGATAACAGGTCTGGTTATGGATATTTAGGGGGAACCGCACGTAATTTTTTTTTTTTAATTGACGGCGGGGTTCCCCTTAATATCCGAACCAGACCTGAAGGGTCTGGTTATGGATATTTATGGGGAACCGCACGTCATTTTTTTTTTAAATTGATGGCGGGGTTCCCCTTAATATCCATACCAGACCTAAAGGGTCTGGTTATTGAATTTGCGCCCCATCACAGACTGAGCAGCCATTGCAGACTGACCCCCCATTGCAGACTGGCCCCCCCACATCACAGGACTGGCCCCATCACAGACTACCCCACCATCACAGAACTGACCCCCCCACATCAGACTACCCCACCATCAGACTGCACCCCATCACAGACTGACCCCCCCATCACAGGACTGATCCTACACATCACAAGACTGACCCCCCATCACAGGACTGACATGACTGACCCCCCCCCCATCACAGGACTGACATAACTGACCCCCACATCACATGACTGACCCCCCCATCACAGGACTGACCCCGCACATCACAGGACTGACCCCCCCACATCACAGGACTGACCCCCCCACATCACAGGACTGACCCCCCACATCACAGGACTGACCCCCCCACATCACTGACCCCCCACATCACAGGACTGACCCCCCACATCACAGGACTAACATGACTGACCCCACATCACAGGACTAACATGACTGACCCCACATCACAGGACTAACATGACTGACCCCACATCACAGGACTGACCCCCCCCACATCACAGGACTGACTCCCCCATCACAGGACTGACCCCCACATCACAGGACTGACTCCCCCCATCACCGAACTGACATCACAGGACTGACATGACTGACCCCCCATCACAGGACTGACATGAATGACCCCCCATCACAGGACTGACATGACTGACCCCCCATCACAGGACTGACATGACTGACATGACTGACCCCCCATCACAGGACTGACATGACTGACCCCCCATCACAGGACTGACATGACTGACCCCACATCACAGGACTGACATGACTGACCCCACATCACAGGACTGACATGACTGACCCCACATCACAGGACTGACATGAATGACCCCCACATCACAGGACTGACATGACTGACCCCCCATCACAGGACTGACATGACTGACCCCACATCACAGGACTGGCATGAATGACCCCACATCACAGGACTGACATGAATGACCCCCATCACAGGACTGACATGAATGACCCCCCATCACAGGACTGACATGACTGACCCCCCATCACAGGACTGACATGACTGACCCCCCATCACAGGACTGACATGGCTGACCCCCCATCACAGGACTGACATGGCTGACCCCACATCACAGGACTGACATGACTGACCCCACATCACAGGACTGACATGACTGACCCCACATCACAGGACTGACATGACTGACCCCCCATCACAGGACTGACATGACTGACCCCCATCACAGGACTGACATGACTGACCCCCCATCACAGGACTGACATGACTGACCCCCATCACAGGACTGACATGACTGACCCCACATCACAGGACTGACATGACTGACCCCCCATCACAGGACTGACATGACTGACCCCACATCACAGGACTGACCCCACATCACAGGACTGACATGACTGACCCCACATCACAGGACTGACATGACTGACCCCCCATCACAGGACTGACATGACTGACCCCCCATCACAGGACTGACATGACTGACCCCCCATCACAGGACTGACATGAATGACGCCCCATCACAGGACTGACATGACTGACCCCCCATCACAGGACTGACCCTCCTTGATAGTAAACTTGTGTCCTGCATAGCACTCCCCCTCTCCATAGAGCCCTACCTTATTTACACAAGACGGAAAGCACGGCAGCCCTGGACAACGGGTTGGACTTTTCACATTAAAGGTGAGTGAGTGATTGATTGAATGCTGGGACCGCCCAGCTGCATAGCAACCAATCACTCACTTCTTAGCTTACAAAGTCCTGCCCTTTGTCCAGAGCAGCCGCGCTTCTCATCTCGAGTGAGTGAGTGTGAGGAGGGACCATTTAGTGATGCCTGTTAAGGCGGGTTGGAGCGGTGCTTGCGGCGATCGCTGCCTTACCCTTCGCCGTCTGTCTTCTGCGGGCGGCAGTGGAGTGCTTGCGGCGATCGCCGCCTTCGTGTGCATCTTTCATCTCCCAGGGGGGGGGGATGTAGGGGGGAGAGAATTGTGTAGCTCTTCCTGTAGCAGCTGGAGGGAGCAGAACGGGCTGTCTGGCGGCAAAAGCAGACGGCATGGGATAGCGGGCAGGTGGCAATTTGCCGCTCCCCAAAAGTACCGCCTGGTACAATGGTACCATCGGGTCCCATTATAGGGCCGGCCCTGGCAGAGGGGCCAACTGCCCCAGTTTCCTAAAGCTTAGAAGAAACTGTAGGTGCCAGGAGCACTGGCAGGGGACCCCAGAAGAGGAGGATCCGGGCTGCTCTGTGCAAAACCATTACACAAAGCAGAAAAAAATAACATGTTTATTATTTTAATGTAAAAAAAATCCAAAGTGACTCTGTCACAATCAAGATTTTTCTGCAGAGGAAAATAAAACCACAGGTGCTAGAGGTAAATAAAAACAAATCAAGCTGCCGTCAGTTAGCAAAGTGTAACCGTTGTTATGTGTACTTGTGACTCCTGCACTTGGACTTCTGGGCAGCAGACAGATTTGAACAGGTCTGCAACAGATTTGGCAGTGATGATATGACAGATCTGTCCAAACAAGACAGATTTTCACTCAAAACATATTGTAGAGTCGGTCTGGGGCAGGGTTAACTGAAGAGGGCAGGTACTTTCCCTTCAGAGCTGGTTATTAGTCAGCTGGTCTGAGAGGTTGGGGGGCTGTTTTCTATCAGTGGGGAAGAGACCTGCATGCTGTCTGGAAAGCAAATAAAAATAAAATATACACAGTAATGGCGCACGCTGCAGTTAGAAGATATAACACATGTCAAGTAAAAAGTCCTTTGAGCACCAGGCTCTGAAGTGAGATGACAGTCTGTAGGATCTGGGCAGACTTGTGCAGGGAGCTGAAGCCAAACTCCAAACATGTAACAGAAAGAAAACAACAACAGGCGCCACTTAGAAAAGACTGTAAACTTTTAATGTATAAACAGCATCAAGTTACTCACATAGAAGTTACTGTATTTAGGCATAAAGATGGGATCCATAGGACAGTCAGTCTCTTGGCCGTGTTGGTTAAGTCCACTTGTAGCAGCTGCTGTGTGTTGCAGAGATGAATGCAGGTGCTTGTTTTCCCAAACAGGAAGTTTCCAGGTAAACTGTGCGGCAGCTAGATAGAGGGCTGAAGCGCATGCTGGGACACAACAGCGTGCAGAGAGGGGGGATGACGTAACAGGACCCAGAATGCAACGCGTTTCAGTGCTAGCACTGTGAGTTCTGGGGGATCACAGCGCGCACCTTTCTCAAGCTAATTTGAAAAGCTGTGAACAGCCTGCTTATGTATGCCTATGGGGTGTTGCCACCTAGTGGAGAAAAAGTGCAAACGACCTCAACAAAGATGAGGGATTATGCACTAATACTGGCAAATAGTTTGGAACAACAAGATGATAATGGGGTATGCACTCAAATATAAAAGATGCATAAAAATACATAAAAAGCATAAAGATACACACATTAAAAGACCCAGAAGAAATATATAAATAAATGAATATGAAAAAGATTTTGCCAAATACAAAATTATTATGCAACACTGTTTTTTATATATATATATATATATATATATATATATATATATATATATATATATATATATATATATAATGTGTGTGTGTAAAAAATTAATACATATACAGATGGTGGGGGTGGGGGTGGGATATATCCAATAGGTTAAACCTAATAGGGAAACCTATTGGATATATCCCACCCCCACCCCCACCCTCTGTATATGTATTAATTTTTTACACACACACATATATATATATATATATATATATATATACATATATGTTTAAAAAATTAATACATATACAGAGGGTGGGGGTGGGAGTGGGATATATCCAATAGGTTTCCCTATTAGGTTTAACCTATTGGATATATTCCTTAGATACGCTAAAACCTGGAGGTATCAATGAGGAGCTGGAAGTATCCACTATATTATAATAATAATTTTTCTTTTTAATGCGATTTGTCTTTTTTATGTGTGGTATACATATACCCACAACATATACACTCATTATATATATTCTCCATATGATATTTATTCTAGTCTTACTGTGGTCCCTTCTCCTCCCCCCCCCTTTTCTTCTGAAACAAGAAAATCCCCCCCCCCCCCCAACTCCCCTCCTGCCCCCTTACCTGGTTCTTTTGTTTTATTTTTAAAACTATTAAATATATTAATTTTTATCTTGTATATACATATCCCTCGTTTTATATAGAGCCAGAGGGTTTGCACATACACACATATATATATATATATATATATATATATATATATATATATATATATATATATATATATATTAGTGTAATCCTATATACTATGATGCACATTATATTAACCCTCCTGGCGGTATTCCCGAGTCTGACTCGGGGTGAGATTTTTATACCAAAAGTGGTAACCCCGAGTCAGACTCGGGCTCGCCTCGCTGCAGCAGCAGACAAAGTTACTTACCTTGTCCCTGGATCCAGCGATGCCACCGCGCTGTGTGAGCGAGCGGGACCTCGCTCGATTCACACAGTGTCCTCCTGTGCCGCCGATCTCTGTTCCCTGCGACGTTATGACGCACGGGAGCGGAGAACTGCGCCAAATTCAAAAACGTAAACAAACACATTACATACAGTATACTGTAATCTTTTAGATTACAGTACTGTATGTAAAAAATACACACCCCCCTTGTCCCTAGTGGTCTGCCCAGTGCCCTACATGTACTTTTATATAATAAAAACTGTTCTTTCTCCCTGCAAACTGTAGATTGTCCATAGCAACCAAAAGTGTCCCTTTATGTTAAAAATGGTTTTAGAGCAGCTAGAAAACAGCGATAATAAATTATAATCACTTGCAGAATTGTGCGGTAGCGATTTGTGGGGAAATTCGTCATAAAAAAATAAAAGTAATGACAGCGACAATTCTGCAACTGAGCAAATTTCAGTGATTTTGAGTTGATTACATTATTGAATCATTTTTATTATAATTATATTATAACTTGTTATAATTATTTATAATTACCGTATTTATTGGGGTATAGCGCACTCCCGCGTATAGCGCGCACCCCTAAAGTTGCAGCGGATTCCTGTGGAATTTTTTTTTTGTACTTACAGTTTTGGTGTCTTGTGCGGCGTCCATCGGCGGCCTCGTCGGGTCCGGCGTCCGTCTGCGGCTTCGGGTGTCCTCTTCGTCGGGTCCGGCGTCCTTCTGTGGCGTCTTTGCGTCCTCCCCGCTCGTTTCCCGCGCCGAGTTTGAATACTGCGCCGACATATACAGAGCGCAGTACACTCGTGTATTATCGGGCAGGCTCGGCAACTCTAGCGCTGACGTCCTGTACGTCCAGGATGTGAGCGCGGAAGGAGCCGAAACTGCCCGAGTGTACTGCGCTCGGTATATGTCGGTGCAGTATTCAAACTCGGCGCGGGCAAAAAAGTGCGCGGTATACGCCAATAAATACGGTATTTATTATATTATAATTTATAATTTTGTTTTTAAAAAAATGTCATACCCGTGATGCCTACTAGTCTCTTGTTTGGTCAGATTTAAGTGAGTTATTCCTAAAAATTACAGACCTACAGTATAAAATGCCAAATTTCCTTGCAAATAATGGTACCGCTTTCAGCACCTTTTTTCTGAAATAATCATACCGCCAGGGAGGTTAAGATGTTTTTAATTTCCTCCAACCTTGTCCCGCTTTCTTTCCCCCCCTTTTTTTTTTTAGCCCAACTTTATTTTTTTTATTCCAACTTTTCTTATCCCAACTTTTTTTTTCTTATTTTTCCCTTTTTTTCCCCCTTTCAATCCCCCCCCCCCCCCCCCCCCCCCTCTGTATATGTATTAATTTTTTACATATATATAAAAAAAACAGTGTTGCATAATAATTTTGTATTTGGCAAAATCTTTTTCATATTCATTTATTTATATATTTCTTCTGGGTCTTTTAAGGTGTGTGTGTCTTTATGCTTTTTATGTATTTTTATGCATCTTTTATATTTGAGTGCATACCCCATTATCATCTTGTTGTTCCAAACTATTTGCCAGTATTAGTGCATAATCCCTCATCTTTGTTGAGGTCGTTTGAACTTTTTCTCCACTAGGTGGCAACACTCCATAGGCATACATAAGCAGGCTGTTCACAGCTTTTCCAATTGGCTTGAGAAAGGTGCACGCTGTGATCCCCCAGAACTCAGTGCTAGCACTGAAACGCGTTGCATTCTGGGTCCTGTGACGTCCCCCCCCCCCCCCCCTCTCTGCACACCGTTGTGTCCCAACATGCGCTTCAGCCCTCTATCTAGCTGCCGCACAGTTTACCTGGAAACTTCCTATTTGGGAAAACAAGCACCTGCATTCATCTCTGCAACACACAGCAGCTGCTACAAGTGGACCTAACCAACACAGCCAAGAGACTGCCTGTCCTATGGACCCCATCTTTATGCCTAAATACAGTAACTTCTATGTGAGTAACTTGATGCTGTTTATACATTAAAAGTTTACAGTCTTTTCTAAGTGGCGCCTGTTGTTGTTTTCTTTCTGTCTGGAAAGCAAGACAATGACTGTGACCTGCTGAGTGAGCTGGCCTGTTAAAAGAGACAAATTGCTTACTGGTGGAACAGATAGTGGGTTTACAGAAGGTAGAAACCCAACAGGCTGAAATAGTGACCCCTGTAACATGTGTTTTGCTGTCTGTGCGCATCTGTTCAGAAGATTGCACCTCACTTTCTGTCCCAATGACAAATGATTTTTTGAAAATGTGGGTTTTTTAGTGAAACAAGGATTGGTGATAAAGCATCCGTGGACAGGAGACACCTCTTAGGCCCCGTACACACGGTCGGACCGAACCGATGAGAATGAACCGAAGTTCAGTTTCATCGGACCAAACCGACCGTGTGTGTATAGGCCATCGGTTTGTTTTCCTTCGGTCCAAAATTTTAAAACATGCTTCAAAACCGAACAGATGGACCGCTGCCCGATCGGACCAAACCGATGGTTAGTACAGAAAAGCATCGGTTCAAAACCCGCGCATGCTCAGAATCAAGTCGACGCATGCTTGGAAGCATTGAACTTCGTTTTTTTCAGCACGTCGTGTGTTTTATGTCACCGCGTTCTGACCCGATCAGATTTTGAACTGATGGTGTGTACACACATCAGACCATCAGGCCACTTCTGCGGTGAACTGATGAAAACGATCCGTCGGACCATTCTCATTGGTTCGGTCCGACCGTGTGTACGGGGCCTTACAGGGGTAGATTTCCTCCCACTTCCTGTTGTCTCCTTCCGTTTGCAAGTAGAAGTCGTTTGTAAGTTGGATGTTTGAAAGTAGGGGCCTGCCGTATATACTCTGCAGAAATTTGGGCCCTAGGTGTTGGTGTTGCCACAACACTGTAAGCCCTCACAGTTACTCTTGGTGGGCGCAGGAATGGGCGCAGTGAAAATACTTGCTGATCAGCCACTGCCTGTGATATTAATTTGACAACAACAGCAATTGTATTCACGTGGCTTTAGGTGCAAATACGTGAAAATACTTGCAGAATGATCCCATGCCTGTAGTATTAATATGAGAAGATCCCTGCCTTTTAGAGCTGCACGATTAATCGCGAGAATATCACAATCTCGATTCACCCCCCCTGCGCGATCTCCACGCGGGATGACCCGCAATCTTTATATGTAGCTGCCGGTTCCACGTAAGCAGCGTGGAACGCAAATGGCGGATATCGGAACTGACGTCAGCAACCGGAACTGACGTCAGTTCAATGCGTGAAGCGGCGCGCTGCTGGGCATAGGCGGTGCAGAGACACAGACAGTGTCTCACGCTTGTCTTGGGAAACGAGGAGCACGGCAGTGAGTGCGCAGTGAGGTAGGGTCGTACTGTAGTGACGTTGTACAAAACAGCCATGCTATTATCAGCCATAACTGCTGTGGTTTTTGATGCCCCTCGGCCTCCTGACTGTGTTTTAAAGGTTCAACTTCACATCTATGCGATGCATCAGAGTACAGGTCCTTCTAAAAAAAATTGCATATTGTGATAAAGTTCATTATTTTCTGTAATGTACTGATAAACATTAGACTTTCATCTATTTTTGATTCAATACACACAACTGAAGTAGTTCAAGCCTTTTATTGTTTTAATATTGATGATTTTGGCATACAGCTCATGAAAACCCCAAATTCCTATCTCAAAAAATTAGCATATCATGAAAAGGTTCTCTAAACAAGCTCTTAACCTAATCATCTGAATCAACGAATTAATTCTAAACACCTGCAAAAGATTCCTGAGGCTTTTAAAAACTCCCAGCCTGGTTCATTACTCCAAACCGCAATCATGGGTAAGACTGCCGACCTGACTGCTGTCCAGAAGGCCATCATTGACACCCTCAAGCAAGAGGGTAAGACACAGAAAGAAATTTCTGAACGAATAGGCTGTTCCCAGAGTGCTGTATCAAGGCACCTCAGTGGGAAGTCTGTGGGAAGGAAAAAGTGTAGCAGAAAACGCTGCACAACGAGAAGAGGTGACTGGACCCTGAGGAAGATTGTGAAGAAGGACCGATTCCAGACCTTGGGGGACCTGCGGAAGCAGTGGACTGAGTCTGGAGTAGAAACATCCAGAGCCACCGTGTACAGGCGTGTGCAGGAAATGGGCTACAGGTGCCGCATTCCCCAGGTCAAGCCACTTTTGAACCAGAAACAGCGGCAGAAGCGCCTGACCTGGGCTACAGAGAAGCAACACTGGACTGTTGCTCAGTGGTCCAAAGTACTTTTTTCGGATGAAAGCAAATTTTGCATGTCATTCGGTAATCAAGGTGCCAGAGTCTGGAGGAAGACTGGGGAGAGGGAAATGCCAAAATGCCTGAAGTCCAGTGTCAAGTACCCACAGTCAGTGATGTTCTGGAGTGCCATGTCAGCTGCTGGTGTTGGTCCACTGTGTTTTATCAAGGGCAGGGTGAATGCAGCTAGCTATCAGGAGATTTTGGAGCACTTCATGCTTCCATCTGCTGAAAAGCTTTATGGAGATGAAGATTCCATTTTTCAGCACGACCTGGCACCTGCTCACAGTGCCAAAACCACTGGTAAATGGTTTACTGACCATGGTATTACTGTGCTCAATTGGCCTGCCAACTCTCCTGACCGGAACCCCATAGAGAATCTGTGGGATATTGGGAAGAGGAAGTTGAGAGACGCAAGACCCAACACTCTGGGCCGCTACCGAAGCATCCTGGGCCTCCATAACACCTCAGCAGTGCCACAGGCTGATTGCCTCCATGCCACGCCGCATTGAAACAGTCATTTCTGCAAAAGGATTCCCGACCAAGTATTGAGTGCACAACTGAACATAATTATTTGAAGGTTGACTTTTTTTTTATTAAAAACACTTTTCTTTTATTGGTCGGATGAAATATGCAAATTTTTTGAGATAGGAATTTTGGGTTTTCATGAGCTGTATGCCAAAATCATCAATATTAAAACAATAAAAGGCTTGAACTACTTTAGTTGTGTGTAATGAATCTAAAATATATGAAAGTCTAATGTTTATCAGTACATTACAGAAAATAATGAACTTTATCACAATATGCTAATTTTTTTAGAAGGACCTGTATGTGCCTTGCTGCAGAACAGCCTATTAATTTGAGAATGAACTGCCTGCCACACCTCAATAGCACCAAAGTGCATGGGCCTTTTTTTTATTTTATTTTTTAATGCTGCTGCACCAAACTGCATGGTGCTTTTGTTAGCATGCATTTTTATTTTTGTGATTTTTTTTTATTTACACACATTGGCCCGGATTCACGTAGCACTTACGCCGACGTATATCGATATACGCCACAGAACTAGATACGCCTGAAAATAGGCTTCTTCCGGCCGACGTAACTTTCCTACGCTGGCGTATTGTGGGCGCATATTTACGATGGACGTATCTGGCGCTCCCATTGATTTCCTTTTCAAATATGCAAATGAGTGAGATACGGCGATTCACAAACGTACATGCGCCCGGCGCAGGCTACGCGCAGTGCGTGGAAGTTGTACGTCCGGCCTAAAGTTATTCCATCAAAAAGCAGGTGTAACTCAGCAACAGACGTGCACAGGTCAGCTGGAGAGCAGCTGCAGAAGCACCGTTACGGACGAGCTGAGAAACCACACTTGCAGGACAACACATCTGTATGCCAACATGCCAGGGGCAGCCATGGTCATAGCACTACTACTGTGTCCCCAGGCACGTAGGAGGGCACGGGAGAGCATATACCGAACGTGCATTAACATCTTTGGCATGGGGGAATCGGAGGTGTATCGCATCTTCAGATTCAGCCCTGATGCCGTCCTAGAATTAGCCACAGCCCTGCATGATGACATCACCAGCAAGACACAATTCTCACATGCAGTGCAGCCACTGGTCAAGGTACTGGCAACACTCCATTTCCTAGCCAGTGGATCTTTTCAACGTACAAGTGGAGTCGTGTCTGGGATGTCACAATCCACCATGAGCAGATGCGTGCACCAGGTTGTCCCCGCAATCCTCACACGCATGTCCCACCACATCATCAAAGCCACCCATGAGCATCTGCAGCAGAAGGCAATGCAGGATTTCTACAGAATTGCCGGATTCCCACTCACCGTGGTGGCCATTGATTGCACAGATGTGGCACTACGGCCCCCCCGTGCCACAGAGCACATATACCGCAATCGGAAGCATTGGCATTCCATCAACGTACAGGTGATAGCCGATGCCCAATGCCTCATATGGCATGTCCGTGCCAAACACCCAGGGGCCAGCCACGACAGCTACATATACCGTCAAAGCAACATCCCAACAGAATTCGAACAGAACGTGTACAGGGACAGCTGGCTGGTTGGTGAGTGACATGGGTGTCAGGCATGACTGTCCGACCCCATGATGCAGACATCACGAGGGGCACATGATCGACTAACATCCTCCTGTCTTTTCCCTTCCAGGTGACTCGGCATATGCACTTGGGCCCCATCTCCTGACTCCATACCGGAACCCCCAAACCAGAGGAGAGAGAAGATACAATGCTGCACACATTCGTACCCGTGCAGTGGTGGAGCGCACATTTGGCCTTCTGAAGTCCCGTTTCCAATGCCTGGATAAGTCCGGGGGGACCCTGTTGTATTCCCCAACTTTGTGTGCCAGATCATCGGTGCATGTTGCATGCTGCACAACTACGCCATGAGAAAGGGCCTGGAGATTGACATATGTGATGACCTGACCCCCCAACCACACAGTCCCCCCCTGAACGAGGCTACCCCGTCTGCTAAGGGAACAGCAGTCAGGAGTTGCCTCGTGGAATGCATCTTTGCACGTTAAACAGACACATTCATCATGACACACAGACAATGCACATATGCACACCACTGTGGTCCCTAGCTCACACACACCACATCCACCTCACATTGGATTAGCCCAAGTCCACCATGCAGGACTTGGGAGCAGCAACGCCGCGCCAAGGCCCCAATGGTGTTACTGTCCATTCATACCACATTCACACGGTCGTAGGGATAACCTCTCCCTGACGACCCAGGGGGACACACCTTGCTGGCAGGTATGTCACCTACACATTCACACACCAGTCACACTGTAGCCTGCACTCCTCACCGTGTGCATTCACTACAAAATAAAAAAACGCTCATAACCTGAGCATAAACAAAAATAAAAACGCTCATAACCTGAGCATAAACAAAACAAAAACGCTCATAACATGAGCAAAGATAATAAAAAAAGGCCATCAATTGCCCTGTTGTGGGCCACGCCTGGTGCCACGGCTCCGGCTCCTCAGTTGCCTGGGGGGAGCATCGGGTGGGGGGTGGGGCATCTGGAGGAGGATCATCCCCAGGTCTGCCACTCCTGGCAGGTGCTGGCTGCCTGCCCTCCATTGCCAGGGCAATGCGGGTGAGGATCGCATTAGTTTGTGCCTGCATCCGCAGCTGGCGGGTGGTGTTGTGCTGCTGGTGGCCTTAACAGCCACTGCCAGGCTTTTGACCTCTGCCACGAGGCATGATGTTGTGGCCTGCAGCTCCCCAACGCAGGTCACAATCGCAGCACAGTTCCCACTGACATCCTGCAGGCTCTCATTTATCTGTGCTGAGGAGGCCAGGCTGTCTGCCACACGACGCAGGTCCCTGGCTACAGCACCCATATGGCGGGTCTGGCGGGCCTGATCCCTTGCAAGATTTTCATGGAGGGACTCAGGAACACCCCTGGTCTTGCGTGTCGCCTTCCTGGGGGCAGGAGAGGCTTGGGGCTGTGTGTTCAGGGAGGCCCTTGAGGGTCTTTCCCTGATGGTGGAGGAGGGTGAGGGGCTTCCCCTGATGTGGGAGGAGGTTTGGGAGGGTCCAGGGATGATGGGATCCTCCTCAAAGTGGTACACAACTTCCTCCAGGTCCCCTTGCTCCTCCACAACTTCCTCTAGAGGAGAGGTGTGGGCACACTCCTCCGGGGATGGTGTGGGTCGTCCAGCAAATGACGACGGGCCCGCTCCCTCCAGCACATCTGTGGATGACACAAAGCATTCACATGTTGGTGGACCTACACACTTGTCACATGTTCCCTTACACCCCCTCACATACTACACACTGGATAGGGGATAAAACACACTTACCTGTCCTCAAGGCCTGGTCACCAGTGTCAAATCCCTCCATGCCCTCCACCTGATCCAGCTGCAGACATTGGGCGATGACCTCCTCCTCATCGGTCAAACGCAGAGCAGAGGCTGGTCCTCCTCCCGTGCCCCTGGCATACCTCCTCATAAGGGCCAGCTTGTCACGGATCCGACGTCTCAGGTCATTTATTTTTTGTTAACATCGTCGGGGATCCTGGTCTCATTACCGACGGCATTGACCTCCAGGGTGATCTCCTCCAGGATCTCCCTCTTACGTGCCCTGCTGGTCCAGGCACTGTGGGCACCATGGAGAAACTGATCAAATTTGGCTATTGCCGAAATAATAATAGCCCTCTCCTCCCTAGAAAAGTTCTTCTTCCTCCTCTCCTTGCCTCCTTTTACAGCTGCCACCATCGCTCAGCAAAAGTACCTTGCTTCAGGGGGGAAACAAGCAGGATGTACTTTTGCGCCGGACGGGCGTATGGCTGGGCGTATTTATGCGCTCGTCGTAAAGCCAGCGTATCACAGGAAGTTGCGCCGGCGTAGTTGTGAGCATGCGCACAGGGAAGCGCTCATATGTCCACACCACTGTGCATGCTCCGTTCATGATACGCCGGGCGTAAAACACTGCTCCACGCTCGGACCATCATTTGCATAAGGTCACACCCACTTACACTTACGCTGGCTTACACCTACGAACTTACGTTACGCTGGCGCAACGTTGGGAGAATTTCCATTGTGAATACTGTGCTCGCCGCTCTGCGCAACATCGGCGTAGCGTATATTCGATATGCTACGCCCGCCTCAAGGTGCGCCAAGGTATGTGAATCTGGGCCAGATGTCCAGTGAGTACGCCAATCCAGAACTGAGTTTTATTTAAAAGTTCACAAATAGCAGCCCTCGCAGGGGGGTTCCACCATTCCTGTATCTTGTCAATTCAACAGTTTAGCCTCCTGGCTATTAAACTTTAAGCACACACCTAGCTTATTCTTGCCATCCGGCTGTTTCAGGCCTTTAGCTTAGGCCCAAGTTCTGCTCCTCAGAACTACCCGTTTCCCAACGGTAAGCACACACCTAGCTTCTTCTGTCAGCGTCTTGCTGCGCAATTTCTGTCCTAATGACATCTGCCTCCTGCAAAGATGCATCCACTCTCTGACTCCCAGCACAGACCTCCTGTCTGTGGGGTGGGGCCCTGAGCCATGTCAGATCAGAACTATATAGCTGGACACACAGCTGTCCAATTAGTGTGTCTTTTTCTCCAGAATTTGGCGTAAACCAGTAATTTCTCACACAGCACAGGGTCCTACCCTCACATATCCTCCCCTCCTGTTTCAAACCGGAGGGAGGAACACATCTCCTTGCCAGCCATAGACTGTGTAGGCCCATGTTTTCCGGGTATGTTTCCACCAACACTTCGCCGTGGTGCCCCTGTGCCAACTATCAGCAGCAGGAGTCCTAACCTGCCCAACCTTTTCTCTAAAGGGGCACTCCACCCACATCTTCTTCTGGGTGTGCTTCCACCAGCACTTCTTCCTGAACCGTGGGCTTCCACTAATCTCTCTACCCCTTCTACCTTCTGGCCTCAAGATCCTTCTTTTTTATCCCACAGACCTACTCTCCGGGGACTGTTGGGGACCCACTTCCATATAATCTGTCAGGGACTGACCGCTCTCACTACCTGACTCAACATTAACCAACAACATTTGTTTCTCAGGTTCACAAACCCCTACGTGGTTACCTTTGGCAACCAAACCATCTGAAATCAACACCACACCCTTCTGTTTAACCTCACTAGCACTGTTCCACAAAGTGTTACTCAACTCCACATTGTCATTGGGACCTCTTGTCCTCTTATTTGCTAGGACAGTGTCTATGGAGGGACCATCTACAGGCAAGCAGGTACTCCCTATGGGACAGTCCCGCAGTTTCACATCGCCCCCTGTTGTCCACCACTCCAATAGTTGTCCTACCAACGCACATTTTTCCATACCAATCTCTTTAACCATTTCTGTGACCGTTGGTACCTCAACCAGGATCTCTGAGCTGTCCGACAGTGCTCTACAGTGCTTCTCATACACGTTTTCGTTACAGTTACCACTACTGTTGTTATTTCCTGTCATATTGTCTCCGGGTACCTCAAACTGCACCTCTCTGCGAGAACTGTGAGACAACTTTGCACAAAATTAACCAACAGTACAGCAACCAATTTTCATCAACACTGCCTAACAACGCCTGTACCACCTGTGTCAACCGATTGGTACTACGCAGTACCACGTCGCCCCTCTGCTGTGGATACATGCAAGTGTACATCGGAAAGGTTTTCACCAATTGCAATAACATCTCAGATATTTCTAGACATGCCGCATCTA
This sequence comes from Rana temporaria, assembly GCF_905171775.1. Classification (NCBI taxonomy): domain Eukaryota; kingdom Metazoa; phylum Chordata; class Amphibia; order Anura; family Ranidae; genus Rana; species Rana temporaria. The sequence goes on along the minus strand of NC_053499.1, from coordinate 91,111,030 downwards.
AACACAGAACTCTAGGAATTTTTCCTTTACTACCGATGTGGAGGGGCTCATTTGCTAAAGCGTAAGAGGCTGAGTCATTTAAGGAGACCTCTACCTCAAAGGCCCCGTACAGACGACCGAACATGTCTGCTGAAACTGGTCCCCGGACCAGTTTCAGCACACATGTTCGGTCGTGTGTAGGCAAGAGCGGGCAGGATTCCAGCAAACATTTGCCCGCCGGGCCTTTTCCCAGTGGGCAAATATTTCCGGGCTTGTTTTAAAACAGCCCGCTGGAATCCTGTCCCCTCGGACATGTTCGGTCGTCTGTACAGACCTACCGTACATGTCCGAGCGCCCGCCATCCCTCGCATGCGTCGAATGACTTCGACGCATGCGTGGAAGCATTTAACTGGCAGGCCCGCCCACGTCGCCACGTCATCGTCGCGGCGACGGTGCGGCCACGCCCCGCGTATTGTTTATGCGCGGATTTCTGTATGATGGTGAGTACAGCCACCATACAGAAATCCCCGGGCAGACATGTACGGTGAAAACGGTCCGACGGACCGGTTTCATCGTACATGTTTGCTCGTCAGTACCCGGCAAAAGGCAACTGACAAAACTTGCGGCTTCCCCTGAGCACTGAAAATCGCATGTGTCACACTCATCCTCTCACTTTCAGCAACACTGAGCGATTCCAAATCGCTATCCATTACCCCATCATCCTGAAGCTCAACATTCCTCATTTCTTTTGCTGTGGACAAAACCTCTGTTATGCATACGCCCTTTTCAGATCCTTTCAACGAGAGAGGGTTAACTTCTGCAAAAGCCAACGCACCTGTGTCTACCGGCCCTGCAGTCTCTCCCTTTAGCACAGCAGAAATTGTGTCCACGTCACTGTTATTCACTGCAAACACATTTTTAAACACAGCAGGCTGAAATAACATAACTTCACCACTTTGCTCAGGTGGCGCCTCACCAAACTCATGACCCAAGTATAACAGATGTACCATTACCCAACATAAATAACACCTTAAACCAACCCAAACTTAGTTCCCCCCATTAACATGGAGACCACACCATTTTGTTGGGTAAATAATAGGCCGTAGCAGCCTTAATTTATTAAAGATAATAATAATAATTTTTAACAATTTTAACGTAAACACCTGTCATACTGACTAACTGCCTATTTGGTCTCCGCAGGCGAAAGCCTATAACTGTAAAACCTAAATTGTATATATAAACATATATACATAAACATATATACATATAAACATATGTATCCCAACTCTCTAATTGAACTGCGGTCCCTCGTGCCCTTCTGACAGGCCTCAAGCCGATGCTGGCTCAAAGACCTTACGACCGCAGTGCACCATGCTCATTCCCCAGGTAACCTCCGTTCTCTGGGCATCATATATCCCCTGTCACCGACAGGTCTTCAAACCTTTATTGTAACCCGGCTCCTCCTTCACCCGCAGAGACCAAAACCAAGCCGCCACGACAATCCTTTTCAAGCCTATGGAGAAATAAGCAGACACAAACAACACGCAACACCAACAACACTGACATACCATTCGAACCACCGAAAGGAACCACTACAATAGGGGAGGGTGGGAGGGAAACTTTCCTGCGCGTTCTGCTTACTCTGGGGGCGGGGACTTACCCTTTTATCACCTCCTTTCTCCGCCCCCCGCCCCCCGAGAGCCAATGGTTAATTTGCCCTGTTAACTGTGTCATGTGTGCCCTCCACCAAGTCCCCTTGGTCCTAGCTCCGGGCTGTCTTGACCCAAGTATAACAGATGTACCATTACCCAACATAAATAACACCTTAAACCAACCCAAACTTAGTTCCCCCCATTAACATGGAGACCACACCATTTTGTTGGGTAAATAATAGGCCGTAGCAGACTTAATTTATTAAAGATAATAATAATAATTTTTAACAATTTTAACGTAAACACCTGTCATACTGACTAACTGCCTATTTGGTCTCCGCAGGCGAAAGCCTATAACTGTAAAACCTAAATTGTATATATAAACATATATACATAAACATATATACATATAAACATATGTATCCCAACTCTCTAATTGCACTGCGGTCCCTCGTGCCCTTCTGACAGGCCTCAAGCCGATGCTGGCTCAAAGACCTTACGACCGCAGTGCACCATGCTCATTCCCCAGGTAACCTCCGTTCTCTGGGCATCATATATCCCCTGTCACCGACAGGTCTTCAATCCTTTATTGTAACCCGGCTCCTCCTTCACCCGCAGAGACCAAAACCAAGCCACAGCACCCAAGGGTAAAACCTTATCCTTGGGTGCCCCTCCACACCCTAATGGCCCTCTGAATCCCGTCCTGCAATCCCAGAACCCACATGTCGATGCCCACATCTGTAAGGTGCACCCCATCGCCCCGCAGGTATCTCCAGGTCTCTTCCTCCAATTCCAGATGCCGGACTACCAGTCCCCCATTTCGAACCATAAACCTGCCCACGTCTCGGTTGATCTTCCTTCGGCCCCGATTGATTCTACTGACTGACCTCGCTAGTCTCCATGCGGTCCGAGCAATAATGTCGGACCAAATAATTACCATATCCGGGAAAGCCATCCTCAATCTGAGGACATCAAATTTGATGTCCCTCGTGATCTCCAGCATGGACCTGACCCCCAGATCGTTGCCCCCCACGTGTAGTAACAGCACGTCGGGTGCACGGTCCAGGCGTGCATAGCGGTGCACCTCTCCCACCAACCTTCCCCACAGCATTTCCGGGACCCCCAGCCAGCGAACACAGGCTTCCTCCCTTGGGAAGCCCATCTGCCGACCTTCCGGCCTAGCATCCGCCCGCCTAGCTCCCCACGCCACATAGGAGTGGCCCAAGATCCACACCAGGGCCGGAATCCCACCTGTAAAGAGATTTGTACAAACGGGGTAATACACTGCGCATCCTCACACCGACATACACACACATCACCACCTTCAAAACCCCCGAATGCTCTACCCTCTTCCTCTGCCCCCCCCCTTACCGGAATTAACCGTCCAGGAGGTGGGGGCGCATGTAGCTCTGGAATCGCCTGGATTCCCACCTGCCAATCTGTTTCACTACCTCCACTCCCAAACCACTCCTAGCTGCTTCAGTTGCCGCACCAATGCGAAAAGAGTGAGAAGAAAAACCTTTCTCTGTCACTCCCAACGCACGTAGACCTTTTTTAAAGATGGCTATGAATTGGTACTTAGACAGTGGAGACCCGTCCCCATGTATCAGAAACAAACCTCCCACTTGTGGGCGCATATTTAGGAAAGCCCGCACCGCCCCTACTGGGCACAACGGAGAACCTGGTAACGCAAAGACCAGCACCTTCCTACCCTTACCTGCCTGGTCCGTCTTGGACCTGCGCAGCCATATGGATACCCTGTCCTCACCACAACTCACCTCATGGGCTCCCAAGCCATCGTGTTTCTTCTTGGACGGACTAACCAGCTCCCCTATCCTAAAGGCCCCGAAGAAAGCTAACGAGAAAGCCACCGTAAATAGCCCCACTTCGTACTCCGAAGAACATATTGAAGGCAATTTCTCCAACAGTCCCTGTAGTACTGAAAACGACACCGGGCGTCTTGAGTCTCTAGAAACATTCGCCTTCCTATACCCCTTTACCGCTTGTCTCACCCAAAAATCCTTGGTAAAGTCCTGACATCCCCTTAGCTTAAATAGAAACGCCAGCCCCGCCAGCTTTTTATTTAACGCCACCACTGACACCCCATCTTCCATGTTCCTAGAAACAAAATAAAACAACAAACCCTGCGCCTCTGACCCAAAGGGTTCCGCTGCTGCCCAGTCCGCCAAGGTCTCCCAGTCCCGCCATACCTTACTGTACGCCACCCATGTGGTCTCGCTCACCGACTTTCTAAGCCAACCAGAGATCACGCCAACGCAATCCTCCATAGCCCTTCCGGACAAGGTACTCCGTGTTGTTCAGATTCCGGCACCAACTCTCGGAACCTGTCCCACTGAAAGCGAGACAATGCGTCAGCAATAACATTTTCCACCCCAGGGATATGCACTGCATGAATAAAAACATTCAATTGCAAGCATCTAAGTACCAAATGTTGCAGAAATCGCACCACCAGCGGCGACGATGCTGATACCCGATTAATCGCCTGCACCACCCCCAGATTGTCGCAATGAAACCTCACCTTCTTGTCCCTGAAATCCTCCCCCCACAGTTCCACTGCCAGCACTACTGGAAACAATTCCAGCAGCACCAAGTTCCGTGTCAATCCTGCCGCCACCCAGCTCGCCGGCCACGGGCCCGCACACCACCTGCCCCTAAAGAAGGCCCCAAAGCCAGAGGAACCTGCCGCGTCGGTGTAGAGTTCCAAGTCAAAATTGCTAACCGGGCCGGACATCCACAATGCCCTACCATTAAAGGATTCCAAGAAGGAGTGCCAAACCCGCAAGTCTTCCCTGTGTACTGTTTGTAAGGTAACGAAGTGGTTCGGGGACTCCACCCCCGACGTGCTAGCCGACAGGCGTCGGCAAAAAACCTGTCCCATCGGCAAGATGCGGCATGCAAAGTTCAGCTTGCCCAGTAAGGACTGAAGCTCCCTTAGCCGAACCTTGCGTACCCCCAACATGCCTCTAACTTCCGTCTTGAGCGCCAACACTTTGTCCTCCGGCAGCCGACATTCCATGGCCTCGGAATCCAACGTGATCCCCAAAAACGTCATCACCGTGTGCGGACCTTCCGTTTTTTCAGGGGCTAAGAGAACCCCAAAATATTCAGCCATATGCTCCAGCGTGGCCAAAAGTGTCGCGGCCACTCTGGAGGAAGCCGGCCCTATACACAGAAAGTCATTCAAATAATGGATAACTGAATTGAGGCCCGAAACATCCCTCACCACCCACTCCAAAAAGGAGCTAAACGTCTCGAAAAACGCACAGGAGATGGAACACCCCATGGGAAGGCACCGGTCTACATAAAACTGCCCCTCCCAGTGACACCCCAACAAACGGAAGCTGTCCGGGTGTACCAGCAGCAAACGAAACGCCGCCTCGATATCCGATTTCGCCATCAACGCCCCCCGCCCATACCGGCGAACCCAGTGAACCGCTGCATCAAATGACGTGTAACTGACCGCGCATGCCTCCGGATCAATGGCGTCATTGACCGACCCCCCTTCGGAAACGAGAGGTGGTGTATCAACCTAAACTTGTTGGGCTCCTTTTTGGGCACCACCCCCAATGGAGAGACTACCAACTCCCCCCCCCCCCATGGAGCTACCGGAAAGGGACCGGCCATGCGCCCCAGCGCCACCTCCTTTCGCAGTTTCTCCGAAACCACTTCGGGATGAAGCAACGCCGATCTCAAATTGCCCGGCACTGGAGGGACCGTCTCCATCTTACACAGAATAAGGAACCCCACGGAAAAACCCCTCTCCAGAACGGTCGCTGCCCCCCTGTCCGGATACCTACCGAGAAACGACCGCATCCTTTCCACCCTCACCGGCGTCTCCCCCCTTGTTTGCAGGCTCCCCTCCACGGCCCTTGGCTTGCTTGAAGCACTTGGAAAGTGGGTGGGATCCTCCGCAACCTGAGCATTCATGCTTGAACCAACAGTTGCCCCCAAACTTACAGGTGCCAGAGTTGAACTGCCAGCACACCCCTTTTGCCCGACTGGCCGGTTGCCCCTGGGTAGAGGGACCACCGGCCCCTTCCTGAAAAAACTGTCCCGGGGCCCTGGCCGCCGTCATCAAGCACAACTACAGGTTCATGTCCTTTTGATTCCAGCGCAGGTCCGGGCGCACGGCCATCCTCTGACGAAACTGTTCGTCATAGCGTAGCCACGCCGATCCCCCATAGACCCTCTGAGCTTCCCCGATTGCATTTTAGTAGATGAATAAACCCGAACAGCACTCCGGGTTTTTCTCACCCACCACACATGCCAAGATACTAAAGGCCTGTAACCAATTTGCGAAAGTGCAGGGTATCAACCGATACCGACGCCTCTCCTCCTCCTCCTTTTTAGACTCATCAGGCTTCCCCCATCCAGATTAAATTTTTCTAGCGGGAGGAGAGAAAAAATTTCCACATACTCACCTTTCCATATTTTTTCCCTGACCTCCGCCTTGAGGTGGGTCCCTAACGAAGCCTCGTAACATATGTAAACCTCCCACTTAGCTGCGTCCGCTAGAGGTATAATCTCTTGTTTTGCTGCTGTATCACCCGCCCCCTTTCCCTCCCCGGACACTCCTGCTGACGCCACACTTGCCGGGGCCACAGCGGGGGCCACCACCGGCGGGGCAGGCTTGCCACCACTGGCGGCGCCGCAGAAGCCACCACCGCGCTAAGCCCCGCCCCGGCGGGATCCACCCAAGCGGCCGCCGGCCCCGGAACCCCCCCTGTGCCTTCAAACTGACCCACCAGTGCCTTTATGCCTGCCAAGAACCCCGCAAACCGCCCCAACCCCGAGTCCACCCCCCCCCTAAAACCGTGCCAGGAGGGGAACCCCCCGCCGCCCCCGCTACCACAGGCACCCCTTGTCCCAACATACCCAACCCCGCATTCAAGATATCACCACTAGCCGATCTCACAGTCTCCACCGCCGCCACCCCCCTCCTGGGGGGGAGATCCTCGACGCCTCGAACACCGCTGTCACCCGCAATCGCTCCATCCGTCTCCACATGAGCCGTGCTGCCGGCAGCGGAGGATGAATGCCCAGCAGCAGTGCTCCGCTGCCTCCCCCGCTGAGGCCCCGCACCCCGCGCTGCAACGCGGGGTGAGGAGCCCGCCGATTCCGACTCCATACGCCGTGCGGGATTAGGGGCCGCCCCAGGGCTGGCGGAGCGGCCGCCCGCCGAGCCCCGTCCTCGAATGGGATTCCTCCCGGTCCCCCCCCCCTGCCTGTCACTGCCGCGCGCTTCGCGGGGGGGCCCGGAGGGGCCCGCACATGGGGACTCCCCGTGGAACGCTGGGCTCTGGGAGATGAATCCGGGGAGAAGCGCTCCGGGGGCCGCGACCGCCGAGCTCGTCCCGGATCCCGCCCCCCCTCGGTACTTGCCGTCGCTGTCCCCCCCAGAATGGGCCGCAGCTGGTCCTGGAGCCAATCCGGGCCAAGGATCGCCGCTTCTGCCTGCAGCTGGGCCCAAATAGTAGCCAGATCAGCCATGGTGTCTCTATCTAAAACTTTCCTGTGCGTTCTGTTTACTCTGGGGGCGGGGACTTACCCTTTTATCACCTCCTTTCTCCGCCCCCCCGCCCCCCGAGAGCCAATGGTTAATTTGCCCTGTTAACTGTGTCATGTGTGCCCTCCACCAAGTCCCCTTGGTCCTAGCTCCGGGCTGTCTTGAGAACTTTATCTGCCAACAGTGACAGACCACAGCAACCCATTATCACTACAAGTAATTTTAAACATTTGAGTTTTACCATTTTTCTCATCACCAAGGTCAACCTCTGGCTCCAACACACAGAGCTTCCTGGAGGTTTCCCAGGACACCTCTGCAGCCTTTGCTAAGGGGAATTGCATATCCTGCTTAGCGATCACCCCTACCTCCTTAAGCATCACATCACCATAAGTACATGTATCATCAGCAATATCTTCATCACCAGCATTCATAAACATAGCAGTTTTATAATCTCTATCAGATTGACTTTTGTCAAAATGCATGGCACCCTGCATGCGACTCAGCACATCGCCCTTCCTCTCCAAAGGAATTATTTTGCCCACTAGGGCGGCTTCACAGTTGTCCTGGGAAACCACTTGCCTTACCAATACAGGCTCCTTGGCCGTTTCCCTTGGCAACTCCGCAGCAGCTGTCTCTATCGCTAGGGGACATGGCACACCAACTGTTTTGGTCACCCGCCCTAACACATCTCTCTCAACACTCTGCTGGACTACCTTAGGTGCACCCATGGTCCATATGTCCTTTTCAGACTTTGACCTTGCTGCAAGGAGGGTTTTAACCCGTTTCTCCCCACTGATCTGGGTAACACAGTGCAGCAAGTCCATTTTTACACCGTCTTCTGATCTCCTCACCGGACACACTGCTACTTCACTTGAATCACAAACTGCAACAGTCTTACCATATTCCGTAGTCTGTAAATCGATCTTCACTTGAGTGCGCTGTCTCTCAGTTGCATAGTCACTGGCCAACTCCCCCTGGTGGCCACAGGATGAAATTACAGCAGGCATTTCCCACTGTTTAGCATCCCCTCCAGCTGCACCCCAGAATCTAGGGCAAGAAAATATGCCGTGCCCCAGCTGACCACATTCCAGGCATGGCGTTTGGCGACTTTCTCCTGTTGCTAAGGGAGATGGCACTCTCCCAGCTGCACTTTGCTGGCTCTCCGACAGACTTAGACTTCTCTCTCCATGAAGCGGCGTTGCTTTAAAGTTGCCACGATCCTCTGTAGGCAATATCCTTGTCTTTGCGGTCCACTGACCTGACATCACAGGCGTTGCTATGGGAAACTACACCCATCTGCTCACTCTTTACACTCAGTGCAGGATTCTCATACCTTTGCTTTGCTGAAGCCTGGGACAAAAGGCATTTGGAAACTTCATGTCCCCACTCACTGCACTGCAAACAGCGCACCTGGCTTTCAATACTTTTCACATTGATAGCTGGCAGGCTTACACCAGCGTTGCCAGGGGCAACAGCATGCACTTTCCCTTTGGCTTGGTTCAGTGCAGCCAAGTGCATTTTGCACGATTCTGGGGCTTGTTCTGTCGGTAACAACCCCTCCAGCCACAAAATTCTGTCTCTCATTTCTGCAAACATTGCTTTCTGTTTGCGTTTTGATCTTGCCATCGCTGCAAACAGGGCAATGGTTTTTAACACAGTTCCTTTTTAAACACAGGAAAATGTTGGTGTACTGTCTCCAAGACTTGCAAACAGCACACTTTCACATGCAGACTTCACTCTTTGCGATTCCACTTGAATCATCCATTTACTGGGCCTTCCCAAATGGATACATCTTCTCAGGCCACGCTGAGCTCACTTCCACAGGTAAACCACCTGTATGCAACACAGTCCACTAACTGCAATGCAGTTCTCTTGGCTGCCACACACAGCTAACAGCAGTTCACAGCAGAAAACGTTTGACTTTCAGTTCATATTGGCTGTTCATCATAGCATTGCTGCAAAACACACAGTTGCTTTCTACTTACTGTTTTGTTGGTATGCTAGGATCTGGAATTCTTCCAAACTGCCCGCATTCTCCTCCATATGTAAGATTGGGGTTATTAGACTCCAGCGATAGATGCGTTTTTCCAGTGAGTACGCCTATCCAGAACTGAGTTTTCAAGGGCCTGGTAGCCCACTTTTATTTAAAAGTTCACAAATACAAATCGCAGCCCTCGCAGGGGGGTTCCACCATTCCTGTATCTTGTCAATTCAACAGTTTAGCCTCCTGGCTATTAAACTTTAAGCACACACCTAGCTTATTGTTGCCATCCGGCTGTTTCAGGCCTTTAGCTTAGGCCCAAGTTCTGCTCCTCAGAACTACCCGCTTCCCAACGGTAAGCACACAACTAGCTTCTTCTGTCAGCGTCTTGCTGCGCAATTTCTGTCCCTCAGAACAGTTTCCTGGAGTCAAGCTCAAACTTCTCTTTCTCCAGGCCTTAATGACATCTGCCTCCTGCAAAGATGCATCCACTCTCTGACTTCTCTCAGAGAGATTTGGGAGTCACCTGACTCCCAGCACAGACCCCCTGTCTGTGGGGTGGGGCCCTGAGCCATGTCAGATCAGAACTATATAGCTGGACACACAGCTGTCCAATTAGTGTGTCTTTTTCTCCAGAATTTGGCGTAAACCAGTAATTTCTCACACAGCACAGGGTCCTACCCTCACTATATATATATATATATATATATATATATATAGATAGATAGATAGATAGATAGATAGATATGTGTATATATATATATATATATATATATATATAATGTGTGTGTAAACAAAATAAAAACAAATCACAAAAAATGCATGCTAACAAAAGCACCATGCATTTTTTGAGAGTTGTGAGAGAATCATGATCTTCATTCTAAGCAAAAGAATCGGGATTCTCATTTTTCCCAGAATCGTGCATGTCAGTATATTAGGAAGAGCGGATCTATCTAAACTCAATACAGTGTAAAAATATATATACAACACCTGGGATCCATATATATCCTCTACACACTGTGTGCTGGATTCAGATAGATATCTCTATCTATGTGCGGGCGTAACATATCTCCGATACGTTACGCCGCCGTAATTTTGGGCGCAAGTTCCGTATTCAGAAAGGACTTGTGCCCCTAGTTACGGCGGCGTAACGTATCTCGTCCGGCGTAAGCCTGCGTAATTCAAATGGGGATGTTGTGGGCGTGTTATATTTAAATTACACTTGACCCCACGTATTTTACGTTTTTTGTGAACGGCACATGTGCAGTAGCCGGTTTTTGACAAATCTTTTAATAAAATCTTCTTTTCTTCTTTCATTCGGGTTTCTTCCTCTGCTTCTTTCTTGGGTCTTCTCGTCCACATCTTGCCCGACGTGTTCTTCTATCTTCTCCGTCCGTCCTTCAGCCTTCTCGTCCACATCTTGCCCGGTGTCTTCTCCTGTCTTCTCCGTCCTTCAGCCTTCTCGTCCGCATCTTGCCCGGTGTCTTCTCCTGTCTTCTCCGTCCTTCAGCCTTCTCGTCCGCATCTTGCCCGGTGTCTTCTCCTGTCTTCTTCTCGGTCCGCCAGCCTTCTCGTCCACCTCTTTTTCTTCCCCGGACGCAGCGCTTGAAATTGAATTAGCCGCTCCTGGGACCCGCCCCCCTCTGACGCCACAAGTAAACTCCTTAGAAGGTCATGTGCGTCAGAGGGGGGTGGGGTCACAGAGCGTCACACGGCGGGGGAATTCAATTTCAAGCGCGCCGTCCGGAGAAGAAGAAGCCGCCGCACTATGCGGACGAGCTTCCAATTGAAGTTCCCGCCGTGTGACGCTCTGTGACCCCGCCCCCCTCTGACGCACATATGCCACACGTGGACTTTCATATGAGTTAACCTGTGGCGTCAGAGGGGGGCGGGTCCCAGGAGCGGGAACACGGCCCAGAAGATCAAGAAGATGTGGACGAGAAGGTCGACGGACAGAGAAGAACATGGGAGAAGACGTCGGGCAAGATGAGATGAGAAGACCCAAGAAAGAAGCAGAGGAAGAAACCCGAATGAAAGAAGAAGAAAAACCGCGGAAAGAAGATTTTATTAAAAGATTTGTCAAAAACCGGCTACTGTAATTTTTAACACTTTTGTCACTTTTTTTTGGGGTGAAATGGTAGAGGTACAATGTACCCCATTACCATTTCACATAGGGGGGGCCGGGATCTGGGGGTCCCCTTTGTTAAAGGGGTCTTCCAGATTCTGATAAGCCCCCCGCCCGCAGACCCCCACAACCACCGGGCAAGGGTTGTGGGGATGAGGCCCTTGTCCCCATCAACATGGGGACATCCTCCCCATGTTGAGGGCATGTGGCCTGGTGTGGTTCAGGAGAGGGGGGCCGCACTCTGTCCCCCCCTCTTTTCTGCGGCCGGCCAGGTTAACGTGCTCAGATAAGGGTCTGGTGTGGATTTTTAGGGGGACTCCACACCATTTTTTTTTTAAATTTGGGGTGGAGTTCCCCTTAAAATCCACACCAGACCTGAAGGGCCTGGTATGGATATTTGGGGGGACCCCACGCCATTTTTTTTTTGTTTTTACGGCGGGGTTCCCCTTAATATCCATTCCAGACCTGAAGGGCCTGGTAATTTAATTTGGGGGGACCCCCAAACATTTTTTTTTTTTTAGTTTTAAGGAGCAATGACTGTATTCTTTATAGCCATGAGTACTTTAAAATTACTTATTTTTTCACTTCAGAAATGACATCTTGTACAGGGACAGTTCTAAGGACGGAAACATGCGTGTAAACCCCCTCCCCCCTGTATGAAATTTAAAGGAATATTTCACTTTTATTATTTCACTTTAACCACTTCCATACCGCGCCTATTCTGGCACTTCTCTCCTTCATGTAAAAATTATATTTTGTTCCTGGGAAATTACTCAGGACCCCCAAACATTATCTATAATTTTTTAGCAGACACCCAAGGGAATAAAGTGGCGGTCATTTTTTATTTGATTTCCAACGGTATTTGCGCAATCATTTTTCTAACGTCTTTTTTTTTGGCCCAAAAAAAAAACACGGTTCATGAATTAAAAAATAACAAAACAGTAAAGTTAGCCCAAATGTTATGGATAATGTGAAAGATGATGTTACACCGAGTAAATAGATACCTAACTTGTCACGCTTTAATATTGTACACACTCAGGGAATGGCGCCAAACTTCGGGACATAAAAATATCCATAGGCGATGCTTGATTTTTTTTTACAGGTGACCAGTTCAGAGTTACAGAGGAGGTCTAGGGCTAGAATTATTGCTCTCGCTCTAACGCACGCGTCAATACCTCACATGTGTGGTTTGAATGGTGTTTACATATGTGGGCGGGACTTACATGCATATTCGCTTCTGAGTGCGAGCTTCTAGGGACAGGGGCGTTTTATTTATTTTTTTATTATTTTTTACCTCATATTTTTCTTCTTGCACTTTTTTGTTACTTTTTTTTATTTTGGATCACTTTTCTTCCTATTACAAGGAATGTAAACATCCCTTGTAATAGGACTAGTGTGTGACAGGTCCTCTTTATGGAGAGAGGCGGGGTCAATAAGGCTGGAAAGCATGGTATTGGAAAAAAAAAAGATCTCATGCTTTCAGCTGCAATCATGTTCGTTCAGCACAGTGGTGTAGTGTATAGCACTTTGACCTAGCAGCAAAAGGGTTGCTGGTTCGAATCCCGCCCACGACTTCATCTGCCTGGAGTTTGCATGTTCTCCCTGTGCCTGCGTGGGTTTCCTCCCACACTATAAAAACATGCTGTAAATCGGATCCTGTCTAAATAAGCCCTAATATGCAGTAGTATATTTAGGTTTTGTGCTGCCCTAGGCCTGACTACATTTCTGCACCTCCTAATAGAAAAATGACCCACCCCTTCCTGTCAAGGCCACACCCTGTTTTTGTATGACCCGCCCAGGACCCACATACTAGTTCTGGGGGGGAGGAGGGTTACTGGATTCCCTTAATTTGCATAGTTTTTCTCTCACTTCCTGTTTGGCTATGGGGCAGGAAGTGGAGGCAAATCTCCCCAATTGGACACAGATAGTTTATTTTGTATTGACAGGGCCTATAACCCTCCCTCACTCTATCCAAATGTAAAGAAAATAAAAAGTGTTGATTATAGTTCTAGTTTAAGCACAAATTTCAGAGAGTTTTATTGAGAGACCTAAGAAAATATAACCATGCCAATAGGCCAGGATACAGCGTTGCTAATATGTATGAATGTGTGTGTTAGGGCCCCCCACAAACACCACCCAATGTTAATACTTATTTGCAAATTAATATTTTTGTATTTATCTGCTCATTTTTTGGGGATGTCTGCACCCCTGATAGTGACAACATTTGTGAGGTGTCTTCACCCTTTCTAATTCAAATTCATTCACTTCCTGTCACATAGCCAAACAGGAAGTGAGGGTAAATCCTTACTAATATCTTTTCTTGGGGACACAGAGATCTAAATAGTTTCCCATTATGTAAATTGCACTCTAGCATTTTGCTGTGTACACCCCAAATTATTAGGGATCTTGGACTTTGGGGTCTATTTACTAAAGGCAAATCCACTTTGCACTACAAGTGGACAAGCAAGGAAGAAAACAAAACAACTTTGCTTCTACAGGATTGGATGTTAAAACCATCAGTGCTTCCTCTCTGATTTTCAGCAACTATGCTTGTACTGCAGAGTGGCTTTGCCTTTACTAAACCCCAAACTAAATAATCATTTGGGGCAGGGATCCTCAAACTACGGCCCTCCAGCTGTTGTAGAACTACACATCCCATGAGGCCTTGTAATGCACTGACATTCACAGACATGACTAGGCATGATGGGAATTGTAGTTCCTGAACAACTGGAGGGCCGTAGTTTGAAGACCCATGATTTGGGGTGTACACAGCAGTGCTGGAGTGTAATTCGCTTAATTGGGACACTAGTTAGATTGACCTGTGTCCCCCAAGAAAAGACACTGGTAGGGTTTTAACCTCACTTCCTGTTCAGCTGTGTGACAGGAAGTGAAGCCAATTTTAAGAAAAGGGACACAAAGCTCAACCCAAAAAAAACACAAGCAGGGGTTCTAACACTCACTTGGCTTCCCTCAAACACCCACAATTAGAATAGGATTGCCTTGCGCTAGATTTAGGCACAGTGCTGTAAATCAGCACTTCAAGCCTGTCCACCAATAGCCCTGAACCCCCCCCCCCCCCCACAGGCCATGTTTGCAGGTTTTCCTTCATCTTGCACATGTGCTTTAAAAGACAGTCTGGACAGCAATTCGTGATAAGAGAAATCCACAAAACATGTCCTGTCGGGGGTACTTGAGGGCTGAAGACCACTGTAGTAAAAAGAAAATACTTACCACTTTGTCTTTAAATTCATGGAGAATAAACATGGCAAACATTTCATGATTACACACCAGGAAAGAAGCTTAGACAGAAATCACACCTAATTTGTTAGGCCCAAACCTATTTCACCTGCAGCTGTCAAAATATGTAGCATGAAAAAGTAACAAAAAACAAAACTTCAACATTTTAAAGTAATTTTTATTGGTCAACAAAACAAGGAAAGCAAAAAAACAAACAGACACAAACACACAAACAAAAATACATTTCAAAAATCAAAATAAACATAGGTTAACCATCCGAACATCTTCAGAAATTTTTATCAAAAGGCAGCAGAGACAAATACATCAAAGTGAACATCATTTAAAAATAAACAAAAAACATTGGCAAAATAAAAATAAACATAAACATGCAACAAACCACATTTCTGTTTAGCAACCACATTCCTGCCAGCTTGCCCCTCTGAGGGCAGCTGAGGACTGATCGATCCACGCTTTTTATAACATGTGCTAGTAATGAAGCAATTGAAATCACATGAACAAATTTCAGTCTCTAGTTTGGGTGAGCTTGTAAGTGCTTACACCTGGTAATAACCCAACCAAGCTCTATGAGCATCCAAGTGATTTTCACCTTTGAAAAAAAAATAAAAAAAAATTCTAAGTGTCTGAGCAGACTCAGTTCATCACACATGTAGGAACAAAGCTGCAATGGCATGAGACCTTTTTTTTTTTTTTCCCTGAACTCATGCTTTCCAGCCTGAAGGGGAGGTCTTAGTGAATTATTACGTAACAAAACTAAATAATAATAATTAAGGGGAAAAAAAGATTATTTTTAGATAATTTTGGGGATATTTATTATAGCAAACAGTAAAATTGATATTTTTTTGTTAAAATTTTTTTTCGCTCTATTTTGGTTTATAGCCAAAAAAAAAGGCAGAGGTGATCAAATACCACCATAAAAATTAATCTATTTGTGGGGAAAAAAAAGGACGAGAATTTTGATTGGGAACCACGTCGCACGACCGCGCAATTGTCAGTTAAAACGACGCAGTGCCGAATCACAAAAACTGGCCCGGTCATTGACCAGTAATATGGTCTGGGGCTCAAGTGGTTAAAAATTAACAAAACACTAAAGTTAGCCCAATTTTTGGTGATAATGTTAAAGATGATGTTACACCGAGTAAATAGATACCTAACATGTCACGCTTTAATATTGCAAACACTCATGGAATGGCGCCAAACTTCAGTACTTAAAAATCCCCATAGGCGACCTTTTTTTTTTTTTTTCCAGGTTACCAGTTTATAGCTACAAAGAAGGTCTAGTGCTAAAAGTATTGCTCTCGCTCTAACGCACGCGTCAATACCTC
Organism: Rana temporaria; assembly: GCF_905171775.1. Lineage (NCBI taxonomy): Eukaryota > Metazoa > Chordata > Amphibia > Anura > Ranidae > Rana > Rana temporaria. The sequence goes on along the minus strand of NC_053499.1, from coordinate 91,095,186 downwards.
ACATGTGTGGTTTGAACGATGTTTACATATGTGGGCGGGACTTGCGTACATGTACATGTACCCCTACCCATTCACCTGGGTAAAAAATGTAAAAAAATAATACACCACACACATTTATAAATTAATTTATTAGTCAGCTAGGGGTCCCCTACCACCACCCCATTGGGCCCCGGGCTTCGCCGTCTTCCGCCGGGACTCCCTTCACCATGAAGCTCCTTGCTTATGGGGGAGGGTCCCGAGCTTCGTCGGTTTCTGCGGGGGGGGTGCACCTACCCCCCGTCTTCTGCCGGGACCCCCTTCACCATGAAGCTCCTTGCTTATGGGGGAGGGTCCCGGGCTTCGTCGGTTTCTGCGGGGGGGTGCACCTACCCCCCCCCGTCTTCTACGCCGTTTTCTGCCGGAGCCCCTTCACCATGAGGCTCCTTGCCTATGGGGGAGGGCTCCGGGATTCGTCGATTTCTGCCGGGGGGGTACTGTAGCCCCCCCTCGTGCTGTTTTCTGCCGGAGCCCCCTTCACCATGAGGCTCCTCCTTGCCTATGGGGGAGGGCTCCGGGCTTCGTCGTTTTCTGCCGGGGGGGTGCTGTAGCCCCCCCGGGCTGGGTGCTGTAGCCCCCCCCGGGCTGTTTTCTGCCGGAGCCCCCTTCACCACGAGGCTCCTCCTTGCCTATGGGGGAGGGCTCCGGGCTTCGTCGTTTTCTGCCGGGGGGTTGCTGTAGCCCCCCCGGGCTGGGTGCTGTAGCCCCCCGTGCTGTTTTCTGCCGGAGCCCCCTTCACCATGAGGCTCCTTGCCTATGGGGGAGGGCTCTGGGCTTCGTCGTTTTCCACCGGAGGGCGCCACCCTCCGGGGCTTCTGCGGTGCCTTCCGCTTCTGCCTGCCTCCTCCGGGAGCCCAGGGCTTGTCTCCGCTGTCTTCTCCCTTCTCTTCCATTCGATGTTGACACAACGAGGTTCCGCGCTGGAATGCCATCTGAGCAGTGGGCATTGACTTATATAGGGAAATGCCACCATGTGACCTCAACCCATGTGACATCACATTCCCATCATGCCCAGGGAATGTGATGTCACATGGGTTGAGGTCACATGGTGGCATTGCCCTATATAAGTCGATGCCCGCCGCTCACACGGCATGTCAGCGTGGAACCTCGTTGTGTCAACATCGAATGGAAGAGAAGGGAGAAGACAGCGGAAACAAGCCCTGGGCTCCCGGAGGAGCCAGACAGAAGAGGGAACAGGAAAGAAAGCGGAAAGAAAGCCCTGGCTCCCGGAGGAGCCAGGCAGAAGAGGGAACAGAGAAAAAAAGCCCTGGCTCCGCGGGGGAGACAAGCAGAAGATGGAACAGAGAATAAAGAAGCGGAAAGAAAGCCCTTTCCCCGAAGGAGACAGGCAGAAGAGGGAAGACAGCAGAGAAAAGACCGGGGAGTTGGCGCACCCCCGGCAGAAGACGAACAAGACCGGAGCCCTGGCAGAAGGCACCGGAAAGACCGGGGGATAGGCGCCATCCCCCGGCAGAAGTTGCCGAAGTCCGGATGCCCCCCCCAATGTAAAAGAGCTTAAATGGGGTGGGGGCCCCCGGGGGAAGGCTCCGTAGAGGACCGAGGGATGGCGCCCTCCCCCGGCAGAAATCGCCGAAGCCCAGGGTCCCGGCAGAAGATAGGGAGAGAAGAAACCCCCCCCTTCAAAAAGAGCTAAAGAAGAAAGGGGGGGGCCCAGAGCTAACTAATAAATTATTTTATTCTGTGTGGTGTGTTTTTTAACTTTACATTTTCCCCAGGTGAATGGGTAGAGGTACGATGTACCCCATACTCATTCACATAGGGTGGGGGGCCGGCATCTGGGGGCCCCCTTATTAAAGGGGGCTCTCCGATTCCGATTAGCCCCCGCCCGCATACCCCGACAACCAATGGCAAGGGTTGTCGGGAAGAGGCTCTTGTCCCTATCGACATGGGGACAAGAGTGCTGTGGGGTGGGGGGCAGTACCCCCCTCCCCCACAGCTCACACTCCCCCATGTTGAGGGCATGCGGTCTGGTACGGCTCAGGAGGGGGGGGCGCTCGCTCGTCCCCACCCCCATTCCTGTCCAGGCCAGACTGCGTGCCTGGGATGAGGGCTTGGTTTGGATCTGGGGGGGAACCCCGCGCCGATTTTCGGCGCGGGTTTAACCCCTCACGTTCCAGACCAAGCCTAATGTACCCCTGGAGGGGGACCCGCGCCGATTTCAAGTTTGAAATTTGGCGCGGAGTTCCCCTTCATGGTCAGCGCAGGCTGAAAACCGTTCGGAGATTCCCGTGCGCCGCATCACGCAACGCAATCACGGGTTACGCCGCTTGGTATTTACCAAGATTTTATCGGCGTACTGACAAGCGCACGGGAAGCTCCGAAATTTCTCTGTACGCATGCTCAGTATGAAAATGAACCTCCAGAGGTTCAGGCGCACTGTGCAAGCGTACGGGGATCGGTTTCCAAAAAACACTTTCACTTTCAATTCGGCCCGCCAAACACATTCAAACACATGTCACTTCACTTCCCCTGCATCACCCCACCTCCCCCCCAATAAACTCCCGCCCAAATCCCCGATATTTACATTTCAATGTGCCGTGCGCCAGGTCTATAGTAGTGCACAATGCATTCTCTCCTGGGCGCACTGAGCACTTTAGTAACTATTGAAATACACTGCACTAGCAGCGTATTTCAATAGTAAATGTCAAAACGGCTGCTACTCCTGCTTTTACTCCATGAGTCATGGAGTAAAGGCTTGGTAAATCAGCCCCTCTATCTCTCTGTAAACCACCAACACACTACACAAGGCCGACTTCCAGGCAGCATTATATAGTGTGGGGCGTGTACTAAACCCCCTGAGCCATAATTGGCCAAAGCCACCCTGGCTTTGGCCAATTATGGCTCTCCGTTTTTGCGCGCTGTGATTGGCCAAGCATGTGGGTCATAGTGCATGCTTGGCCAATCATCAGCCAGCAAAGCACTGCGATGCCGCAGTGAATTATGGGCCATGACACGCCACTCGAATTTGGCCCATAACGTTCGTAATTCGACGAACGGTCAAACATACAATGTTCGAGTCGAACATGGGTTCGACTTGAAAACAAAGCTCATCCCTATGGGAAACGTAAGATCCATAAAAGATCTATCAGTCCACAAAAAGAAAACCCTACCAGATTTACCATGTTTATCCGATCAAACCATGGAAAGAAAGAGAAGATTTGACAGTCAGTCAGAAAGTCCAGGAAGATCTAGATGCCCAAATTAGGAAGGTAGAGATTGCAGAGGGCCTTTTCCCCTTCTCAAAAACAGGAGCCCTGGTAAGTTTTGCAGAGAAACCAAGAAATTTTTTCAAATCCCATACCGCATACCTGAGACAAACTGGAATTTTGTCTCAGCAGACACGCACTTTAATGGCATCCCAGTCTTTGGCCGTAGGGTTGAATATTGAGTTGGCCAACCCTTTGCCGCTATAACAGCCTGAACTGTGTCTGGCAATAAAATGGGCTCTTGAGACACTCCACTACTACCTGTTGGACCAACTCTTCAAGCCATGTGCCCCTTACATGGATGGCCCAAAATAAAGTTAAGAGCTCCAGAATCACCTGGTGGTTTCTCGCCCTACAGGATTTCAAATTTGTAGTGGTGCATAGACCAGGGACAGTACATCAGAATGCAGATGCCCTTTCCTGGGTCTATTACCATTTTGTTTGTGGTGTGCAGACCCCTGATCTAGAACAGAGGGAAGGGTTATGTAGAGAGTCAGTCTGGGGCAGGGTTAAGAGAGGACAGGTACTTTTCCTCCAGACCTAGTTATTAATCAACTGGCCTGAGAGGTTGGGGGTGGCTATTTTGCTGTGACCTGCTGGGTGAGCTAGCCTATAAAATAGACTTTAGCTCTGGCTAGAGCACTTAAAGTGATTGTAAGCCTTTGTTTTTTTTTTTTATTAAAAATAACAAACATGTCATACTTACCTTCAATGCGCAGCTCGTTTTGCACAGAGTGGCCCCGATCAACCTGTTCTGGGGTCCCTCGGCGGCTCCTCGCATCAGATAACCCCCTAGAAGAAGCACTTTACCGGGGGTTACCTTGCGGGCGCACTCCCGAGTCCAGCATTCGGCTTCCATAGAAATTAATGCCGGACTCGGCCCCGCCTCCCGGTGCTCGTGTCATTGGAAATGATTGACAGCAGCGGGAGCCAATGGCTGCGCTGCTATCAATCTATCTAATCAAGAGCCGGCACCCCATGCAGAGAGGGACAGCGCTTCTCCGCCAAGGGAAATATGGGGCTCAAGTAAGTAAAACGGGGGTACAAAGAAAAATATTGCGTTTGTTTTGCAAAAAATATGTGAAGCTGCGATCAAAAGTGTTATACTACACAAAGACAAATTGTAAAGGGAAGGAGATCGCGCTAAAATTATAATGACAATAAATGGTGAAAAAAGTTCAAATCAATGTAGATAGTCCCGCCACACAGGCAAATTCATAAAACAATCTCCCAGGTGCACCAACGAAATCCACAAGAAGAGTGCTTTAAAGGAAAGATCCTCCACCAAGGTTACAAAGGGCCTCTTACCGGATGGAATTGATCTCCAGATTATAAGAGATCTCACACAGCATGATAAGAGGTACTGGAATGATATCACATAGGCAGCCACAGCATTGGAATCCTTATCAGAGTAAGTCCTCATTAAGCCAGAAGCTTCTAGTATTGGTTGTCTCACTTGCATAAAAATTCCTCAGTATTTTAGAACATCAGATATCATTTTTTGCATGATTTTATACAGATACAAAAATATCTTACTGCAGTCCTGGTTTCATGTCCTCATTGTTCGTTCCTGCTCTAATCCTTCTCTGTTCTGAAACACCTCCTGGCTGTCTGTTTCCTGATACTGAATTGAGTATTATGATACTTTTTCTAAATTTAGGCCACTGAGTTCAGCAGAGTGTAGGAGATGGCCGGGGCGATAGAAACGCTATGAGTGGTTCCAGTATGACTCCTCCATCACCACTACAGAGCCCAATGTGTCTCTGCTGCCTTGGCAGCAGAGACACAATATAAAGCAGATATTGTACCCTAGCATGCAGATCTTTTTTACAAATATTTTCAAAAATAGACAAGCGGGTTAACAAAGGTGAAGAAGTTATTAGAGGCTTAAAAAAGTTTTTTATTTGGAGGTATCTGAATAATTCCGATTGCGGTATACCATATGATTTACATAATGTCGGGAATGGAATAAAATATGTGGAGTCGACAAATTTGTGCATGTACAGGATATCCCTAACAGCCCATTCCGTAAATGATTTGGAAAAGACCCATGCAGGATAAGATGCCGGATTTTTATAGAATGATAACAATGGATTGTGGGGAGATTGTAGTTTTTTATTTTGAATCTATCCCATAGGGAAAGTAAATGTTTAATAATGGGGTTTCTTATATTTCTGCACACTTTAGGAGAGACCCACAGCACATTGGATAGTGGAAAGGGATCACATTCAATTGCTTCTATTGATACCCAGAGAGGTATTTCCTGTTTTACATGATATTTAGCAAGTGTTGCTATTTATGCAGCTCTGTAATAATGCGCAAAGTTGGGGTGTCCGAGTCCCCCCTTTACTTTGGGGAGGTATAGAGTTTGTGTTTTTATTCTCGGTTTGGAAGAACCCCAGACAAAAGATGAAACTCTCTTCTGAACTATCCTCAAGTAATATGCAGGTATTGGGATGGTTAGCACTCTAAAGAGGTATAAACGTTTTGGTAGTATCGTCATTTTGACTGCATTGATTCTTCCAAACCATGATAATGGGAGATGGGTCCATGAATTCATTAAATTTGATATTTGTTTTAGAATTGCGGGATAGTTATGTGAGAATAAATCTGATATGGATGCAGTAAGATGTATCCCTAAATAAGGGATGCATTTTTCTGGCCATTCAAATGGGAGGCCTGTTTTGGCGGCACTCAGTTCTATGTTTGAAAGGGATATATTTAGCGCTAAACATTTTTTTGGATTGATTACTAAGCCTGAAAATGTTGCAAAATGATTCAGGATTGGGATGAGATTAGAGCCTGACACTTGGGGGGATGAGAGAAATAGGAGGATATCGTCAGCAAATAGGCATATTTTGTGTTTGTGTCCTCCTAATTCTATGCCTAAAATAGTGGGGTCAGATCTGATCTTTTGCGCAAGTGGTTCAATAAGGAGGGCAAATAATAATAGGGATAGTGGGCATCCCTGTCGTGTGCCTCTTTTAATGCTAAAAGGGTCTGATTTATACCCTCCATACTTAACATGTGCTTTCTGGATAATTGTAGAGTTCCATGATCCATTTTGTAAAATTAGGGCCAAAACCCAATTTTTGTAATGTGTATTTTATGTATGACCATGAAATGGAGTCAAATGCTTGTTTGATGTCTAAAGAGAGAAAACACGCTTTTTTGCTATGTGTGCTAATAGGCCCACCCTACGTATATTGTCGCCTGCTTGTCACGTGGGCATAAAACCAACTTGGTCTCGATGGATCAGCGTTCCAATAATTTTATTAAGACGATTTGCTAATATTTTGGCTGGTATTTTGATATCCGTATTCAACATAGAAATAGGACGATAATTTGTACTAAGGGTGTCATCCGAATGTGGTTTAGGGATAATACATATTATGGCCAACAATGATTCTTGCCTAAAGGTTTTTTGTTTTAATAAGTCATTAAATGCTTCTGCCATCCTTGGGGAGATAAGGTCCTTGAAGGTTTCATAATATCGAGCTGAGAATCCATCAGGTCCTGGCCTTTTATTTAATTTGAGTTCTTTAATGGCAGCTGCTACTTCTTCTTGTGTGATTGGTTTTTCTAGTTGTGTTTTTTGAGTTTCCTTCATTTGTGGTAATTGAATTTGTGAGAAGAAGGAGTCTGTTTCCGTGTCATTAAATGTATTAGCCTCTGAATAAAGTGTTTTTAGGTGGGAACTGAACTTCTGTACTATTTTGAGTGGGTTACTAGTAATAATGTTGTTTGCTATTTTAAGTTTGATAGGCTTGAAGGTCTTATTAATAGAGTTCAGTGCTCTTGCTAAATATGTGCCTGGTTTATTAGCGTTCTTATAGAATGTATGTTTAGTTCTATTTAATGCTTTGTCTGCTGAATCAGTAAGGAATAAATCATACTCTAAACGCGCTTTATTGAGACGATTTTTGGCGGTGGGAGTATGATTATTTTGGAAGGCCATGAATGATAAGTTAAATTCTGTTTGTAATTGTCTTGCCATTTGTTTACGCTCTCTTTTAAGAATCCCTAATTGTCGTTGGAATGTTCCTCTTAATACTGGTTTGTGCGCTTCCCAAAGCGTGAGTGGGGATATTTCTGGGCTCATATTGTGCTTTAAATATTCTTTTAGGGCTTGTTCAATCACTAAGCAATAGGTAGGATGCTTAAGCAATATCTCTGGGAGATACCAAGTTGGATCATGATTTTTGGGTATAGCAGATGCTACTGTGGTGAACACTGCATTGTGATCAGACCACGGGATGGGTATGATATTAGAGTTGAGTATTTCTGGTATCATACCAATTGTTAAAAATATATAGAAAAAAGCAGAAAAATTGCGCCAACCTAATACATGCAATAAAGTCCTTATGTGTATCCAGCAGAAGTCCTTCCTGAACGCGGTCCCTGGGCAATAAGAGACGGTTTGAGGAGGAGTACTACACATTAGATCTCGTATATCCCGCCAAGGATTCCTATGCATTGTGGTTTGTTTACATCCCGGGTTCAACTTAAGCTGTTCCTCATACTCTGGAGTATCCTGGTGTTAACCATAAATAACGCTGTTATTTGGTTGCCTTGTGGTAAGCCTCAGTCCATGTGGTGGCGGATCACATTTATGTCATTAATCACACACTGGGTGTCGTTTATTTTGGATTTCACTATTTTGGACTTCTATGTTGCATATGTGCACTATTAAGGACTTAATTACACTTATTTTTTGCACGTATTTTTGTGCGATTTTCTCCTTAATAATTTGATAATTTTTTGTGGATACACATAAGGACTTTATTGCATGTATTAGGTTGGCGCAATTTTTCTGCTTTTTTCTATTATTTTGTGTTAGGTCACGCAAATTGCTGCCTCCATATTTATTCACTTAATTGATTTATTATTTGTTAGCGCAATTTTTCCCTTTTCAATTCTGTTAAAAATATATGATTGATTGGGTTAGAGAAATAGGTATAATTACGTTTCGTTGGATTAGATTCTCTCCAGGAATCTGCTAAATTATATTTGGTTAGGAGGTTAGAGAGAGACCACTTGGCTTGATATTTTGGAGGAGCATATGGGGTTTTGTCAAAAAATGGAAGGAGGACCTGATTGGAATCACCGCATATAAAAAGGGAGCCCATTTTGTGAGTATTAATAATTTGGAAAAGATGTGACATAAAGGGTTCTGGATTAAGGTTGGGTGCATAATAAGAGACCACTGTAATAGCGGTGTCCATGATAAAGCCCGTTAGAAAAAGGTATTGACTCTCTGGGTCTTTGATTTCTGATTGCAGTACAAATGGCGTAGTTCGGTGGAATGCTATTAGGGTTCCCCTTTTCTTGGTAGTAGCAGATGCTGTATACACTTGTGGATAAAATGCATTATACAATTTAGGAGTTGTGTTTGTGGTGAAGTGTGTTTCTTGCAAACAAACAATGTGAGCTTTCTTAGCCTGAAACGATCTAAATGCTTTTGTTTCTGAGGTACATTTAGACCTTGTACATTAAGAGTCAATACATTCAATGGAGCCATGATAGCCTAACCATTAAGCTAATCTTACCATTATTCATTGTGAAGTGGCTTCTCGGCCCAGTCCGTGCAGACAAAGGAGAAAAAGAAGAAAAGGGGGATCCAAAATAATCATCCTTAAAAAGAAAATGAGAGACAATACAGAATAAAGAATATCTGAATACAATTAAGCAGATAAAGTACTTGAGGTTTACCCGTGATAAGGGATAAAGTCCCCTATCAGGGGGAAAGGGGCCCTCGTCGAATCCCCACATAATATTATGGGGATCCGAGGAGATCCTAGTGAGGCACATGTTTTTTCTGTGCACTGGAGAACCGCTTACTAAATGTGATATGCGCACCCCTTAGGGGGCAAATTTTTCGCCCTAACTAAATATAACAAAACTGTGAATAAGTTATATTTGATTTCCCATACATGAAAGTGAAATTGGGGGGGGGGGGGGTGCAATAACGACTAAACTACTGGGGTAATACTGGTTATTTTTAAACTATTCCCACAATAAAATGTGGGGTTATTCAAGGTTTAATATAACATTGAAATTTCCCCTATTGTAACATTAAGCATTGTGACTATACTAGCCAGAATGTTTAACAAACAAAAAAAGAATGTAACTTTTCCTTATCTTTGTTTAAGGTGTGTTAATAACTATGCTTCACTTGTAAACAAATAACCTTAAAGTATTTGTGAAGCAAAATGGGTGCAAAGCACAAGTACATTAACAAACTGGCTAAATTAATATAGGTGGTTTATACACTACCCTGAATTTACACACAAGTAGTAGATGATAAGATTGTATATTTTAAACACACAGAGTAATATTACTAGCAGGTCTTCAGGTATTTCATAAAAAAAATATTTATACTTTTTCTTTTTCTCTCAATTTAAACAAAAAAAAATGTTGAAGAGTGGCAATTAAGTGTAACACTTATTTCCTTTTGGGAAAAAAGTCTTTACATGAGTTGTATTTTCCTTTCCGAAAAAGTGTTGTTGAAGCAAAAAAGAAAAATGAGGAAACTTTTGTGATGATCAGTCAGTCCATTGTATCTTCTTGGTCATGGGGTTGGCATGCAAATCTGCCTCGTTTATGTGAATGGTGGGTACCATTATTCATCCCATGCTGAGGTAAATTGTTGTGGGAAGAAGCAGATGCTGATCTTCTGCGTGAGGTGGTTGCTGTGGCTGCTCCTTCAATTAGCTTGAGGTCAAGTAAGGCTTGTTGAAGTTGGTCAGGTGTTCTGCAAGTAATTTTGTTTCCTTGGTTCGTGAAGCGCAGGGAAAAGGGGAATCCCCAGTGATATTTAATCTTGTGGTGTTGGAGTTCCAATAAGAGAGGTTTCATTGCCCGCCTCTTGGATATAGTTAGCTGGGAGATATCTGCAAATATCTGATAGTTATATCATTGGAAGAGTAAATTGTTCTTTTCTCTGGCTGCTTCCAATATCTGCTCCTTTGTTCTGTAATAATGGAACTTGGCAATATTGTTCCTAGGGGGACCCTCTGTCTTTTTGGGCATAAGTGCCCTGTGGACTCTGTCCATTTCCATCTGTTCCACTGCTATTCCTGGCAGTAATTTCTGACATAAGGCTAGTATGGTGGCTTGGAGGTCTAAGACTGATTCAGGAATACCTCTGAATCTTAAATTGGACCTTCTGGCGCGGTTTTCATAATCCTCCAACCTATTTTGTAGTGTTATATTTTCCTCTTTAAGTGAGTCCAGTTCAGTCAGACATTCTTGGGTGAAAACTTCAATTTCTTCAACTTTCATTTCCAATGTTTCTGTACGGTGCCCCAATTCTCTAATCTCCTTTGTGAGGTTAGAGATGATTTGTTCTGAGGTGTGCTTTAAGGTTTTATGCAGCATTTTCTCAAATTGCTTTAATAATCCTGAGGGGACAGCTGTGTCTTGAAGTGCTGCTTGAGAAATTTCATTATCATTTTCGCTGTCAGAGTTCAAATCTCCCAGGGAGATAGTGGGTTTCATCTGCTTTGCCATAATCTTTTTCTATTTCCCTGAAGAGAATACAGCTGAGGGGGCTGGGGCCTTTTTTGCTGTACTTTTAGTCTGCTGGCTGCCGCTATTGGGGTTAGTTTTTGACTTGTTTCGGGCACCCCCCAGCACCATTTTCCTCATAAAAGGTCCCCCTCACCTCTTAGGCAAATGAGTCCATGAATTTTATCACTTTTGATTTGACTGGCGTCCTGAGATATGCGGCTTTTCTCCCTCACAGAGCAGAGCTCTAGCCTGACATGTCCGTCCTGCTAGCCTCCATACATGTGCCTCCTTAAAAAAACACTTTTTAAATAAATGTTTCACATAAATAATTACTGTTTAAATGGTACATAGAAGAACCTGGTAAAAAAATAACTCAAAGCTGATATTTAAACTTCTTGGCCGGTAATTGGAATAATGGCTTTATTTTGTAGTACTTTAAAACAAATGGTAAATCTCCTCCTGGTCACAGGAGTGCAAAACGAATTGCACTCCTGTGACCAGTTTTGAGCCGAGAGCGGTTTGACGTCCACTTTTTGCTGACGTCACTGCCATCAGTCGAGGCAACGCGCCAACCTGACTTCCAAATCTTGATCCGCCAGCTGCCTTGATTGGTGGCAGTCTCAACGAGCCGCTGAGACGGCCGCTCCCCGCTCCCCTCCACGGCTCAGCGCTCCAATGAGCTCGGTGAAGTAGAGCAGAAGCGATGCTGACTGACAGTCAGCATCGCTTTGCTCAGGGAGGAGTGAGAAACGAGCCATTGGCGGTGTTCGGTGGCTCAGTTGTTGGTGCAGAGACACCGGGGGACAGATGCAGCATCAGTCTGATCCTCCGAGGTAAGTATGAGTAAGAAAAAAAAAACTTCTCTTTTAAGAATACAGATTAAAATACATTTTCAGATAGCTGTGGGAAGAGAACAGAAGGCAGAAAATTACCAGTAATAAAATATTACATTTAATTTTTTCTAGATATTGATGAGTGTGAACTGTTTGGGCAAGAAATCTGCAAAGAAGGAAAATGTGTGAACACGCAGCCCAGCTATGAATGTTACTGCAAACATGGCTACTACTATGACACCCGTTTACTGCAATGTATGGGTAAGAAATCTATGCAAAACTCTGCCTGGAGTTTATAAAAAAAACTGTAGATGCAGTTCAATTCTGAGCAATACTAGTTACTTAGGCCACTGTAGATGTATTTATAAATAGTTCTGTTTGTTTAATTACCCTCTAGTGCATTTTATATCATTGTTTGCACATACGGATATACAGGCATACCCCACTTTAAAGGACACAATGGGACCAGAGCATGTATGTAAAACGAAAATGTACTTAAAGTGAAACAATATATTTTTTCCCTTCTAGGGTGTAGTAGGGGGTCAGGGGCTGTAGTGGGGGTGTCAGGAGCTGTAGTTGAGGTCTCAGGGTCTGTATTGGGGGTGTCCGGGGCACACTGGAACAGGACTGGCTATGCTCTCGGAGCTTTAGCTCCTTCTACTGTGGCTGCAAAATGTCTGTACAGTACTTGTAAGGCACTTTACATACACTCGCGGGTATGTCCTTACTCGCGAGTGTATGTAAAGTGAGTGTACTTAAAGCGGGGTATGCCTGTATTAAAATCTGCATTTATGGGTATAAAATTACCCCCAGAACATTATATTTTCTGAAAGCAGAGACCCTGTAGAATAAAAATATGGTAATTGCAATGTTTTATGTTGCACGAAATAGATACCAAATGGCGGAAAAGAATGGTGGAAAAATGATGGTACCCAAAACTATCAATAAGCAATGCATTAAATGTCTCTACAGCTCATTAGTTAGCAATACATTCGAGAAGAGAAGAACAGGAGAGCCTGGAAACCATGGGGGAAATCTGGCAGGAAAGGGAGAGGGGTAATCACTTTTAGATCACTGCCAGGAGCAGGCATTAAAAAACACATATCATTTCATTGCTGTTACTGCAGCCATGAGCTGGTTGGAAACCCTTCATATTCTGGACATATGTAGTAAAAGAAATGTAGGTGATACTCCAAAACTAGTTTATTACCATGTTATATTGAAATACATGAAACATCAAAAAATAAACAAAATAGTTATGGACTCAAAACCAAACCATCCCAGAACTGGGTTTCTATGAAAACCTATCCCAAAAATCTAGACCAGTGCATCATAAAAAAACTATTTTATTGTACATGTAACACCTAGATCATTATAAAAATCAATCATAGACCCCAAACCACCCTCTCAATATAGCACAATTATTTCACATTCTCATTCATCCTTAAACTTGTAAATTTTGTACAGGCATATCCTTGGTACTGTATTATTGACTATGAGCAGAAGGGATGTGCAGAAAGTTCCTTAGTATGTTCAGGCATTTCCTCTCTCTGATCACCACCTTATTAGTTTTGCTCCCTTTAACCACCTAAAAGTTGCCCGTAGAAACCTTTGTCACTTCAACTCTTCTCTATTCTGCTACCGAACACTTCTATGACAATCTCACCCCTGTCCTGCCCCTATCTAGCCACTTCTGTCTACAATAGATCCCTGTCCTCTGCCCTGGATGAGCTTGCCCCCCTCACTACACACAGAATCAGGCCCGACCCCTACAACCCTGGCAAACGGATGACAACAGAAGTCTCAAATAAATAAATGACTGTGTTGCGCTGCAATCTACACCAAAACATACAACATAGTGTAACTGTTGAACACCAATCTGATAACATAAATGTAGCGCCCCCTTACTTTCAGTATGGGCACTACGCTAAAGTTAGTGGGGAATGGGAGAGTTATTTTGCTCCCATTCACAGTTTGTCAAATTTGGGCTGCTGTCATTCCAGAAATGTCCTTTTCCCCAGCAGCCAATTGGATGAGTTTTCCCTCGCGGAGCATGCTGGGGAGGGGTATATCTGTGGCAGACGCCATCTTCATTGGTTCTTCCCGTGGGTTCCAGGTGCGGCATCCACCTTTAGGGTGTGCGCATCCAATGGGCCCTTCCAGGCCGGGGTCAAATGCTACGCAGAGCTTTATATTGCTGAGAGGGGCCCCAGTGACTTGCTGGGTCCCCCGCTTTACTAACAAGATCCCAGGCTGGGTGCCGCTCGATTGGGGGGTCGGCTTGAGGAGAGCCCGGAGGCAGGTTATCCGACAGAGCTTGAACGAACCATGTTCTGGGATCTGGTGACCGGAATGCTGACAGGTACAGTTGCTGTCATCCGGTGTCATCCGGTGACCAAAGTTTAAATCTACTGGGAGGATTTGCTCAATTTGTCCATTTAGCTCATCCAAAATAATAGGCCTGTGGCAGAGGCCCTAGAGCCGGGTCTGTGAGAGAGGCCTGTTCCTCCCAGCAATCTAAAGTGACACTTCGGCTGCCAGGCTCGTGGCAGGAGTCTGTCCGGGGGCACTTCACCCACTCTGGCTAGAGTGGCGACAAACTGCTATTTGATAATACTAAGAGCAGGATTGCTCGGTTAATTTCCAGGCCTGATACTGCAAAGTTCTCTCTCTTGCTTCATCAACCTTTTCTTCCTATTTGATGTTGATGTTGGCCGTGTTGGCCTGGAAATAAAACATTGGAAAACCTTTATTCATTGTCTGGACATTCGCTCACTACTCTGTTCTCCAACTGCGCCCCTAGACAACACTAAGGTAACTTAATACGCCGATCCCAACAACAAATCAGCGGCTCCTGAGGGAGTAGCGCTACACGTGGGGGCTTGTCCGGGATTTCGGCTGTTGCCATTGACAACAGAGTTTGTGAGTAGCTATTTATTAAGGAGCGAAGAGTGTCCGGCATCGTGTGTTTGAACTGTCCGGCTACGAGGGAGTTAAACTTGCATCGCTAAGCTTGGGCGTACGTGCAGCCTAGCAGGCTAGCACGCGCCTACAACGTGCCTGGACAAGTTCTTCAAGTGGGAGGAGCCACCCTCCCTTGCGTGAGACGTGGGTACAGTTTTGCGCCAAGTGAAGAAAAGAAACGCCCACCTCCGTGCCAAATCGGCAGAACCGCCATTTTCCTCGTGCAGAACGGATCGCGGAAAGAATGTCTGCCTCATTGGGGAATTGCGTTGCCTCTAATGGATTGAGACGCCCTATCACCACTCCGGGTGGGGCTCTTCGTGACTACTGTACCTGGGGTGCCGCTGACGGACACTGGGGTACGGATGCGGACGGATAGGCAGTTCGTACTCCTGTCTAGTGGAGGGGAAAACGCCCTTGGACTGTCCTGCTCAAAGTGTGAAAAACTGGCCATCCACCTCCTGCCTTTCTACCGGTGCCATGGGTGCCGGGCTTACCTGTTTGTAGTCGTGCCACCGGTCAGACTTCCACAGGAGTACTCGTGGATTGGTTCTCCGGGGTTGTTACTGCGGAGGAAGAGGCCCCAGAGCCGGAACTCTCTTCATCCAAAGGAGCGGAAAAATCGGGGACTGTGACCACTGAACTCGTCGATGTCCCGATCGCCAAGACCCCTGCATCGGCTACCTCGCCCACCTGATGGAGGTAAGCCTGCCTGACGGGACAAGGCAAGATGACCATGTGAGCTGCATGTTCAGTATGCAGGCCGAGACCGCCCGGGAGGCCGTATCAGTTGGAGCGGCCTACATTAGATGTGTTGCTGTCGGAGAGGGACCTCCCCGGCTGCCTGACTGGGGTGGATGGAAGCTATCGCATCGCCCTGACCTGGCGGTTGTCCCGCCTGAGGGCCGAAATTACCTCCCTGCCGGAGCAGAGGATTCATCGGATTTCGAATTTTGGTCAGAGGGTTTCCAGACGGATGGCGGAGATCTCCGCGCCCATCTCTTCGAGCCTCGGTTCCCCGAACAACAGGGCTTTGGGGGATTTTGGGCCTCCAGCAAAAAGAAGAAGAAGCGCTCTGCCCGGGGAGCACCCTGCGAGTCTGGCGTAATATGCCCATCTTGAGGAGCTGGTGAGTCTGTTGCTGTGTTTTTACTCAGCGCTCCTCCAACCTGTGATGTGCCCGTCCTATGCGGGCACCCGATGTTTGTGCTGCCGGGCCCTTTTGTGTGACTGAGTGGGCCAGAGGGTGTGTTGCCTGGCCTACTTACCTTGACCTTGAGGGTTTGCCCCGTTCAGTTTGTTTTCTCCAAGTTTCCCCTTTGCCCCTACTCCTCCAGATCCACATTGACATTTTTGTGAAGAACTCTTGGGTGGGGTTGGGTTCAGTCAGTTAGAGGGGGGGGGGGTCCTTGCCAACTTCTCTGTAGCAATACAGGAAGATTCCACAAGAAAGGAACTGTTTTTTTTTACTTCCCTTTTGCTGCTATCTCTCGCACTTGAACTGAACTGCCGCAGTACCAGCGCACTGACTGCTAGGGGCAGTGTTCTGCAACGTTCACATTGCAGGACAGAAATGTATATACAGTTCTTTTACAGTTTTATATTCTTGCAAATAGAGCGTCTCTTTGGGAGGACTGGAAATTTTGCGCTCGGGCCCGAGTGCACAGTTTCAATTCTGACCTTGGAGGTTGTATATAGAAAATTATATTTATACATCAGGATGTGTATTGTGTATTTTGTATGCTTTTATATCTTTCCTATACAGGTTTTTCTGGACCCACCTACTATCAACACTGCGGAGAATGGGCAGCTAGATAGATAGGGTTGTGTATGTTTGTATGTCTTCTGTTATTTAAATGATGCCAATATTGAAATGCACTGTTTGAATCCTGTCCCTTCTTTTCCTCCTTTTTCTGTCTGGTTTAGCAGGTATCAGGCTGGCATTCAGGCTTTAATGCCTAGGACACTGGGGACAGTATCACTCAAGTGGGGGGAGTATGTAGCTCCCCCTTACTTTCAGTATGGGCACTATGCTAAAGTTAGTGGGGAATGGGAGAGTTATTTTGCTCCCATTCACAGTTTGTCAAATTTGGGCTGCTGTCATTCCAGAAATGTCCTGTAGGTCAGCTTGCGCTCCAGGGGTGTTGTTTCTACCCCTGGGTGACAGGTGGTGCTAGAGGGGTTCTGGCAGAGCTGCTTTTCCCCAGCAGCCAATTGGAGGAGTTTTCCCTGGCGGAGCATGCTGGGGAGGGGTATATCTGTGGCAGACGCCATCTTCATTGGTTCTTCCCGGGGGTTCCAGGTGCGGCATCCACCTTTAGGGTGCGCGCATCCATTGGACCCCGGCGATGGCCTTTCAGGCCGGGGTCAAATGCTACACAGAGCTCTATATTGCTGAGAGGGGCCCCAGTGACTTGCTGGGTCCCCCGCTTTACTGACAAGATCCCAGGCTGGGTGCCGCTCAATTGGGGGGTCGGCTTGAGGAGAGCCCGGAGGCAGGTTATCCGACAGAGCTTGAACGAACCATCGGGGATCTGGTGACCGGAATGCTGACAGGTCGGAAACTGTACGGAATGCTGTCATCCAGTGACCAAAGTTTATTTTTTACTTTATATGTTTATTTGTTTTTTTCTTTTCTTTACATAAAACAGCATATGGAAAGGCACAGGGCAAATACACTGCCAAAAACAAACATGAATACAATCCTCTCGACAAAAAAAATACATACATATTTGCTCTGGACCCTCCCATAAACTCCCTCACTAAATCTTCCCACTCTAACCCTTTTCTTAGTCCTCACTCTCTCTCACAGAGAGACAAGTGATGCATCTGCCCTTTCCCAGCTCCCCCCCAAAAGGAGAGAGGAAAAAAAAAGAGAAAAATAAATAAATAAAAGAAAAAAAGATAAAAGAGGGTGAGAGAGAAGAGGAACCCATCCTCTCCCTCCCTTAAACCACAAATCATAACAGGAAAGTCGGTTTATCCTTCATATTATATTTTACATTATAATTCCCTGCGCGTATCCGATTCTTCATTAATCAGGTTCAGTCATTAATCTTTTCCCCTCATCTGAATTTTTAAATAAATTCCAGCTCTTCCACGTTTCTTTGTATTGTTTTTTTTTACCCTTAGCTGAGAGAACTAGGTCTTCCATAGCTTCTATGGGCCAGATTAAGGTAGAAGTGCGGCGGCTTAACGTATCGTAGATACGTTACACCGCCGCAAGTTTTCATTGCAAATGCCTGATTCACAAAGCACTTGCGATGAAAACTACGCCGGCGGCCTCCGGCGTAAGCCCGCGTAATTTAAATGGGCATGTGCTCATTTAAATTACTGCGCATGCTCCGTTTCGTAACTCCCGCCGTGCTTTGCGCGAAGTGACGTCATTTTTTCGAACGGCGACGCGTGTAGCGTAATTCTGTATTCCCGGACGGCTTACGCAAACGACGTGAATTTTTAAATTTCGACGCGGGAACGACGGCCATACTTTATACATACGTTTGCTGTGTAAAGTTAAGGCACCAAAAACGACGACTAATGGGAAACTAGACTAGCGGCGACGTAGCGAACGCGAAAATCCGTTGTGGATCGCCGTAACTCCTAATTTGCATACCCGACGCTGGTTTATGACGTAATCTACCCCCAGCGGCGGCCGCGGTACTGCATCCTAAGATCCGACAGTGTAAAACAATTACACCTGTCGGATCTTAGGGATATCTATGCGTAACTGATTCTATGAATCAGTCGCATAGATACTCCGAGAGATACGACGGAGTATCTGAGATACTCCGTCGTATCTCCGTTGTGAATCTGGCCCTCTATCTCCAACTCTATTTATCCACTCTAAAACTGTTGGTGACGTAGTATCCCTCCACCGTAGGGGTATACCTGCTTTAGCTGCATTCACCAAATGGCACAGTACTGAGTTCCGATAAGTCTGAACTGGGATCTCGGATAGGTGAAGTAGGAAAAAAGCGTGATCATTTTGTATTTTTAACTCAGAATTTTTTTGCAAGATTCTCATAATTGACAACCAATAAACTCTTATTTTTTTACAAAACCAAAATATATGAATTAATGTCCCGCTTTCTTCTCCACATCTCCAACATCTGTCAGAATTTTCATTGCAGAATTTTTTGAGTTGTACTGGAGTATGGTACCACTGCATCAAGATTTTATAGTTTAATTCTTGAGTTTGTGTACAGATTGAAGATTTTAGAGTCAAAAAGATAATCTGTTTATGTTGTAATGCAGAGAAGGTCCTATCTAGGTCCTTCTCCCACTTGTTAAGGCCTGGTATCTCCTGATCCTCCCTAAGTTTATTTAATAGTCCATACATTTTAGAGATCCCTCGGGCTAGTGGTTCTAAATCATTAGGCCCCGTACACACGACCGAACATATCCGCTGAAACTGGTCCGACGGACCAGTTTCAGCAGACATGTTCGGTCGTGTGTACAGCCGACCGGACAATTGTCCGGCGGATCGGACAGTTTCCAGCGGACAAATGTTTCTTAGCATGCTAAGAAACATGTCTGCTGGAAGCCTGTCCGTCGGACATGTTCGGTCGTCTGTACAGACTCACCGGACATGTCCGATCGGCCGAAAGCCCTCGCATGCGTTGAAGTGATTTGACGCATGCGTGGAAGCATTGACCTTCCAGGGCCGCGCACGTCGCCACGTCATCGTCGCGGCAACGGCGCGGCCACGTCACCGCGTATCGTGTCCGCGCGGATTTCTGTCTGATGGTGTGTACAACCATCAGACAGAAATCCGGCAGCGGACAGATCCGCTGGTGTGTACGAGGCCTTACAGTACGACTCAAAGATTGTTAACTGACGATGAAAATTACTTCCCAGGCCTAATGATCTAGAAAAATGACTTAATTGCAACGCCTGCTAGATATTGACTTCAAAAGGACCTCCTATTTGTGTTAATGTTTTAATCGATGGCCAGTTTTCTGATATAATAAAATGTGAGGCCTGATATACTCCTTTCTCTATTAATAACCGGAAAGATCCTCTTTCATTACCCGGACTAAAACTTGGGTTCCCCAATATGGGAAACAAAGGTGATCGCACTGTGGAAAAGTTCCCCTTTTGACATATACGTGCAGTAATTTTTAGTGTTGTGCCAATTATAGGGTGATTTTTAAGAGGAGCCGGTAATACTGTATAGCACCAAGGTGCTCTACCTAAAGGAACTGTGCTCAGCTGCTGTTCTATGTCAACCCACCTCTTAGATCTAATATGTCATTTGCATATTCTACGCCGACCGCAATGGAATCGCCACCTAGCGGCTGGCCTAGAATTGCAGCCTAAGATCCGACGGTGTAAGTCACTTACACCTGTCGGATCTTAGGGCTATCTATGCGTAACCTGTTTCTATGAATCAGGCGCATAGATACGACAATCGTATCTCAGAGATACGACGGCGTATCAGGAGATACGCCGTCGTATCTCTTTTGTGAATCTGGCCCCAAGTCGCCATTTGTCAAGTAGGGCTCGTAATAGATTTTACATTGATAAAAAAAATCATTTTAAAAATGTCCTTTTGATGGAATATTTGTGCCCAATTATCTAAGCATTGGACTCCATTTAAAACAAAAATTTGCCCGAATGGAATCCCGGGAAAGAGGGGATAGTGACATGCTCATGGCCTCAGATTTAGTCTGATTTATTTTTAAATTAGAGAGAGTGACCAAAGTTTAAATCTACTGGGAGGATTCGCTCAATTCGTCCATTTAGCTCATCCAAAGTAATAGGCCTGTGGCAGAGGCCCTAGAGCCGGGTATGTGAGAGAGGCCTGTTCCTCCCAGCTAGGGATGAGCTTCGAGTTCGGTTCAAACTCATGTTCGACTCGAACATTGCCTGTTCGCCTGTTCGACGAACAATTAGGGGTGTTCGCGGCAAATTCGAAAAGCCGCGGAACACCCTGTTAAAGTCTATGGGAGAAATCTAAAGTGCTAATTTTAAAGGCTAATATGCAATTTATTGTCCTAAAAAGAGTTTGGGGACCTGTCCCAGGGGACATGTATCAATGCAAAAAAAGTTTTAAAAACGGCTGTTTTTCCGGGAGCAGTGAATTTAATAATGCTAAAAGTGAAACAATAAAAGTGAAATATTACTTTAAATTTCGTACCTAGGGGGGGTGTACAGTTAGCATGTGAAATAGCGCATGTTTCCAGTACATAGAACTGTCCCTGCACAAAGTGTCATTTCTAAAAGGAAAAAAAGTCTTTTAAAACCGGACTTGCGGCTATAATGATTTGTCGGCTCTGGCAATTCAGAGAGAATTCATTCATAAAAAAAAAATAGCGTGGGGGTCCCCCCAAATTCCATTACCAGGCCCTTCAGGTCTGGAATGGATATTAAGGGGAACCCCGCCGTAAATTAAAAAAAAAATGACGTGGGGTTTCCCCCAAATATCCATTCCAGACCCTTCAGGTCTGGTGTGGATTTTAAGGGGAACTCCACCCCATTTCTTATATAGGGGAGGCGGGGCCACCCGTCACGTGACCACGCACCCTCTGCTGCAAGTGACGTAGCAGAGGGTGCATCAGAGGGGGCGGGGTCACGTGACGGGTGGCTCCGCCTCCCCTATATATACCCCATTACCAATTCGCATAGGGTGGGGCCAGGATCTGGGGGTCCCCTTTGTTAAAGGGGTCTTCCAGATTCTGATAAGCCCCCCGCCCACAGACCCCCACAACCACCGGGCAAGGGTTGTGGGGATGAGGCCCTTGTCCCCATCAACATGGGGACATCCTACCCATGTTGAGGGCATGTGGCCTGGTACGGTTCAGGAGAGGGGGGGCGCACTCTGTCCCCCCTCTTTTCTGCAGCCGGACAGGTTATTGTGCTCGGATAAGGGGTCTGGTGTGAATTTTTGGGAGAACTCCACGCCATTTTTTTTTTAAATTCACTGCTCTCGAAAAAACGGCCGTTTTTAAAACTTTTTTTTGCATTGATACATGTCCCCTGGAGCAGGACCCAGGTCCCCAAACACCTTTTAGGACAATAACTTGCATATTAGCCTTTAAAATTAGCACTTTAGATTTCAAATGTTCGAGTCCCATAGACTTTAACGGGGTTCTAAAGTTCACACGAACATTTGGTGTGTTCGCAAGTTCTGGTGCGAACCGAATAGGGGGGTGTTCGGCTCATCCCTACTCCCAGCAATCCAATGTGACACTTCAGCTGCCAGGCTCGTGGCAGGAGTCTGTCCGGGGGCACTTTACCCACTCTGGCTAGAGTGGCGACAAACTGCTATTTGATAATACTGGGAGCAGGATTGCTCGGTTCATATCCAGGCCTGATACTGCAAAGTTCTCTCTCTTGCTTCATCAACCTTTTCTTCCTATTAGATGTTGATGTTGGCCGTGTTGGCCTGGAAATAAAGCATTGGAAAACCTTTATTCATTGTCTGGACATTTGCTCACTACTCTGTTCTCCAACTGCACCCCTAGACAACACTAAAGTAACTTAATACGCCGATCCCAACAACAAATCAGCAGGTCCTGAGGGGGTAGCGCTACACAAATAATAATACACATATCACAGTGTCATTCATAATGCAATGAAGGATAAAACAATCCAATTTAGCAATGGATTCTGTACATAACAAGTGAGTATAACAAATGCTCAATGTCCATCACATTTAGCTTGTGCTTCTTGAGTGCTGAAAATGCCACATCTTGTGCATTAATCAAAGTGCTTCTGAAATCTTAATTATAAGGACCACTAGAAATTCACACAGGGCAGGATTATCTCCCCCATTTACCACCCCATGTTCACAGATACAGTCAACAACAACAACATTGCTTATTTAACCAGTTCCGGACCGCCCACCGTCGGTATTTGTTGCTCTTTTCACGTTAAAAACTGTTAACCTCCCTGGCGGTATGATTCTTTCAGAAAAAAGATGCTGAAAGCGGTACCATTATTTGCAAGGAAATTTGGCGTTTTATACTGTAGGCCTGTAATTTTTAGGAATAACTCACTTAAATCTGACCAAACCAGAGTATAAGGCCCTATACACACGATAGAATCCATCCGCTGAAAAATCCCAGCAAATGGGTTTCAGCGGATAGATCTTATGGTGTGTACACTCCAGCGGATCTGTTTCCGCGGATATTTCTCCCCTGGGATGGATTCCAGCAGATCGAATATTTGCTGACATGCCAAACAAATATATCTGCTGGAATCCATCCCAATGGATGGATCCGCTGGTCTGTATAGACCCACCGGATCCATCCGTCCGAAGGGATCCCCCGCATGCACGTCGCCGGCGACGGCGCGACACGTCATCGCCAGAGGATTTCGGCGCAGATTTCAATGCAATGGTGTGTACACTCCATCGCATAGAAATCCGCGGAAATCCTCGAGAGGATTTATCCGTGGAAACGGTCCGCTGGACCGTATCCGCGGATAAATCCTCCCGTGTGTATGGGGCCTAATAGGCATCCCGGGTATGACATTTTTTTAAAAACAAAATTATAATATAATAAATAATTATAACAAATTATAACAAATAATAATATAATTCTAATAAAAATTATTCAATAATGTAATCAACTCAAAATCACTGAAATTTGCTCAGTTGCAGAATTGTCGCTGTCATTATTTTTTTTATTTTTTATGACGAATTTTCCCACAAATCGCTATTATAAGTGATTATAATTTATTATCGCTGTTTTCTAGCTGATCTAAAACCATTTTTGACATAAAGGGACACTTTTGGTTGCTATGGACAATATACAGTTTTCAGGGAGAAAAAACGTTTTTATTATATAAAAGTACATGTAGGACACTGGGCAGACCACTATGGAACAGGGGTGTGTGTATTTTTTACATACAGTACTGTAATCTATAAGATTACAGTATACTGTATGTATAGTGTTTGTTTACCCTTTTGAATTTGGCGCTGATCTCCGCCCCCGTGCGTCGTAACGTCGCAGGGAACGGAGATCGGCGGCACAGGAGGACACTGTGTGAATCGAGCGAGGTCCCGCTCGCTCACACAGCGTGATGGCATCGCTGGATCCAGGAACAAGGTAAGCCAGCGCGTGCTGCAGGCTTTGCATAGCTCCCCCGAGCGTGACTCGGGGTTACCGATTTTGGCACAAAAAATCCACCCCGAGTCACGCTCGGGAATACCGCCAGGAGGGTTAATATGGCAGCAAACAGCTGCCATAACCCTGGTACTGTTTTGAACGGCGGTCTCAGATAAAAGTGGTCTCAGCAGCGGATTCGCTGCAAGATCACTTTTATCTGTGGCGTGGGAGGTGACCATCCCCCTCCCGCCACGTCCCGAATCTGGTAATCGGTGGTGACAATCTGATCATATCCCCTGATAGGCAGGAAGTCAAGTGAGGGATTGATGGCCCCCACTTGAATCCATACCATTGGATGACGGCAGCAACATCAAATGTCACTTCTGCCAAACGGCTTTAATGGGACAATTAAAAAAAAAAAAATTTAAAGAACGTGTTTTTTTTTTTTATTATTGCTTTGAAGTGTAAAGATGACATCTCTGGTCTTTTTGACACCAGATTTCACATTAAAGAGGTCATGTCATGCTTTTCTTCTATTACAAGGGATGTTTACATCCCTTGTAATAGGAATAAAAGTGATCCAATTTTTTTTTTTTTTAAAAAGGACTTTGTACAAATAAAAAATAAGAAGTAAAGGAAATAAGGAATAAACCTTTTTTTAATTTAAAGCGCCCCGTCCCTTCGAGCTAGCGTGCAGAAGGAAACGCATACATAAGTCACGCCCACATATGAAAACGGTGTTTAAACCACACATGTGAGATATAGCCACAATCGTTCAAGTGAGAGCAATAATTCTAGTACTAGACATCCTCTGTAACCCAAAACTGATAACCTGTAGACTTTTTTAAACATTTTTAAGTGTCAAAGTTTGTCGCCATTCCGTGGGCACAATTTTGAAGCATGACATGTTGGGTAACAATTTACTCGACATAACATCATCTTTCACAATATAGAAAAAAAATTGCTAACTTTACTCTGTTGTTTTTTCTTCAAAATGACATTGCGTTTGTAAGACTGCAGCGCGAATACAGTGTGACAAAGTATTGCAACGACCGCCATTTTAGTCTGAAAAAAATATATAATGTTTGGGGGTTCTAAGTAATTTTCTAGCAAAAAGAAGTGGTTAACCCTGCTACTTTAGTTACATAGTTAGCCAGGTTGAAAGAAGACACAAGTCCATCTAGTTCAACCAAAAAAGAAAAAAAATATATATAATCCTTCACCCACAGTTGATCCATAGGAAGGCGAAAAACCCCAGCAAAGCATGCTACAATTTGCTACAGCAGGGGAAAACATTTCTTCCTAATCCCCCAAGAGGCAATAGGATTTTCCCTGGGTCAACTTTACCTACAAATGTTGGTACCCAGTTATATTATGTACATTTAGGAAATAATCCAGGCCTTTTTTAAAGCAATGTACTGAGCTTGCCAGAATAACCTCTGGAGGGAGTCTATTCCACATTTCCACAGCTCTTACTGTGAAGAAACCTTTCCGTATTTGGAGATGAAATCTTTTTTCCTCTAGATGTAGAGTGCCCCTAATGTCGCGTACAGACGGTCGTTTTTTGCGATGGAAAAAAAACGACGTTTTATGTGATGTAAAAAACGACGTTTTTGAAACTTCATTTTCAAAAACGACGTAGCATACAGACCATAGTTTTTTGAAAAATCTCTAGCAATGCGCGCTGACGTCCATCACGTACGACGGGACTATAAAGGGTCATTTCCATGCGGAAGACGGCCTCTTTTGCTGATATCGTGTTGCTGCGTGTTAGTAAAAGTTTGGTGAGAGACGATTCGCGCTTTTCAGTGTTTGTGCTTTAAATTTAGTTTTCTGTCGTACAGTTTGTGTATTTGTAGTCGGATCTGTGATACAGTGCTTGTATTCAGGACGTATTTGTTTTGCAAGTGCGTTCTTGTGTGCACGTTGCTGTTTTGCAGGTCGTTCTTCATTGGCCTTTCTGTACTTCAGGGCGTAATTTGGAGTCCGATCTGATTTGACGACCGTTTTCTAGCCATGTTGCGGGTACGTTCTCGTTGCCGAAATCGTGCTGTGCATGTTGTTATGATGTGTGCTGCATCCCGGCTCCGGTCCTTGAGGAGGGCGAGAAGGACTTTGTGGGCCAAGAACTGGTTTCTTTGCAGGGACCAGTTCTCTCATATGCCTCTGCTGCGGGAGATCCAAGAAAATAACCCTGATGATTTCAGGAATTTTCTTCAGATGTCTGACCCCGTATTCCAGCAGCTTTTGGCTTCGGTGTCGCCATATATCACCAGGCAGGACACCAATATGCGGGAAGCCATAACTGCTGAGCACCAGCTAGTTGCTACGTTGCGATACCTTGCAACAGGGAGAAGTCTTCAGGACTTGAAGTTCTCTACGGGCATCTCCCCCCAGTCTCTGGGCGTCATAATCCCGGAGACGTGTTCTGCCATAATCCAGGTTTTGCAGGAGGACTATATTAAGGTAAGTTCTGTCCTTTAAATGCATAAACTATGTTAATTTTTTTTTTTAAACAGTCCCTAATTTACCTTTTTTTAATAATATGCTGGTAATGTTACCTTTGTCTCCATGCATGCTGTCTTTTTTTTTTTTTTGGTCCTACATGCATCTTTTATATAGCCCACATGTCCATTTTGTGTTATTTTGTTAGTGGCAAACCCACCTAGCTTAGTCCCTATATCCCCCTTGATTTTTCCCCTCCATTGTAGTGCACGACCAAACCAACCCCCCCCCCCCCCCATGTTAGTTTTGTAACTGTCTAATTTCATTAATTTGATGTTAAACCAGCAATTTTTGTAGGTCACAAACTCATCTTGGGGGGGGGGGGCCATCACACTTTTAGGTTAATATTTCTGACCATGAGAGGGTATGATTAATCTGCTTAGTGATCCCTTAATATTGTTGTTTTTACAATAATACCTGAACTAATTTTTTTATTTTTAGGATCCAATAATCTTTGGTGATATTCTGTTAGTAATGTACTATCTTACAATTTTTTATGCTTTATTTACAGTTCCCCACAACACCACAGGAATGGCAGACTGTGGCAGCGGACTTCTCTCAGCGATGGAATTTTCCAAACTGTGGAGGAGCTATTGATGGCAAGCACGTCCGCATCGTGCCACCACCCCATTCTGGATCCCATTATTTCAACTACAAAGGGTTCCACAGTGTCGTACTGATGGCGGTGGTGTCTGCCAATTATGACTTTCTTTATGTTGATGTGGGGAAAAATGGGCGGATGTCAGACGGCGGGGTCTTTGCCGAGACCGAGTTTGCCCAACGGCTTCAGGCGGAGGACCTTGCATTGCCACATGCGGAGGATAATGAAGAGGGGCTGCCCTTCGTTTTTATCGGTGATGAGGCGTTTGCCTTGGGTCCCCACCTCATGAGGCCATTTCCCCAACGTGCCCTCACCCCTGAGAGGAGGGTCTTTAATTATAGGCTGGCCAGAGCCAGAAGAGTGGTTGAAAATGCGTTTGGCATCATGGTCAGTCGATTTCGCTTGTTTTTAACCGCCATAAACATGGCAGAATATAAGTGGAACAATATTATTATATGTTGTTGTATATTACATAACTTTCTATGAAGACATTCTTCAAATTATTTGACATTATTGCCTGATGAGGCAGTTGATGTCCCAGAGGCGGCCCATGAGGCAGGCCATCCAGGCTTGGCCCCCCGAAACGCACATGCAGTGCGCCAGGCCTATGTTGACTATTTTATGGGTAGGGGGGCCATTCCAATGCCTGATATTGGGTGAATGAACCTAATAAATATTTTCTGCAAGAAACATTGTAATGTTTTTTTTTATTCTTTTGAATGTTTGTGTATTTTCTTTGTCTCCTAGGTTATCATAGTTGCATGTGTTTTGGATGGACTAAATATCCTTCCTTGTTATATGTTCCCAGCATAAAGTTAACATTTTTAGGTTTAATGTCAGCATTGATCGAAAATAACAAGCCACAATTTTTTTGATCTGCATTATTTTTATTTTCCAACTTTTGTGAACCAAATTTTTCCTTCTCACATATCTACATGTATTTTTTTGTTGGTCCAACAAGTAAAATCACATTTTTTTTCTTTTTATTTTTTTTTCGATTAAATAATCATATAAAATCACATTTTTTTTTGTTTTTTTTTTATATTAAATAATCATATAAAATCACATTGTTTTGTTTTGTTTTTTTTGTTTTTTGATTAAATAATCATATAAAATCACATTTTTTTGTTTTTTTGTTTTTTTTTTATATTAAATAATCAGGTCAAATCACATTTTTTTTTTTTTTTTTTTTTTATATTAAATAATCAGGTCAAATCACATTTTTTTGTTTTTTTGTTTTTTTTATATTAAATAATCAGGTCAAATCACATTTTTTTGTTTTTTTGTTTTTTTATATATTAAATAACCAGGTCAAATTACATTTTTTTGTTTTTTTTTATATTAAATAATCAGGTCAAATCACATTTTTTTGTTTTTTTGTTTTTTTTTATATTAAAGGATCAGGTCAAATCACATTTTTTTTTTTTTTTTTTTTTTTTTTATATTAAAGAATCAGGTCAAATCACATTTTTTGGGGGGTTATTAAGCTCGTTTTTTAGGACAAAAAATTTGAAAAAATAAAAATGGTTTAAGAATATCCTAAAACAAAAAAAATATTCACACCCTACCCAAAACATCCAGGAGATTTTTCAACTGGACCTCAACACTTTTTGCATTTTTAAGTATTTTCCGGGCTGCTATCTGTAGGTCTTCATTCTTTTCCCGGCAGGACCAAATTTCTGCAATGAGGAGCTGGGCAGTGTCCCTGTCAATTGAAGACCCAGCACGAGTTGCTCCTGAAATGTGCAAGCAAACCATGTATTACAAATATGTTTCTCCTACATCTACATTACCTGTGTATCTTTCGTATATGATACTTTACCAGATGTGGTGGCAGCTTCCCCTTCATCAAGATCCCTCGGGGGTGTGGCTTGCGAACTTGCGTCCTGCCTTGATGCTTCCTTTCGCCCTACGAGATTGAAGAAAGGGAAAACAGAATGGTAAAATTTTATAGGGATGAAACTTAAAATCACAATTTTAAACCAAATAAATCCCTATGTGTATAATCCTCTGCTGAGTACACTGTCCTTTTTGTGCATATTTTAGATATAAATTATTAAGATCTAATTAGGTAAACATCTACATAAATGTTTACAAATTGATGTCACATTCAACCCCAACATTTTGTGTAAAGTGGAATATTTGGGAACACAGGAACTGGTCGTATGAGTCGTCGTTCGTTATAACATAAATCAGACAAATACGTTTTTATTTGTGGCTGATACAGTGATTGCACTTCAATTTGTCCATGTGAACTAGGCATGTTGCAATTTATCGGGAAGATCGTCATTTAATATTAGCTAAATTAACGAATGAACGACAACTCATACGACAAATTATTGTGCCCACACAAATACATTTCAACCTGAAGGGAAAAGCACATGGCACAAAGAACAAACACCTAAAATTAGGGCACATAAAATGAACTTACTTTTTGCTCTAATCAATCTTTTTATTGCCTGAAGTTGCTCTGGCTCTCTTTTTTTCAGGTCTGACCACCTCTTTCTTATTTGTTCTTTCGACCTGCGTTCTCCAAATTTCTGCCGGAGCCTTCTAATCACTTTATCCGTAATGTCCGCCTTCACCTTATTGGGGTGCAGGTAAGGCCCGTGCTTCCCATCATAGTCCTCATTAGTGAAGATGGTGACCATCTCGACCATCTCCTGGAATGCCATGTTTTTGGCCTTGTACCTCCGCCTGGATCTTTCTGTTGCCTGGGCCTGGCCTACCTCATGTCTTGAGCCTGACATATTTCGCTGCATGTCTTCAACCACCATAAATCACACCCACAAAAAAAGATCGAGAAAGGGGCGTGTAAAGGACGAGACGGAACGTCAGGGGCGGGGTATCGTGCGTTGCGTCACACGTGCGCAGTGTTTAAAGGGATCCGACGTCATTGAAAGCGACGTACACAGTCTGTGGAAGAAGGCGGAATTAAACGATCGGTAAATACGACGGTACGTAACTATATTTTTGACATTTCTATTAGTGAAGAGTGGATCAGTTTGTGGCCTAGAAGATATGGTGTAAAACAGGGAAATGCAATTATCGGACCTCCAGCTGGTGCGGAACTACAAGTCCCATGATGCATAGCGAGACTCTGACAGCCACAAGCATGACACCCAGAGGCAGAGGCATGATGGGACTTGTAGTTTTGCAACAGCTGGAGGTCCACTAATTGCAGATCCCTGGGGTAAAAGCTTGTTGTAGTAGTAGTGGCTTTACTGACACTAGGTTTTTTTTTTTTTTTTTTATATATACAGAAATAATGGACCCCTTCAAGGACCCAGAATTCTTCTCGGACTTTATCCAACGCTGGAAAGAACTTCCTGTGCTCTGGCAAACAAAAAACAAAATCAATAAAAACAAAAATGCCAGGAAGCAAGCACTGGAGACCCTGCTTGCATTTGTTAGCCCAAGGCTCCCACACGCAACAACTGACACTGTCAAAAACAAAATAAATGCGATTAGGGGCACCTACAGGACCCAACGGTCACTAGTCCTGGCCTCTATGAGATTTGGAGCTGCAGCTGACAGCATCTACCAACCCAACCTGTGGTACTATAGTCAGATGCAGTTCATTGATGACCAGCTCGAAACCCGGGCATCCGTGTCTACCCTTCCCCCAAGGAATCGATCCAGTGTTCCCTGCAGCCAAGAGCAGGCTACATCAGATGAAGATCAAGACTTCATGGAGGACACAGATTGTGACCCATCGAGCCAGGTATTGCATTTTAATACTAATTAATGAAATGCAAAGTATAATAATGCTTAGAAATGTAGGTTGCAAGTGGTCGAAAATTTAGCTGAGTTGGCAAAACATTGGTAAAATATCAATAGCCAATACGGGCAAAACAGAATGGGGACAAGATACATAAATGCAGAGGTCATAATGATTGTGGGTAATTTTATGTTACGCCATTAGGGGGGGTAAACGCTAGACACCTGGAAGGGGTCACAGATATCTAACAAAGTTTGGGTTAATTATCACTTTGACAAACCAAAAATTAGAAAACAGACATTCCTAGTTTTGAGAAAGGCACCCTACTTAGCAGGTTCAGTCAGCATCAAACACCCCCCCCCCCCACACAACTCCAGGGGGCAAATATCTGAAGCTGGGTAAGGGGCCACATAATTAGGGATGGCGGGCCTCATTTAAATATATTTCCGCATTCACTTCGCATATGTCATGATCTGTAAAATGTGTGTGATTAATGAAGACAAAAAATAAAATAAGATCCTTTTTTTTAGCCACAGACAGAGCAAAGCCAGGAGGAGGCAGGCCCCACAGGGAGCCAGGGTGAGGCAGAGGCCACTCGGAGCCAGGAGGTGGCAGGCCCCAGTGGGATACAGGAGTCCCGCAGGCGGGATTGCATCTCCCAGATCCCTCCTTTTCGCGCTCCAGGAAAAAGGACAAGGAGACTGATGCAAATGGAGGAGGAGACCCAGGCCATTCTCCGTCAAGCAACTGCGGCCATCAGAGAACAACCGTCTGAAGAAGAGGGATTCGCAGCGCTCATCGCAGCCAAGCTAAAAAATCTAGAGCGGGCCCAGCGTGTGCGCTGCGAATACATCATCTTCAAGGCCATAAGCATGGCCTCACTGGGCAACCTAAATGACAATATTGATCTTGGGCTGATTCCCACTCCTGTCCTTTCTGCTCTTCCTGCTCCTGATCCTTCTCCTGCTCCTGATCCTTCTCCTGCTCCTGATCCTTCTCCTGCTCCTGATCCTTCTCCTCCTCTTCCTGAGCCTGCTCTGGTTCCTGCCACAAACTTGGCTCATGAAACCCAGCCCCCGAGGAGGCAGACTGCAGGGAAGGCTGCAGGGAAGCCTGCAGGGAAGACACAACCAAAGAAGAAGAAGTGAGGAGATGGTGCCCCTAATCCCAAAACATTGGCATTGCCAGCCTTGATTATTTGCTTGCTGGACCCTTGCCTTGAAAAATCCAAGCAGGGTCTCCTTTACTTTATTCCTGGCTTCTTTTTTTTTTTTTATATATATATATTTTTGTTTGCCAGATGTGTTTAAGTTTATTTTATTGATTTTATACATGAATAAATGTATTTGTTGGTTTGGCTAAAAATTTAACATGTGTATTTTTTTCTAATATATAGAGATCATTAGTGAGGAGGCAAACACATTTCAAAACAAAAAGCAAAACAAACATTAACAAGGGACAACAACCTCCTTGTGGGTAATTTGCCAAAAAATATATTATGTTGTTGTGGTGACTTCACACACTCCAAAATAACAAACATTAAAAATGGTATTCATTTGCTCACATACATTAAACAACCCAAAAAATAAAAAAGGGACATGGAGATGTGCATAAACTAAAAACAAACAAAAAAAAAAAATAATTAAAAAACAAAAAAGGTTGTCATAACTATGTAACAAGATGAGCCACAACAAACTAGGATTTTAGTGTAGCATTTAAATGCATTGTGTCAAATGCTGCGCAGTCTTTTCTTCATTACTATTAAAACGAACGAATGTGCTGAAGCCATTCTGGACAGTAGTTTTACCACAACAAGCACTCCCGTATCAGAAATTGCTTCTGAGCAGGCGCGGGTTTAAAACGTCGTTTTCAACGTCGTTTTGCCCACACACTATCATTTTAATTGACACATAAAACGACGTTTTGAAAAACGACACCAAAAATTCGAGCATGTTCAAAAAAAAAATTTGTCGTTTTTCTCAAGACATAAAACGACGTTTTCCCCCCACACGGTCATTTGAAATGACGTTTTACAAAACGTCGTTTTTTTCCATCGCAAAAAACGACCGTCTGTACGCGGCATTATCCTCTGTGATGACCTTAAAGTAAATAACTCAACAACAAGTTCACTATTGAACTTGTGTGCTTCATTTAAAGTCCCAATATTTAGTATTTCTTTCTCAAATTATCGGGGATGGAGGTATATACCAGGTTTTGCCTCATTCAAAGTCCCACCTTAGCTTTAGTTTAGCATTTCTTCCAAGTTCACTATATGGACCACTTAAGTATTTGTACATGTTGATCTTCTCATATCTTCTCAAGAGGGAAAATATTCAGTTCCTCTAATCTTTCCTTATAGCTGAGCTCCTCCATGCCTCTTATCAGTTTGGTTGCCCTTCTCTGCACTTTCTCCAGTTCCCCGATATCCTTTTTGAGAACTGGTGCCCAAAACAGAACTGCATATTCCAGATGAGGACTTACTAATGATTTGTATAGGGTCAAAGTGGTATATCTCTCTCTGGAGTCCGTACCTCTCTTAACCGCTTGCCGACTGCCTCATGCACATGTACCTCGGCAGAATGGCACGTCCAAGCAAAGCAACGTATATATACGTTGCTTTGAACCTGACCCCTAGCGGGCGTGCACGTGCCACGGTCTCCGTAAATGTGCCGTGGGACCTGCGGACTCTATGTCCACCGGTGTCCTGCGATCGGGTCACGGAATGCAGAACAGGGGGATGCCTTTTTAAACAAGGCATCTCCCTCTCATCGAAAGCAGCGGTCAGGGAAGTGTCACAGTAAGCCACGCCCCTAACAGTTAGAATCACTCCCTAGGACACGCTTAACCCCTTCCCCGCCCCTACTGGTTAATCCCTTCACTCCCAGGCACATTTATACAGTAACAGTGCATTTTTATAGCACTGATCGCTGTATAAATGTGAATGGTCCCAAAATAGTGTCAAAAGTGTCCAATGTGTCCGCCATAATGTCGCAGTCATGATAAAAATTGCATTTGTATTTTGTCCTTTTACCTGGTTCTTCTTTTCCTACAGTACAAAATGGCTTCCACCTCATACTCCTCTTTTCCGTCTATGGTCACGAGTTCCGGCGGCCTGGATACTCTATCTGGAAAAGAGTCAGGGACTGTGGGTTTCAAGAGAGAGACATAGAAGACAAGGTGTATTTTGAATGACTCAGAGATAGTGCATAAGCAATTTCATTAAGATTTTTTCTTGATTGGGAATGGTCCCACAAATTTAGGTGCCAGCTTTTTTGAGGGACATGCCAACCTGAGATTTGTGGTGGACAGCTATACCTGGTCTCCAGGGTGAAGAATCCGTTCAGCCCTTCTTTTCTTGTCAAATGCCTTCTTGTTAGCTGCTTGTGCCTTGGTAACTGTTTCCTGTAGCAACTTACTATTGCAGTTGAGAAAATCCAATGTGTCGTGGACAGCAGGAACTGTGGCCTCTGGAATAAAGTCAGGCAAAAAGGATGCGTGAAAGCCATAATTCACAAAGATTGTAGGTGAATTCTGCCAGTGGCAGTAGCGATAATCAGTTTTCCTGGACGAAGGTGGCGAAGCATCGGATGTACTGCTCCAGCGTCTGGTTGGTCCTCTCCATCTGCTCATTGGTCTGGGGACAGTAGGTGGAGAACAAGGATCTTTCGATTTGAATGGCTTTGCACAGTCTTTCAGAATCGGGAAGTGAACTGTACCCCCCGTTCGGATACACCAAGGGTGTATTCTTCAGAGGCTATAAGTGAGCCATCTTGGACAGACGGTCCACCACCATGAAGTTGGCCATGCATTTTTCTGATGGGGGGAGCTCCACAACAAAGTCCATGGCTATCATTCTCTATGATCTGTCAGGGTGGTCGGAGTAGACCCCAGGCTCAGTCCTTAGTACCCTTGTTCCGGATGAAGATTGCACTGGAGTTCATGTATCTTTTACAGGTTTGTTCCAGGTCGGGCAACTAGAATGTGCATTTCAGGAGATCAAGCGTCTTGTGGACTCCGATGTTACCTGCTAGGGGATGATCGTGACACAGACCCAGAATGGTTATACGTAAATGTTCTGGCACAAATGCCTTGTCTCCATTCTAAATCAATCCTTCCTGGAATGTCAGCGTGACCTCTGGAGGGCTAGAAATGTCTGCTGAAGTCTGCTTTATTCAGGTGAGAAGGTCATTCTGTAAAAGTAAGAAGTTACCTTCAGACAAGATAGTATCTGGCACTGGTGGTTCCTTGGGGTCATCGAACATACGGGACAGTGCAAAAAAAACAGAGAGCAGTGCAGCGCTAATGAATGATGTATACACTTAATCAAATTAATTGTGCATAAAAGTTCATTCTGAAGTGAAATCAGAAAGATTAAAAAGAAAATTTAGTGCATAAAGGAAAAAGTCCATTTGAAAACCAAGAAATAAAGTGTGTGTGACTTAATCCAGCATACTTTCTTGTGAAAAAAATTCTTAAGTAACCAAATGTGATACACTCTTGATTGCTGTGAGATAGAATTCACCTGTGCACTTGTGAAGTAGGATTGCCTGCTTACCAGAAACAAAGACTGTTTTACATCAGTCTCATAGGGCTTGTGGGAAGTCTGGTCTCCATATACCTTTTCAATTTAAATGATGGCAGTGGAACTCAGCATTCAATCCAAGGTGTCATATAACAAAAAAGAAAGGTCCTCTCATAGCGTATAACGTTTGTCAGAGAAAGAAATTTATTAAGCAATGCACTTACACTTAAGTTGTAAAAGAGCAGCGTAGATAATGGACAGGAGGAAAGCGCCTCCGCTGTAGTGTTCCGATACTCCTCGCTACACAGTCAGCAAAACACGACCAGCGTTCAAGACGGAACGCAATGACGTCACGGCACCCTACAATCGTTTTGTCGCAAAAAGGACTTCTACGGGGGATTAGCCGGATATTGACGTCAGCGCGCTGAGTTGTTTAAATAGCCGCGGGCTCCATTATTGAGACTGGAAAGCCGGATGATATTCTCATATTAACTGAGGGCAAATCTTTATGTTTAAGTAGCGAGAAGGGCGGAGGTCCGGTTAGATCTTACATAACCTGAACCCACCGGAATAAAAAGAAAAAAGGAATTATTTATGTATAATAATAAGAACGTGGTAGTGTTTAATTCCAGGTAGCAAAGCATCGGATTACACTACATCCTCGGAGGCAAACAATCTTTAAAATATATAAGTCCTAGATGTACATAATCATGATAAAATGAATTTATATAAGTCCATATATCTACATACATTTAATTCATAACTTAAAAATTTATTAAATAAGTATATAAAAAAAATATATATAAAAAAATATGTTAAAAAATCACAATATAAAAGCAATATTAAGAATTGTTTAAAAAACAGTTGATATCCCAATCTACATTGAGTCCGAAGGGAATAAACGATTTCATACAAAAAATCCAGCGAGTTTCAAGCCTGGAGATAGCCCGTACCATATTAGTACCTCGCCAGTGTGGGCGAATATTGTCTATGGCGAAGAAACTAGTCCCTTTTAGTTGTCTCCCATGATGTTTATCATAATGTTTGGAGAGATTGTGTTTGGGAAACCCGTTTTTAATCCTCCCAACATGCTCACTCAAACAAATATGTAATTCTCTTTTGGTGCGGCCAATGTATTGCTTAGAGCATTGGCACTGTATCATGTATACAACATATTTGGTAGAACAAGTAATGAACGAATCTATGTCATAAGTGGTGTCAGTGACTGAAGATTGAAAGTTAGTACATTTCCGTTCCCTGAAAGAATTGATCTTGCAGATGTTACACCGGCGGCATGGAAAAAAGCCCTTAAGGGAATGAAAGAATGACACAACCTTCGGAGGGTCAATGGCATTTGGTGCTACTTTGTGTCTTAATGCTGGTGCCCCCTTAAAAATCAGAATGGGATTGTCAGGGATATGTGCCCCAAGGATCTTATCACTTTTAAGAATATCCCAATGTTTCTTCAATATTTTTTTGATTGAGAAATGCTGATTTGAATATTTGGTGGTTAAGGACCAGCTAAATTTATCTGAGGGGATGGGGTTCCTTTTGTTAATACTTTTAGTTAATAGAGATTCCCTTTCCATCTGTTCCACCTTGTTAATAGTTTCATTAATGAGGTCTTCTTGATATCCCTTACTCAGAAATCTTTGCTTAAGGACATTTGCTTGTTCATGGTAGTCATTAATCTCTGTACAGTTCTGCCTTATACGTTGGAATTGACCTTTCGGTACTGCAGCTAACCATGAGCTATGATGACAGCTTGTGATAGGAATAAAAGCATTCCGATCGGTATCTTTAAAGAACGTATTCGTGATCAGTTTACCTTCTTTCACAAAAATATTTAAATCTAAAAAGTGGATATGAGAAGTGCTGATATCATATTGTAAACAAATACCTTTAGTGTTGGAATTTAATTTAGAAAAAAATGCCTCAAGTGATGTGACATCTCCCTCCCATATGACTATCACGTCATCTATGTAGCGTTTCCAGAGTCGCAATTCTGGAGGTGGTTGGTTGTCAATGGCTTCTCGTTCCCAATAGGCCATAAATAAGTTGGCTAGGCTGGGGGAAAATTTAGCCCCCATCGCCACGCCACAGATCTGAAGAAAAAATATGCCACCAAACCAAAAATAATTGTGTGTAGTTGCAAATTTTAATAATTCCAAAATAAATTCCTTTTGCAAAAGCGGTATATTAGATTCCTGCTGGAGGTAGAAATCAACTGCCTGTAAGCCATGCTGATGGGAGATGACCGTATATAAGGAGGCCACATCTGCAGTGGCAAGGATATAACCCTCCTTCCATCGAACTTCTTTTAATAAAGTCAGAACCTCCGTAGTATCTCTGAGGTAAGCTGGAATGGATTTGACTAAAGGCTGTAGGAAATTATCTACGTATTTACCAATCGTGGCTGTAACAGAGTCGATTCCGCTTATAATTGGGCGGCCGGGGGGCTTAACCAAACTTTTGTGAAGTTTGGGTAAGTAATATATCACTGGTACCCGAGGTGTAATGGGTATAAGATGAGCGTGTTCCTTTTTATTGAGTATCCCTTTTTGTAAGCCTTGATCAATAAGAGTGGATAATAACTTCCTATATTTCACTGTAGGATTCGAGGGTAGAGGGGTATATGTTGAACTATCTGACAGTTGCCGGTTCATTTCTTCCACATATTGTGATTTGTCCAATATGACAATCCCCCCCCCCCCCTTTATCAGCAGGTCTAATTATTATTTCGTTCCGCTGACAAATCTTTTTAATATTGGTCTGGATAGGGAAAAGGCCTCTAGGTTTAATAATCTTCAGAGATAAAAGATCTTTAGTCACCAATTCTTTGAACACTTGTATGGCAGGGGCTACAAAACCAGGGGGATTAAATAGTGAGGCATTCTTAAGATTGGTATGTTGGATAGGAACAATAGTAATAGGTGGGATGTCATCTGAATTGACTCCAGAGCGACGAATGGAGGATGGGGGAATCCTGTGGATTATTTGAGTACCATTTCCAATTGGATTTAAAATAATACGGGACAGTGCGCCTGGTTTAACATTCTTCAAGCTCAGCCAATAGGTGATGTGGAACACGAATCTGGAGAAAAACCAGGCCCAACGTGCTTGGCGTGGCTTTAAGCATTTAGCAGTCCTTAGGTACTCAAGATTTGTGTGGTCAGTATAGACCAATATTGGGGGCTCTGCTCCTTCCAAAAGGTAGCTTCACTCTCCTAAAGCCACCTTTATGGCCAGTAACTCTCGGTCCCCAATGTCGTAGTTCCTCTCTGCTGGAAAAAGCCTGCTGGAGAAAAAGGCTACTGAATGCATCAGATCCTTAGGGCCTTGGCGTTGGGAGATGACTGCTCCAATAGCGACTTCAGATGCGTCTACTTCTAGCACATATGTTAGAGGTGGGTCTGGGTGACTAACAGGTGCTGAAGTAAACAGTCTCTTTAAGGTAGTAAATGTGTCTTGGGCCTCAGGTGTCCACTGGACGTGGAGACGAGATGTGCTCTGTCTATCACAGCGTGGGGTTAGGAGGAGGCGGGGGCTGTGTGCTAGCAGTGTGTGGAGACAGTTTCAGCATACGGGCGACGGTGAGTTGCTTTTCCTTCTAGCAGCCTTCCGTCCACCCCGTCCCCCCCGTTCCCCACATACCTCCCTCCTGCTGGATATATCTTCGGGACTCTGTCCCCCCTCCTCCTCCCTCCGGCTGGCTATATGTTCGGGACTCTGTCCCCCCTCCTCCTCCCCCCTGCTGCCTAGTCTGGCTTCTGTGACTGTCCCGAACGCCAATCCACTCCTGAGGTGACAGGGTTAATAAAGAGAACCTGTCACCTCCAATTATGTAAAAAAAATAAAAATAAAATAATAATTCAATGAATAAAATAAGTAATTAAAGTAAAGAATAAGAAAAATAATATTAAAAATAAGAAAATTATACAAAAAAAAAAGTAAAACGACAAGCTTACAAAAAAGTGATAAAGTAATAAAAAAGGCAGGCAATTGGGGGCACAGTGAGGCGGCAATTGGGGGCACAGTGAGGCGGCAATTGGGGGCACAGTGAGTGTATGTTTTAACATACAATTATAAAAAAAAAAAAAAAGTAATTTTCGGTTTCGGCCTGACATTTTTTTTTATTTCGGTTTCGTTTCGGTTCTGAAATTTCCATTTCGGTGCACCTCTAATAAAGATGGTTGCCGATCTTAATCTCTGAAACAGTTCAGGTACCAGAGGGAGATATCGTTTTTTAACTGCAATTTTGTTAAGTTCCCGGTAATCCACGCAAGGTCGTAGGGAGTGGTCTTTATTTTCGACAAAGAATATTCCTGCTCCTGCTGGGGAAGTAGCGGGTTGGATGAACCCCTTTTTCAAGTTCTCCTGGATATACTCTTTTAGTGCCTCCCCGTTCTCGTTAAGCGAGAGGGAAGATCCTACCGAACAGGATTTCAGCCCCTTGAAGCAGTTCAAATGGGCAGTCATATGGCCGATGTGGGGGAAGAATATCAGCCTCCCCCCCCCCCCGTTTACTAAAAACATCCAGGAATTCAGGTACCACTTGTCACACCTCAGACTCAGAGTCTATACCGAGTAATGTTGTGGAAGGAACTGGGAACCCTGGTAGGCAATGTTCCTGGCAATAGACTGAGTGAAAGTTGATTCACCCTGTGGCCCAATCAACTCATGGGTTATGCGCTTGCAGTCAGGGTAGGTCCAGAATAACAGGGAACAGTGGGAAAGAGATGGCATCGAGGCTTAGGATTTCCTAATGCTGGGAGGAGGTCAACACGGGTAAGGGAAATGTCTCTTGGGTTACAGGTCCGGACTTGATACATGACCCGTCAGCCAGGTAAACAGGAAGTTATTGTGCCTTAGGTTTCAAGGGGATGCATTGCTGTGTGGCAAAAGTCAGATCAATAAAACAACTGCAGGCCCCAGAATCAATGATTGTGGTAATTGGCACTTCCCCTTCCAGGAGCTGGAATGAGATGGGAAGGGCTAGGTGGGTGGCATTGACATATGAAGGAAAATTAATTACCTGAGGAGATCGTTTGCCATGTACGTGTCTTGGTTGAACAGGTGCGTACATAATGACCAGCTCCCCTGCAGTATAGGCAGAAGTTATTTTGTCGTCGGTGCAGGTGTTTCTCAGGGGACAGAGAAGGGCGTATTAGGCTCAGTTGCATAGGCTTCGGGTGTTCAGTTGCAGTCATAACAGGTGCGGAGCTAACAGGAGCAGGGTGAGTAGGAGCTGGGATCCGAGGGAATCATCCAGACTGGACGCAGCTGCTGGGCTGACCTTTCTGACCATCGCTTTCAGAGCCGACCGTTGGTTTGGATGGCCAGTGTGATAAGGGCCTCCAAGGTATTAGGAACTCTGACATGTGCAAATTCATCTTTAAGACTTTCTGATAGCCCCAAGCGGAACTGGTGTCACAGGGCTGCATCATTCCACTGTGTGTCTGCACTCCAGCAACTAAAGTCTGTGACATAATCCTCGGCAGTTCTGCTGTGGTTGTTCGCTGCAGGTCATCGTACAGTTAGGCCATCACGTTGAAAAAGACGGACATGGATTGCAGCAATACATTGTTTCTTTCAAACATGAGCCCAGGACTGGGGTTCACCCTAGAGCAGTAAAATAATAAATGCCACCTTTGTTGGATTCGAGGGAGATAGTTTGAGGTTGCCAGGCAAAGTACTACTGACATGCATTGCAGAAGGATCAGAATTTTCCCCGGTCACTTGAAAATCTCTCCTGTGCTGGAACTCTGGGTTCAGGAGGCAGCATCACCACTGAGGGTGATGTAGTGGCATTCCCTGTGGTACAGGGCACAGCAGTGGTTGCTGTAGTGATTGCTGGTTTAGCTAGGATCTGTACAAGTACACATACTCGTTCCAGCTGAGTGTAACCCTCCTGCAGAGATTTGACAGCTTGGGCAAGCTGCTGACAGATGTCATCCCTAGATGACTTCCCACGTGCAGGCTCAGACATGGCTGTCTGATACTGTCATGTACCTGACGGATGAGCCTGACGTGTAGTGGGAAGGCTTTCTCGTACAAAGAAAGATCTAAATAAATTAATGGAGTGGGCAACTACATAGCAAATGAGGTTTAATTTAGAAAAATTTTAAATAATGCAATTGGGTGGCAAAAATATGAATGCAATCTATACACTGGGTAGAGAACCTCTCAGGGAATCTAGGATGGAAAAGGTCCTGGAGGTCATAGTAGATGATAGGCTCATGCCGCGTACACGCGATCATTTTTCGGCATGAAAAAAACATTCAGGTAGAATGCTGCAAAGTTACGGCGGCGTAGCTTAGCGTGTTTAGGCTACGCCGCCGTAAGTTAGCGAGGCAAGTACTTGTAGGTAGATTCAGAAAGAGTTAGGCTGGCTTATCAGTAGATAAGCCGACCTAACTCAGAATCTACGCCGACTTATGTTTAAGTGTATTCTCAAACAGAGATACGCTTAAACATATCTAAGGCCTCGAACAGACGACAGAACATGTCCGCTGGAAACTGTCCGACGGACAGTTTCCGGCGGACAAGGCTGAAATGTCTTTTGGTCCGCTGGCTTGTACACACCAGCGGACCAAATTCCCGGCGGACCAGAACGCGTGCACGTAAACCACGTACAACGTCACTATAAAGGGAATGACCAAAGTCAACGGCGCCGCCCTCTGTTCCGCTTTTGCTAGTTACGGGTTCACTCTTGTTAGTGAAGGTTTGGTTAGAGCTGTTTCGCGCTTTTCGGTCTCCGTGTTTTAACAGGTTGTATTCTCGGGATCAGTGCGTGTGCTTGCGGGATCGTAGTTGGCAATCAGGTACAAGCTTTCAGGTAGTTTCTGCTTTTGCAGTGGCGTCATGTCCGCTCGTATCTGTTTGTCGTGCGTTCTTTGCAGGTAGTGCTGGATTTGGGGGTGCTTTCTGTTGGAGTGCGTTTTTGACTGACCAGCTGGCCGGTTTGAAGCCATGATGGAGCAGCAGCGTCAATTTTCGCGAATTGGTGCTGGTTATGGGATTGCTTCTGGACATGCTCATCGATCCAGTAGTTTGGCCAGGAACAGGGGGAGGAGGCGTTCCTGGACCAAGAATTGGTTGCGTGACCAGTTCTCTCATATGCCTCTGCTTAGGGAAATCCAGGAGAATAATCCTAATGACTATAGGAACTTTCTCCGTATGACGGACCCCGTATTCAACCGTCTGCTGGATCTTCTGTCCCCCTATATCACGAGGCAGGACACTGTGATGCGCCAAGCCATCACGGCCGAGCAGAGGCTTATTGCCACGTTGCGGTACCTGGCAACTGGGAGGAGCCTGCAGGACCTCAAGTTCTCGACAGGCATCTCCCCCCAGGCGCTTGGGGTCATCATACCAGACACGTGTTCTGCCATCATCAAAGATCTGCAGGAGGAGTATATTAAGGTAAGTTTCCTCATTTTAACCTCACAATCTGTCTTTAAAAATGTGGGCAAAGAACTATTTATTTTATTTCCCAGACTAACCATGATTGTAATATGCTGTGCGTTTAACGATCCCTTTTCTCCCCATGCATGTTGATATAAGCTTTCCATGTTCTTTTTCTTTGCCTACCTGCATATTTGTACCTTACCCAATATTAACCTGTCCAGCATGCTATCCTAGGGACAAACCCACCTAGCCTATTTTGATCTTGACATTTTTTGGTCTACTCCATTGTAGTTCTCCCCCCCCTAAAACTGTTTATTTCCCCATCATAGGGCTGTGGAGTCTCTTACTTAAGTGGGCCTATATATTTGTGCCCCGAAATTCAAACCTGCCCAATTTTTAATCCCAATTTGAATACTGTGAAGTTGCACAAGGATGCTTTTAGGATTATGTTTGCAATGTTTTATGTGCCAAAGTACTAATTATCTTTATTTGTTTGTCCCCACAGCTTCCCTCCACGCCACAGGAATGGCAGACTGTGGCTTCCCAATTTGCCCAGCGTTGTGATTTTCCGAACTGCGGTGGAGCAATAGATGGGAAACACGTCCGCATAGTGCCGCCACCCCACTCGGGGTCCTACTATTTCAACTATAAAGGTTTTCATAGTATCGTGTTGATGGCGGTGATGTCGGCACAGTATGAGTTTTTATATGTGGACGTGGGGAAGAACGGCCGGCTGTCTGATGGGGGAGTTTTCGCGCGGACTGAATTCTACAGGCGTCTACAATCTTGTGGTCTGGAACTGCCATCGGATGAAGACAATGTGGAAGGACTTCCGTTTGTTTTTTAGCGGACGAAGCTTTTGGGCTTGGACCTCACCTCATGCGGCCTTTTCCCCAGAGGACCCTCACCTCAGAGAGGAGGGTGTTCAATTGTAGGTTGGCCAGAGCTCGGAGGGTAGTCGAGAATGCCTTTCGGATACTCGCCAACCGGTTTCGCCTGTTCCAGACAGCGATACATTTGGCGGAATATAAATTGAACACCATTGTTTTTGCCTGCTGCATTTTGCACAACTTTCTACGCAGACACTCCCAGGCGTACCTACCCAACATCGGTGCTGAGGCAGGACTACCCTCAGATACCCTTCCTGGGCTGGACACTGGTCGCGCTGGCTTGGCCACCCAATCTGCTCGTGAGGTACGCAACAAATATGTTGAGTACTTCATGGGTCGGGGGGCCATTGCTATGCCAGATCATATTTCTTTCTAATTCGGCCCCCAAAAGAAAGAAATATTCACAGAACTAATAAATAATTTGACCATTGGACTTTATACAGTTGTTTGTCCTTATTGCTTTTTCTTATTTGATCTGTCTTCCTGGTTCTCCAACTAACTAGTGCACTTCTAGTGCCAAAATGAGTTCTCCTGTTTTAGTAAATAACCACAATTGCACATTATTCACTCATCTACAAACTGGGTATTGAGCATAGAAATAAGAAGCCACACATTTTTCATATTTTGATGCCAATCTTTTTATTTTCAGCTTGTTCATTACCCCCAAAAGTAGGATTTTTAACATGAAAACATGGCTTTAGAATTGTTCTAATCTTTATTTTTTATTTTATTTTTGTGAGGTGTTTTTTCCCTAATATTTTTTTTTACCCATTTTTTTTTTATAGTGATTATCAAGAATATAGATCGTAAAAAAACTTTCACATTTTTTGGTATCAAATATATATTTATTTTTTATATTTTATATTTTTTTAGATATATATATATTTATATATATATAATTAATATTTTTAAAATATTTTTTAGATATATATAATGAATTTTTTTTGGTATTTTTATATATATATATATATATATATATATATATATATATATATATATATATATATATATATATATATATAATTAAAATATATATATTTTTTGGGGTTTTTAGATATATTTTTCTTTTGTTTTTTTTTGATGTTTTGGGTTGTTGATATTCTGTACTTTTTTTGGAAGTAAAAATGTAAAAATG
Organism: Rana temporaria; assembly: GCF_905171775.1. Taxonomy (NCBI): domain Eukaryota; kingdom Metazoa; phylum Chordata; class Amphibia; order Anura; family Ranidae; genus Rana; species Rana temporaria. Next base: position 91,050,777 of record NC_053499.1, on the reverse strand, counting down.
TACAACCAATAGAACTTCCAAAGTTCAAACTTTTCTCTATTCACAACAGCAGTCAGTCATGGTGTGCTTTCACACTTGCACACACCAAAATTTGAAGATGCACACATTCAGTGTTAATTCACCAAATGTCATTTGTTCAACAGACAAAATGGCCACATGTGCTATCTGACATCATGGGTGATCAATGTCTGTGTTTTGTGGGAGCAAACCCTTCCTCTCAACTACTTGAGTATCGAGGAGGGGGTTGTACCCACAAAGCACAGACAATAGATAATATGTGATGGCAGATAGCACATGTTGGCACACTGTGTGTGCATCTTCAATTTTTTTTAGTTTTTATATACAAAATCAAAAAATGGTTGGGGGGGGGTTGTGTTTCAGTCTTTGACACAGCCCATCATGTCTATTATATTTTTAAAATTTTGTTCAATGACCAACATCCTTTGACGCATATTGTCCATCTCTGTGCTGCATTCCATAATCTGCTGGATAATTATTGCAGCACTTGCACGAGAAAAATGTGCAACACCATCTTCATCCCCTAAAAACGAAAAAAAGAACAAAAATTACTATTTTGCAGGCCAATCTAGATATGTTTTGCCCTATAAAGCTGGGGTAACACTGACCTGATGGTGTGCTAATTTCCACCTCCACAACTTCTCCGTCTTCGATAACTCCTCCTTCTTCAACTACTTCCCCCTCATCTTCAACGACTCCTCCTTCTTCAACCACTTCCCCCTCATCATCAACGACTCCTCCTTCATCTTCCATAACTGCTTCTTCTTCATCCATCAATCCACCTTCTTCCAAAACTCCAAATTCTTCTTCCTCAACTTCCCCTTCATCTTCCATCACTCCTACTTCCAAAATGGCTTCTTCCTCCTCTCTTCCTTCCTCCTCTCTTCCTTCCTCCTCTCTTCCTTCCTCCTCTCCTTCCACATCCTCCTCTCTTCCTTCCTCCTCTCTTCCTTCCTCCTCTCCTTCCACATCCTCCTCTCTTCCTTCCTCCTCTCCTTCCACATCCTCCTCCTCCTCCACATGCCGAGATGGGCGTTTTCTGGCATGTCTGGCCCTCCCTGCCTCCTCCAAATGCTGTTGTCTTCTTTCCCCTAAATAAATAACACAAAACAAAATGTATACTCATCAGCACACAGATATTGGATAGCAGAAATCGCACACATTGCTTAGAAGAGGCTTTTATTTATGATCTTTTTTTGTCTTCTTCCACCAAACCTAAATTTTTAGCTGACTTCTAGGCCAAGCTCTGATTGTGCCCCTTTTTAGCGAAGTGACACACATGGATGTCCCTCCTAAACTTTCTTTCTTGGAGACCCTACAAAAAAATGAATATTTATTGTGGAGACACAGGTGCTCTGCATTCCAGATGGGAAAACAGCTGCTTATTCTCACTGTTGAGAATTAATACTGTTTGTCTTTCACATTCTCTTAATTTGATTTGTCAGAAATAGCTTTTACAAAATGTTTGCAAACAAAGTTTTTTGCCAGATAGCCATGTCCAGGTGTGTTGTTCCTGGACCAACATCGCATTTCTGAGAAACAATGTGGTGTTACGTGGTTTACTATTATTAACGATCTTTGCAAAAGGTAGGTATTTTCTTTAAACACAATACAATTTCAACATGTGTACAAAAGTACAACCAGGCCAAGGAGGCAGATGTAAAAATATACATGTCAACAAATTCGTCAAGACAATTGCCCCCCCCCCCCCCCCACAAAAATAAGGACTTACTTTTCTTGAGAATTTTCAGGATCTTCTTCAACTGATGTGGCTCCCGCAGTTTCAAGTCGGACCAACGTTTCCTGAGCTGTTCTTTGGACCTGGTGACACCAAACATCGCCTTCATTCTCCTCGCCACCTTGTCCATAATGTGGGCCTTTCTGCAGTTAGGGGTCTTGTATGGCCCATATTCCCCGTCATAGTCCTTCCTCCGCATTATGTAAACTCACTCAACCATTTCATCAAAAGCCATATTAGTGGCTTTGTAGCGTTTGGGCCTGGATCGGGACGTTCCTGCCTCTGTCCCTTCACTTGCGGCCTGAGAGCTTCGTGCACGCTCGTGTGACATCGCCATTTTTCCTTCCCACAGTGATTATGGGCGTGGAAAAGAGGAAATGTTCCGTCAGGGGCGGTGACGAGGGCGGCGTTTCATACATACGCGGAGTGTAGAAAAGGAAAACTACATGATGACGTAGGTTACGCGAAGACTATTGTAGCGTTTAGAGAACCTACAGAGTTAACGCCATATTTCAGTTTCACATTGATTAGGGGCATGGCAAAGGTGACGAGGGCGGCGTTTCATACATACGCGGAGTGTAGAAAAGGAAAACTACGTGATGACGTAGGTTACGCGGAGACTATTGTAGCGTTTAGAGAACCTACAGAGTTAACGCCAAATTTCAGTTTCACATTGATTAGGGGCATGGCAAAGGTGACGAGGGCGGCGTTTCATACATACGCGGAGTGTAGAAAAGGAAAACTACGTGATGACGTAGGTTTACGCGGAGACTATTGTAGCGTTTAGAGAACCTACAGAGTTAATGCCATATTTCAGTTTCATATTGATTAGGGGCATGGCAAAGGTGACGAGGGCGGCGTTTTATACATACGCGGAGTGTATAATAGGAAACCTACGTGATGACTTAGGTTACGTGGAAATTATTCGAGCGTGCTAATCGAGGAGCTAGAGAGACGAAGGTAAGAAATTACAACATGGGATCAGCAGAGGCCTAGAAACTGGAGAGCCATGGGATGGGGGTTTGGTTTGGCTGAGCCTTTTTTAAATTGTGTTTTCTGTTTCTTTGTCTTTTGTTAATCTAGAATAAAATTTAAAAAAATGTTTTTAAATCGACAAGAAAGGGATGGACCTACTACAGGGACAGGACATTATGCAGCGCTTGCTGGATAAATATAGGGAAATGCCCATCCTGTGGGATTCAAGGGAGGCTAACTACCACCGAAAAGACCTCAGAGCGGCAGCACTTGAACACTTAGCAACCTACATGCAGACATGGGTTCCAGAATGCACTTCCAACATGGTCAAGGATAAAATTGCCAACCTCAGGGGCACATATCGAAGAGCTTACAAAGCTCACGAAAAACAAAAATCAGGAGCAGCAGCAAGACAACCAAAGGAGCCCAAGCTGTGGTACTACAAAGAAATGGCTTTTTTGAGGGATCAAATGGACGGCAGGGAATCTATGTCGAGTCTTCCTTCCAGCCTTCCTTCCACGCTACCTTACAGCGGAACTTCCCCAGATCCACACAGCCCTGCAGAGTTCGAAGAAGAGGGGCTGGCTGACAGAGACCCAGATATGCGAGTCTTCGATAATGAGGTATAGTAGTTTCCCAAAAATTTCTGGGCTACTAATTATTGTTGGTTTATTGACTTGATATTGTAAAAGAAAAGCTGGGAAAACAAAAAAAAAGTCGTGGCCAGACAAATAAGTGTCAGGGATGACAACTGCAGGGGTCAGAAGGAGAGTCTGTTCAAGTTAAATGAACAAAAAATAAAAACAGTCTCGAGCATGAAAATGTGTGTGATTTGATTGTGCAAAATATTACAACATGTCCCTTTTTTTGACACAGGAAGAAGAGACCAGCCAGGAGGTGGCAGCTCCTCCGGAAACTGTCAGCCAGGCGGAAGGGGTCAGTGGCAGCCAGGAGGAGGCCGGGCCCAGTGGCGTACAGCAGGTCCCCAGGCCCAGGCTCGGCACAATCAGCCAGGTTCCTCCCCTCCAGATGAGGCAACCAGGCCGAAGGAGGCAGTTGAGGCAAGTGGAGGACGCGAGCCTCCGCATGATACAGGAGGCCAGTGCTCTCATGAGGGCCCCCCTCAACCCCACAGAAGCCTACAGTGCCTCCGTGGCTCATGACCTGAACCAAGGGGGGGAGGACCAAAGGAGACTGGCAAAGGGCCTTATTAATCAGGTGCTTTGGTGGATGGAGAGGGACCTGCTGACCACAGACACTGGGCTATGTGACCCGGCCCGGCTTGCTGAACATCATCCTCCTGCTGCCACATCATCCCCACCTGCAAGGGGCCGTGGACGGCTCCGTGGAAGATCCGCTGTAAGGCAGCCTGGAGGGAAGGTTGCAAGGAAGACGAGAAGGTGATTCCCTGCCTTCCATTTGATTCCCCACAAAAGTCAACTTGTTTGGACTACCACAGCTTGGGTTCCTTTGGTTATGTGCTGCTGCTTATGATTTTTTTTGGTGCCTCCTGAGGTTTGCTATTTTATCCTTGATCATGTTGTAAATCCAAGTCTGCATGTATTTTGCTATCTGTTCAAGTGCTGCCGTTCTGTTTATTTAGATTTTGTGAATTTGCCAAAATAAATGGCTTTTTGCTTTAATTTCAAACCTTGTCTATTGTTTGTTATACTGTGGGGATTAGGCATTAAAAACAAATACAATGTGTCATTTACAAAGGACACAAACTCCTTGGGGGGGGGGGGGACATTTGGTGTGCTAACATGGTAAACAATTAAAAAAAAAAAGTTGACCAAAACCAAAACTATACCAAGTACCAAAATGAAAAAAATGGTGACATAACTATAAACACACAAAAAAAATGAGAAGATGAACATTAACTAAAAATAATATTAAATATATACATGTGGAGGAACAAAAAAAATGCTACATCTGGGCTAGCAAACAGTTTCAAAAGATTACATCACAAGCAACAAATGTTACATTTCAGTATGGGACAACTCAGTTGAAATAGCATCAGCAAGAGAACGGGTTTATTCTAGCAAGAGAACAATGAATAAAACGACAAAAGAAAAGACACAATAGATCTTTTTAAATGACGAATGTGCCATATCCCAAACAAACGCGGGTTTTACCTGAACGAGCGCTCCCGTCCCCTCATTTTGTGTGAGCATGCGCTGTTTTTTTGTACGATGCTTTTGTGTACTAACCACCGAACATGTCCGACGGACAGGTTTCCAGCGGACATGTTTCTTAGCAGGAGAGGAAATATTTGTCCGCTGGGAAACGGTCTGCTGGACAAATGTACGCTGGAAAATGGTACGCTAGGCCCTACACACGACCGAACTTGTCCGCTGAAAAGAGCCCGCGGACCAGTTTCAGCGGACATGTTCGGTCGTGTGTACGGGGCCTAAGATACGACAGCTTGCACCGTCCTATCTTAGGTTGCAATATTGAGGCTGGCCGCTTGGTGGCGCTTCCATTGCGGTCGGTGTAGAATATGTAAATTAGTAGATACGCCGATTCACGAACGTACGCCCGGCCGCCGCAGTACATTTACGCCGTTTCCGTAAGGCATTATCAGGCCTAAAGTTATTCCATCTAATAGATGGAATAGTAATGTTAAAGTATGGCCGGCGTTCCCGCTTCTAAATTCGAAATTTTTACGTCGTTTGCGTAAGTCGTCCGTGAATAGGGATTTACGTAGTTTACGTCCACGCCAAAATCAATAGGCCCGTGCGGCGTACTTAGCCGCAATGCACACTGGGAAATGTAGGCACCCGGCGCATGCGCAGTTTAAAAAAAAATTCAAAAACGTAAGGTCAAGCCCAATTAACATAAAACACGCCCCCTTAGACACATTTGAATTAGGCACCCTTACGTCCGCCCGCTTTAGGCTACACCGCCGTAACTTAGCAGGCAAGTACTTTGAGAATCAAGGGCCAGATTCACAAAGGAGATATGACAGAGTATCTCAGATACTCCGTCGTATCTCTCAGAGTATCTATGCGACTGATTCATAGAATCAGTTACGCATAGATAGCCCTAAGATCCGACAGGTGTAATTGTTTTACACTGTCGGATCTTAGGATGCAGTACCGCGGCCGCCGCTGGGGGGAGATTGCGTCGTAAACCAGCGTCGGGTATGCAAATTAGGAGTTACGGCGATCCACGACGGTTTTCGCGTTCGCTACGTCGCTGCTAGTCTAGTTTCCCGTCGCAAAGTTAGTCGTCGTTTTTGGTGCCCTAACTTTACACAGCACACGTATGTGCTGTATAAAGTATGGCCGTCGTTCCCGCGTCGAAATTTGAAATTTTTTCCTTCTTGCGTAAGACGTCCGGGAATACGGAAGTATGCTACTCACGTCGCCGTTCGAAAAAATTACGTCACTTCGCACAAAGCACGGCGGGAATTTAGAAACGGAGCATGCGCAGTAGGTCAGGTGCTAAATGGCACACGCCCATTTGAATTACGCGGGCTTACGCCGGAGGCCGCCAGCGTAGGTTTTCATTGCAAGTGCTTTGTGAATCAGGCACTTGTGATGAAAACTTGCGGCGGTGTAACGTATCTACGATACGTTACGCCTCCGCACTTCTACGTGAATCTGGCCCCAAGTACTTGCCTAGCTAACTTACGGCGGCGTAGCCTAAACACGCTAAGCTACGCCGCCGCAAGTTTACACCAATCTATGTGAATCTACCTATTGATTCTCAAAGTACTTGCCTGCTAAGTTACGGCGGCGTAGCCTAAAGCGGGCGGGCGTAAGGGCGCCTGATTCAAATGTGTGTAAGGGGGCGTGTTTTATGTAAATGGGGCTTGACCTTACGTTTTTTACGTTTATTTCAACTGCACATGCGCCAGGCGCCTACATTTTCCAGTGTGCATTGCGGCTAAGTACGCCGCACGGGCCTATTGATTTCGACGTGGACGTAAACAACGTAAATCCCTATTCACGGACGACTTACGCAAACGACGTAAAAATATGGAAATTCGAAGCGGGAACGGCGGCCATACTTTAACATTACTATTCCATCTATTAGATGGAATAACTTTAGGCCTGATAATGCCTTACGGAAACGGCGTAAATGTACTGCGGCGGCCGGGCGTACGTTCGTGAATCGGCATATCTACTAATTTACATATTCTACGCCGACCGCAATGGAAGCGCCACCTAGCCGCCAGCCTCAATATTGCAACCTAAGATAGGATGGCGCAAGCCGTCGTATCTTAGATATGTTTAAGCGTATCTCTGTTTGAGAATACACTTAAACATAAGTCGGCGTAGATTCTGAGTTAGATAAGCCGGCCTAACTCTTTCTGAATCTACCTAATTGTTTTTTAAAAATGTCATTTAAAATGATCGTGTGTGGGCTTCACATCATTTTTCGGGTTCTGAAAAACAACACATTTTTTTTCCGAACATGCTGCATTTTTTAACAACGTTTTAAAATGTTGTTTTTCGGGTTGTAAAAAATTATCGTGTGTGGGCTAAAACGACGTTAAAAACCTGCGCATGCTCAGAAGCAAGTTATGAGACAGGAGCGTTCATTCTGGTAAAACTACCGTTCATCAGCGCGCTTTGCTAGAGCATTTTTTTAAAACGATGGTGTGTGGGCAACGTCGTTTTAATGACGAAGTTGGAAAACTGTTGTTTTTTCTACATGCCGATAAACTTCGTTTTTTTTAATGCCGAAAAATGATGGCATCAGAAATGGCATGCAATGCCAAGCTGCTGCTAACAAAGCAAACAGAATATTGGCATGCATTAAAAAGGGGATCAACTCCAGAGAAAAAACGATAATTCTCCCGCTCTACAAGACTTTGGTCCTAGAGTATTCTGTCCAGTTCTGGACAACAGTCCTCAGAAAGGATGTACTGGAAATGGAGCAAGTACAAAGAAGGGCAACAAAGCTAATAAAGGACCTGGAGGATGTTAGTTATGAGGAAAGGTTGCAAGCTATGATTTCAATTTACAAATACCATACTGGTGACCATACAATAAGGATAAAACTTTTTTGCGGAAGGGAGTTTAACAAGACATGTGGCCACTCATTAAAATTAGAAGAAAAGAGGTTTAACCTTAAACTACGTAGAGGGCGCTTTACTGTAAGAGGGGCAAGTATGTGGAATCCCATTCCACAGGCAGTGGTGTCAGCAGGGAGCATCGATGGTTTAAAAAAACTAGATAAGCACCTGAACGACCACAACATACAGGTATATACAATGTAATACTGACATATAATCACACACATAGGTCGTTGGACTTGATTGACTTGTGTCTTTTTTCAACCTCACCTACTACTGTATGTAACTATGTAACCCTGGTTCAAGGGCCACCGATGTTGAAACAGTGGCCGCAAGAACCTGGTGGTGTATGGGTGCCTGGATCGTCTTCGGTGCAGATGAAGTGTCATCAGGATAGTTCATCAGGTTTAAATGGCAGGTTTTGTCAGTTCAGTTGATGCAGCAGGAAACAGAAACAAAAAGCAGGCTGGCATGTGCAGAGTCGAGAAGACACTGAATGCGTTGTCAGACAAGACAGGTTTGATAACAGACAATCAGATGCAGATATAAACGTCAGGCAGAGAATAGTCAGCATTAGAGACGAGCTCGATGTTCGGGTCGAACATAAGTTCGTCTCGAACATTGGTTGTTCACATTATGGGGTGTTCGTGGCAAATTTGAGATCGCAGTGCATTGCTGTATGATGATTAGCCAAAGCATGCACCATCACCTGCATGCTTTATCCAATCACAGCGCCCCCTGCTAAGAGAGCCATAATTGGCCAAAAGCATGGTGCCTTTGGCCAATCATGGGCAATCATATATATATATAGCCAGTCTAGTGTGTATGTGTGTGTATATATATATATATATATATATATATATATATATTAGGGCTGTGCAAATTAACTTTTAATTAATCGATTAATCTTTAATGTTTTTGATCGATTAAAATTCTTTTGATTGGTACTCACCTCTCCGCCGGCTTCTGGGCCTTCAGGGAGTTCCGTCGGAGATCCAGTAACGTCACAGACACCGGCGAGGCTTGCTGTGTCCATCTGAAGGGCTCCTTTGCTGTGCCTTCATATCTGCATGCCGGCGGGACCTTACTATCTGCCACATGCAAGGGCTGTTACACTTCCCACTATCACTTCCCTCTATCAACCTGGGATTCTACAACCATCCACTGGGAGTTGTGATAGTTCCCTTCATGGGACATCTACATGCCGATGGACTGATGTTAACCCCTCTTCATCTGGATTCAGCAGTGGTATCATTGTACACATTTTTATACCAGTATCATACTTAGCTACATGTGTTTATGTCAAAAATTAAAGATTGAAAGGGGAAAGAAAGATTAAGTGAGCAGGAAATGGCCTCAGAGGAGGTCTTGAAAAATAGGGGTTACTATGGGCCACACAGTAATGATCTAGATCCTTATGAATATAAACTCATTTATTAAATATCAAAAGGTTATTTTAAATATAGTATCAAAAGGATGGTTACAAAAAACACAATACAGTCTATTAGAAAATGGTATCAATGGTGGATGTCTTACCATGAACATGTATAACGTACGAGACATACAATGGACAACATAAATTCACAATACTGTCCGGACTTACAGGGGTCAGTCATCAGTTATAAGCACTATGGTAATCAATATAATTTGAGTACTATATGGGGAATACAGTGATATGGAATACAGTCAGGGACAAGTTAGGTCACCTGACATCCAGACTGGTTTATCCAATGAGTGCAATCACTGGTGACTGAGCCCTGTGGGTGTGAGAGAGAGTAGGAGGATAGAATACAGTAAGGAAATCCTGATGCAGCAGTAGAATTAATCACAGTATGATGTGGAAACAATGGTGGAAGATTAAATTGATCAATTAATGGTTAGTGTTGTATTTATTCCACATCTTCCGTTAATAATGAATAGGTGACACCTGATGTTGGTAAGTGAAAACAATCAAGATTCAGTCCTTCAAGGTATTTATGTGGACAGGAAAGTGAGAAGTATATCACATATGTTGGTGTGAATCCAGTTAGTATTTTCCAATACCCCATATATATGGACTTGATTAATTGCTGAATAGCGGGGCTGCTTCACACTGCATCATAATGGCTGTAATTGCTATAATTGTCTTATAATGCACAGATGTATCCTCTCCCAGTTGTAATATTGGTACACGAAAATGCAAAATTTAGCACAATAGGCCGTCTGTACAATTTCTGAAACAGTACAATTCATCCGTGTCAGGATTATGTTTCATTGGTATCGGGGTACAGACCTTTAAGATGATAGCGGTTTCAGCACAATGCAGTGATCGTGGTTATAGGGAGCCAGTTCAAATAGTATTGTAGAAGCTTACCCCTCAGCAGCGTCCCGTTCATGCAGGGTTCCTTATGTAGTATAGTTGGTTCTATGTCCGGAGAGCGGACATGGTTTGGGCAGCCAGATACGGTTCCTCCGTGTCTGTCTCGCTCACACGCTGGTAGAATCACGTGACAAGTGTCGGATGGTGACGTTGACGCGTTTCGCCGTACCCAATGGCGTAGCTTCTTCTCAGGCGTGGTTTGGTATCAGCTGATGGGTGTTTTTATTCACGGGCATCAGCTGTTGCTGTCACCGATGCGATAATGAACTAACGCTGTACTCACTCATGGAACAACGGACGTTACAGTGATCATGGTAATAGTTTCTTATGATTTACCTCTTGAAGTATATCCAATTTGTACTGTTGTTATTCCTATGCACAAAATTTCATAAGATAAACGAGGGAAATGAAAAGGAGGAGGAACGATAAGGGAAAGAAAGGGGCGTTATTTTAAACAGTAAGCAAACATAATTTTAAATTGCTATTCCCGTCTGATGATGAAATCGATAATTAATTCAATCGTTATGTATGGTTGGTTTGATCTTAATTCCCAAATAAGATGAGAATGGGGAAATAGAAATAAGAAATAAAAAGTAAAAGGTAATAAATTATAAGAAGAGGAAAGAGGGGGAAGGAGGTTGTAATTAAAGGAGAATGCATTTATTTTAGCATTTTTTGTGTATTATTGCATTTTTGCATATAAGCATAATATGCAATAAGATATCAGGATATGATAGTGGACAGTAGTAAATGATATGAATTATAGAGTGAAGGCCCGTGAAAGTTTGCTGTGGGGGTAGTTAGGACTAGATTTGGTGTATATAGTCCACAACTCGTTAGAGCACATCTAGTGGTTCAAGAAAATCTGTAGGTTCAATTCTGTGTTTAAGCCTACCGGGACGAGGGACTTAAGACGGTACACCCACCATTTCTCTTTCTGCTGGAGTATACGGTCAAAATCCCCCCGCCTATTCGGCAACTTAAGGGCATAGATTCCCTTTACTGTCATACCCTTGGAGCTTCTGTTGTGGCATTCAGCAAAGTGTTTAGCTAGAGGTTTTTCGGGATTTTTTAATTTCTCGTTAATTTCTCTTAGATGTTCGCCAATACGAATTTTGAGGTGGCGTTTGGTTTTGCCTATATATATTTTTGGACATGGGCAGGTAATTAGGTAGATCACTCGAGTAGTTGAACAATTGATCAGATCTCTGATCTCGAAAGAGCCCTGTCCATGGGCATCTTGAAATGTGGCTGTATGATCAACATAAGGGCAGATCTGACATCTGTTACATGGGAACATTCCCAGAGATCATGGATAATTAGATAACCAGGTGGTGTTTGGTTCCTTCACAAACTAGGACTTGATAAGAATGTCACCAAGGCTATGTGCACGGCGTGCCACTAGTTTTGGGGAAGAACTCACTATCTTGGCCAGGGTTGGCGCATTGGTTAAAATGCCCCAATGCCTCTCCAAGGTAGTCCGAACAGAGTTCCATTGTGAACCAAAGGGAGTGATGATTCTGATGGGCTCATTAGAATTGGTACTGAGTTTGTCCACTGATCTCTTTTTAGTTAGTAAGTCCACGCAGTCCCTGATGGCTGCTCTTTTTCTTGCCTTTTTAATTTGGCCATGTGAGTAGCCACGTTCGCGGAATCGCATGTACAATTCATGGCATTCACGTCTATAGTCACTGATATTGGAACAGTTTTGTTTTATTCGCATGAACTGTCCCACTGGGATGCCATTTTTGAGCCAGTGAGGATGATGGCTGGTGGCATATAAGAGCGTGTTTGCCGCAGTGTTTTTGCGAAAGGTACATGTACTGAGCCTGCCCTCCTTTAAGGTGATCAATAGGTCAAGGAAGGATAATTTTTCCATGTCAACAGTGTAAGTGAGATGGATATTACGTTGGTTCTGATTAAGTTCAATCATGAACTGATGTAATGTTTCGATGGTTCCATTCCATATCATCAAGACGTCATCTATGTATCGCCACCAGGTAAGTACGTGGTGGCGATACATAGACAAGGTATAAACATCCTCCTCTTCCCAAAGACCTAGATGGAGGCAAGCATAGGCCGGAGCCCATGCCGCGCCCATCGAGGTACCTCGTATTTGGCGATAGAAACTACCCATGAATTGGAAGTAATTATTCATGAGGGCAAATTCCAGTAACTCGGTAATGAACTCATTTTGTGATCCAGAGGTGGGATAAGTACTTCCCAAAAAGGTTTTGACGGCCTTGATGCCAGTCAGATGGGGTATTGATGTGTACAATGACTCAACATCTATACCGACCAGTAAAATCCCATCAGGTTGTTGACTGGCATCAAGGCCGTCTAGTTTAGCCAATACATGCTGAGTGTCCTGCACAAAGGATTTTAGCTCGGTCACCATCTCCTTCAGCATTAGATCCAGGTATCGCCCTATACGTTCCATGGGTCCCTGGCAGGCTGACACAATTGGTCTGCCTGGTGGTTTGTTTACATTTTTGTGGACATTGGGAATAATATAGAACATAGGGATGTTATATTCCTGAACTCGTAAGTAGTCATGTTCCTTAATTGTTAAAAGACCCTCCTCTTTAGCCAGACTTAATTTGTAATTCAGTTCATCAACCACTGCGTGCAGGGGATTATGGTCTAATTTTTCGTATGTGGAGGTATCATTCAACAATCGCTTGGCCTCACCCTCGTACTGATCTTGAGTTAATAGTACAACATTACCACCTATATCGCTGTTTTTAATAACGATACTCTTGTCATTCTGTAACTCCCTCAGAGCCCTTCTTTCACCTACTGATAAATTATCAACAACTTTTTTAGACCAATCAATTTTTTCCAAATCATTTTGGACCATGTCAAGGAACGTTTTAAACCACCTGTTTTTTGATAATGGGGGCATTTTAAGTGATTTAATTTTAAGATTAACACGTCTGATAAGGGTTGAAGGTTCCTCATCAGGTGTAACATTTTCAGCCAACAAAGAATTCAAGATGTCCAGTACCGCTTGGTCTTCACTTCTTCAATTGGTTCTTGGTTGGTATTACTTAACTCATCATTCGAAAATAATGACCGGTAGTAAACCTTACGCAGGAACAGCGTGACGTCTTTAAATGCGGTGAATTCGTCCATATTTGTCACAGGGCAAAAAGACATACCCTTTTGTAGGAGTTTTAGGTGGTCTGTTGTCAAAGAGAAATCAGACAAATTGATAACCTTTAGGTCGTCCATACCAAGAGGTGATTTTGTGTTTTTAATATTAATATTATTTATTGCTTCTTTTGACTCCTGGTGTATGTACGTTCCTGAGTGGTTTGGTGTGACTTTGATTGTTTTACATTGGATTTGTGTTTTGGGGGTTGAACTGGGTCTTTGCCCTGAACTTCCCCCTGCTCGTCTAAAAAAATAACCGTTTTAGTCGGGTCGTCCTCAGTGTCGCTTTGTGGTTTACTGACGGCGTGATCTAGATTGTGATCGCCCGACACGCCCCACCGACTTATTGCGGGTTTGGCGTGTCGTGAGATCGAAGATCTCACCTTTCTCAAAATCTGCTAGGTCACGTCTAAATTTACTCTGTTTAGTTATTTTTAAATTTAGTTGAACTTTTTCTATATCCTTTTTAAGCTGGTCGTTTTGTTTAATAAACTCCTCCTGTTCCTTTAATTTGTCGAGACCTTCTGCACTTATTTGGATTTCTTGCTGAATGGAGATCAACTGTTGTTTCTCCTCCTCAACAATCAATTCCATTATGGCTAGGCCGTGATTTATACATAGGTCCTTCCATTTTGGAAGTAAACTCTCAGTGTGGAGGTGTTCGGCTGGAACGATTTTGTGCCTCAAGCCCCTGAGAACAATTTTGTGGGATATAGGGATATATAGGTTTCGAGAGATGTAACATCCCACTTTCTATTCAGATGTTTAATAAGTAATTTTTTATGTTCCTTAAATTTATTTTTATTTTCCTCGTCTTGATCTAATGTTTGCGGGGTATCACTGTGGAACGCCGTTGGTATCTCTCAATCAATATCGTCCCCAAGTACAAAGGCCATACCACAAGGTTGACTAGAGTAAGTGAATCAATTTTCTAAAGTTTTAGACTGTATTAATATGTCTTTAGATGGACTTGCTAAGAGTGAACATAGTGATCACAAAATGATAGCATATGAAGATTGAGGGGAATGGGGATAGATGTTTTTATGACTGCTTTTGGTACCGTTTGGTATTACTCGCACCATTTTTACAGTTTGTGTAGCTACATCGATTTTATCTCCAGTGCAATATTTATTTTGTTACCTACTCGAAGACTATAAAAGTTTTAATGCTATTCCCATCGAGCGCTGCCTTTGTGTGTTTTTTTGTACCCTGCTATCCATTTTTCCAGTGGTTGGTAGCTGCACTGGGAATCAGCCTGCAAGGAGATCAGCTAAATGTAGTTGGATCTGTATGTGCGTTATATATAATCGAAATTAGTCGATTAATCGATTAAAAAACAAAGCGATTAATCGAACAGAAAAATTTTGATCAGTAACAGCCCTAATATATATATATATATATATATATATATACTCTGCATCCAGTGTGGCCTATATCTTACTACAGTGCATTCATGGTGTACTTTATATATATATATATATATATATATATATACTCTAAAAAAACACCTGGGAGCCTGGGAGAAGGGATGATGAGTTGGTTCACGGAACTATACTCAAACCCTAGAGCGAGGGTAAAGATTGAGAACAAAATCTCTGAGCCATTTTCTATTCACAATAGAACGCGGCAAGGATGCCCACTCTCGTCAATTATTTTTATCTTGAGGAAAATACGGGATAATCAGAACATTAAGAAAGAAGCACAGAAACTTGCAGCATATGCTGATGACTTAGGGCCAGATTCACAAAGCACTTATGCCGGCGTATCTAGAGATGCGTGGCGTAATTGAAAAATGCGCCGCGCGTATCTTTGCGCCTGATCCTCAAAACGAGATACGCCTGAAAGCCAGTTTTTTCTGTCCAACGTAAAACGATTACACCGGCGCATCTTGGAGCGCAAAATACGCTAGACACACCATTGTTTTGATAGGCAAATATGCAAATAAGGGAGATACGGCGATCCACAAAATTAAGTTTGTGCGGCGTAGGCTACGCCCTGTGCGCATCTGTTAGTTTCCCGGCGGGAAGTTACACTTTATAAAAGGTGCCTTAATTTTGCACCAGCCGTGTAAAGGTCAGCTAAAGCAACACCATTAAGGAAGAGCTGAGCACACACACTGTGAAGCATGTAATTCTCCCTGCTTGTTTTAGAGATATTGTGTGTGTTAGAGGTAAAAAGGGTTCATGTGTTACAGGCTGATTGATATGTTAATGACCCTTCCTCAGCCAGCTCCTTAGTTCAAATGGTAATTGATTTATTGTGTGTGGGAAGGAGACCGGCCTTACTGTTTACAATGATTAGATAAGTGGCTCATGTTAATTATTCTGATTGCTTCATTGTGGTCAGGCTGTTACACCTAGTAATTAACTCCGCTGATGTCCTTATCTAAAGAAAATGTGTTTTCAGGTCGGCTCCGAATTGTCTGGCTATATTCTGTATGAGAACTCCAGAGTGGGTGAAAAGGGGGTGGAGCTCCCATTGTTCCTTGATTAAGGATTTAGCTTGTAAAACTGTATTTATAACCAGCAGCAAGCTGCCAATAAATCAGTCTTGGTTCCAGCATTCAATCTTGACTCATGTGTGGATGATCCTGTGATGTTCTTGTATGGAGAGGAGGGAATGCTTGACGGGGATATCATACCGATACCGTCACAATTGGTTGGTAGCAGCGGGATCTTCCCTTCTACTCTCCCTTACACCAGGATTCCAAGCAGACACTGGGAACAGTGAATGGAAGGATTGCTAGCAACAAAACCAAGCAGGTCATCATAGCAGAATTAATGGAGCTAGACCAGGAGAACGTGATTGCAGCAACGCCAGCAGTACAAGAGATGGAGACACCAGTGATTCAGGAGGAGTCACCAACCAACAAGCTAATGAGAGAGAAGCTAGCGTGGTTCGGCCCGAACCCAACACCGGATGTGGTGCTGAGAGTGATGGAGCTACAGGAGGCTAAAGAAATAAGGGACGCAGAGCTACAGTTAAAACTGGCAGCAGTCCAACAAGCAGCCGCACCTTCTCCGAACAGTGAGTACAGCACAGCAGACGCAAGGAAGATTCCGTTTAGCGCTTTTAAAGCTTTTGATGAAAAGGACTGTGAGATTGATAACTTCCTGGCGGATTTTGAGCGACAATGTAACCTGCACCGAATAGCTAGAGGAGACTGGGTTTCAATATTGTCAGGCAAACTGTCAGGCAAAGCTTCTGATGCTTTCCGGACCGTGCCAGATCAGGATATCCATAGCTACGCCAGGGTTAAAGAAGCGCTCCTGGCTCGTTATGCAGTAACCCCAGAGTCCCACCGACAGAAGTTCAGGGACTCACGCAAAACCACGAAAGACTCTTACGCAGAATGGGCATGCCAGTTGTCCCTGTCGGCCTCTAACTGGGTTAACAGCAGCCAGGCCACCACCGCAGAGGACATTTTGCAACTAATGCTCCTGGAGCAATTTTACAATCACATCCAGACGGATGTCAAAGATTGGGTGAGAGATCGCAGGCCCATGACTCTACCAGAGGCCGCGAAGTTGGCGGATGAATATGCGGATACTCGCAAGACAAACCAGGTCACACCACGGGTACAACCTCCACGACCAACGGCGCCCTCACACCCACCAGCCGCTAGATACCAACCTCCTTACAGACCGATGACATCTAGCCCTCGCTATCCACGCCAGGAGGACAACGAACAACGCTGCTTCCGGTGCAAACAGCTCTGTCACTTTAAAGCAAAATTGCCCCATGAACGACAACACCAGGTCAAATTGGTCTCAACCTGGGTACCGCCCACCAGCAGCAGCCCATTGTGTAGACTCGGCTTGGGATCCCCAGGAGCTGGGTCAGGAAGAACCATTGGGCACCCCTTACGAAGCCCTCATGGTACAATCTGTTATTACGGACAACAGGGAACACCATTGTCAGCTGGTCATGGGCGACAGCCATGAGCCGGAGGGGCCTTGGAGGGAGCTGGGCAGAAAGAGGCACCGCCAGCTACCCTCCAAGAAGAAGAGGTCCTGGAAGTCATATAACCAGCGGACCTGGGAGGAGAAGAAGCGACTGGAGGAGATGGAATCGCAGCGGGCGCCCCAGATGCGGGCCGAGATGTTCGCCAAGGGCCCACCGGTGGCCCCTTACACCACCACCCAGTTCCTGATGATGAAGGACCACGTGGAGAGCCTGCAGGACATGAGCAAGCAGGAGCTGATCCGTGAGTACATAGAGCTGGAGGAGTGCATAAGCCGCATGGAGGAGGAGAACAACCACCTGAGGTCACAGCGGGCTGACCCCCCCAGGCTCCATGAACTGGAGATGGAGCTGGAGAAGCTCAAAGAGGAGAACCGGCGGCTGCGGAGGGAGCAGGGGGTGGCTGACCTTATGGGGCTCTGAGTCCCCTCCCCCCCCGGACTCTGAGCACCAGTGCTACAGCATTTCAACAAATATAACTTTTTCTTTTTATGAATCTCCTGTGACTGTCACTTCAGAGCCATAACCTACCCCTCCCATAGCAGGACACCTAGATGGCGGCGCACAGACCCATTCGCCGTCTTCACACTGACTTCTGGTGACTTTGCAGATCGCACAAAGACTTGGGGACTGACCGGCGTGTGATCTGACGACCCGGTGGCATACCTGAGTCTGAAGCAGTTGCCAAGGGAGGTCAGTCACGCCAAACGGAGTTAACCTCGGACTAAAAGCTCTGAACCCGTCAACCCTACTGGACCAGGGAAGGTCCAACCGGTTTGCCGGAGCAGGGAGAAAAAGGGGGGCCATTGTGAAGCATGTAATTCTCCCTGCTTGTTTTAGAGATATTGTGTGTGTTAGAGGTAAAAAGGGTTCATGTGTTACAGGCTGATTGATATGTTAATGACCCTTCCTCAGCCAGCTCCCTAGTTCAAATGGTAATTGATTTATTGTGTGTGGGAAGGAGACCGGCCTTACTGTTTACAATGATTAGATAAGTGGCTCATGTTAATTATTCTGATTGCTTCATTGTGGTCAGGCTGTTACACCTAGTAATTAACTCCGCTGATGTCCTTATCTAAAGAAAATGTGTTTTCAGGTCTGCTCCGAATTGTCTGGCTATATTCTGTATGAGAACTCCAGAGTGGGTGAAAAGGGGGTGGAGCTCCCATTGTTCCTTGATTAAGGATTTAGCTTGTAAAACTGTATTTATAACCAGCAGCAAGCTGCCAATAAATCAGTCTTGGTTCCAGCATTCAATCTTGACTCATGTGTGGATGATCCTGTGATGTTCTTGTATGGAGAGGAGGGAATGCTTGACGGGGATATCATACCGATACCGTCACACACACTTTCCGGACTACAATCTGTATGCCAACATGCCAGGGGCATCCATGCTCATAACTATACTAGTGACTTTAGAGGCGCGCATAAGGAGGAGGGAACAGAGGAGGAAGGCACAGGAGAGGATATACCGCAGACGCCTAGATGTCTTTCGCATGACTGCTTCTGAGGTGTATCGCACCTTCAGATTCAACCTTGAAGCCATCATGGAATTAACCACAACCCTGCAGGATGACATCACCAGCCCAACACAACGCTCACATGCAGTGGAGCCACTGATCAAGGTCCTGGCAACACTCCATTTCCTTGCCACTGGCTCTTTTCAGCGCACAAGTGGATTGTTGGCTGGCGGATGAATATGCGGATACTCGCAAGACAAACCAGGTCACACCACGGGTACAACCTCCACGACCAACGGCGCCCTCACACCCACCAGCCGCTAGATACCAACCTCCTTACAGACCGATGACATCTAGCCCTCGCTATCCACGCCAGGAGGACAACGAACAACGCTGCTTCCGGTGCAAACAGCTCTGTCACTTTAAAGCAAAATTGCCCCATGAACGACAACACCAGGTCAAATTGGTCTCAACCTGGGTACCGCCCACCAGCAGCAGCCCATTGTGTAGACTCGGCTTGGGATCCCCAGGAGCTGGGTCAGGAAGAACCATTGGGCACCCCTTACGAAGCCCTCATGGTACAATCTGTTATTACGGACAACAGGGAACACCATTGTCAGCTGGTCATGGGCGACAGCCATGAGCCGGAGGGGCCTTGGAGGGAGCTGGGCAGAAAGAGGCACCGCCAGCTACCCTCCAAGAAGAAGAGGTCCTGGAAGTCATATAACCAGCGGACCTGGGAGGAGAAGAAGCGACTGGAGGAGATGGAATCGCAGCGGGCGCCCCAGATGCGGGCCGAGATGTTCGCCAAGGGCCCACCGGTGGCCCCTTACACCACCACCCAGTTCCTGATGATGAAGGACCACGTGGAGAGCCTGCAGGACATGAGCAAGCAGGAGCTGATCCGTGAGTACATAGAGCTGGAGGAGTGCATAAGCCGCATGGAGGAGGAGAACAACCACCTGAGGTCACAGCGGGCTGCCCCCCCCAGGCTCCATGAACTGGAGATGGAGCTGGAGAAGCTCAAAGAGGAGAACCGGCGGCTGCGGAGGGAGCAGGGGGTGGCTGACCTTATGGGGCTCTGAGTCCCCTCCCCCCCCGGACTCTGAGCACCAGTGCTACAGCATTTCAACAAATATAACTTTTTCTTTTTATGAATCTCCTGTGACTGTCACTTCAGAGCCATAACCTACCCCTCCCATAGCAGGACACCTAGATGGCGGCGCACAGACCCATTCGCCGTCTTCACACTGACTTCTGGTGACTTTGCAGATCGCACAAAGACTTGGGGACTGACCGGCGTGTGATCTGACGACCCGGTGGCATACCTGAGTCTGAAGCAGTTGCCAAGGGAGGTCAGTCACGCCAAACGGAGTTAACCTCGGACTAAAAGCTCTGAACCCGTCAACCCTACTGGACCAGGGAAGGTCCAACCGGGTTTGCCGGAGCAGGGAGAAAAAGGGGGGCCATTGTGAAGCATGTAATTCTCCCTGCTTGTTTTAGAGATATTGTGTGTGTTAGAGGTAAAAAGGGTTCATGTGTTACAGGCTGATTGATATGTTAATGACCCTTCCTCAGCCAGCTCCCTAGTTCAAATGGTAATTGATTTATTGTGTGTGGGAAGGAGACCGGCCTTACTGTTTACAATGATTAGATAAGTGGCTCATGTTAATTATTCTGATTGCTTCATTGTGGTCAGGCTGTTACACCTAGTAATTAACTCCGCTGATGTCCTTATCTAAAGAAAATGTGTTTTCAGGTCTGCTCCGAATTGTCTGGCTATATTCTGTATGAGAACTCCAGAGTGGGTGAAAAGGGGGTGGAGCTCCCATTGTTCCTTGATTAAGGATTTAGCTTGTAAAACTGTATTTATAACCAGCAGCAAGCTGCCAATAAATCAGTCTTGGTTCCAGCATTCAATCTTGACTCATGTGTGGATGATCCTGTGATGTTCTTGTATGGAGAGGAGGGAATGCTTGACGGGGATATCATACCGATACCGTCACACACACTTTCCGGACTACAATCTGTATGCCAACATGCCAGGGGCATCCATGCTCATAACTATACTAGTGACTTTAGAGGCGCGCATAAGGAGGAGGGAACAGAGGAGGAAGGCACAGGAGAGGATATACCGCAGACGCCTAGATGTCTTTCGCATGACTGCTTCTGAGGTGTATCGCACCTTCAGATTCAACCTTGAAGCCATCATGGAATTAACCACAACCCTGCAGGATGACATCACCAGCCCAACACAACGCTCACATGCAGTGGAGCCACTGATCAAGGTCCTGGCAACACTCCATTTCCTTGCCACTGGCTCTTTTCAGCGCACAAGTGGATTGTTGGCTGGGATGTCACAATCCTCCATGAGCAGATGTGTGCACCAGGTTATCCCTGCAATCCTGAGACGCATGGCCAACCAAATCATCAAACCCACTCAGGAGGACCTGCGGCTGAAGACAATGACAGATTTTTACCAAATTTCCAGATTCCCACGCACTGTGGGGGCCATTGATTGCACACATGTGGCACTACAGCCCCCCCATGAGACAGAGCACATGTACCGCAATCGGAAGCATGGGCATTCAATCAATGTACAGGTGATAGTGGATGCCCAATACCTCATATGGCACGTCAGTGCCAAACACCCAGGATCCAGCCATGACAGCTTCATATACCGTCAAAGCGACATCCCAAGACAATTTGAACAGAACATGTATGGGGACAGCTGGCTGGTTGGTGAGTGACATGGTTGTCAGGTATGACTGTCCCCCCCCCCCATGATGCAGACATCACGAGGGGCACATGCATGACTAACATCCTCCTGTCTTTTCCCTTCCAGGTGACTCTGCATATGAACTGGAACCCCATCTCATGACCCCATTCCGGAACCCCCAAACCCCAGGAGAGGAAAACTACAATGCTGCACACATACATACCCGTGCAGTGGTGGAACGCACCTTTGGCCTCCTGAAGTCCCGTTTCCGATGCCTGGATAAGTCTGGGGTACCCTGTTGTATTCTCCAAACTTTGTGTGCCAGATCATCGGTGCATGTTCCATGCTGCACAACTTCTCCGTGAGAAGGGGCCTGGAGATTGACATACGTGATGACCTGACCCCCCAAACAGACATTCCCCCCCC
This sequence comes from Rana temporaria, assembly GCF_905171775.1. Lineage (NCBI taxonomy): Eukaryota > Metazoa > Chordata > Amphibia > Anura > Ranidae > Rana > Rana temporaria. The sequence goes on along the minus strand of NC_053499.1, from coordinate 91,028,937 downwards.
AACCAACTCTACCAGGTCTGCTGAGGGAAGAGCAGCCAGGAGACGCCTCGCAGAAGGCATCTTTGCACAGTAAACACACACATTAAACATGGCACAAGGAGAATGCATGCATGCACACCCACTGTGGTCCCTAGCACACACACCCCACATGCACATCGAATTGGATTAGACCCAAGTAAACCACATGGTATTAGGGAGCAGCAACGCCACGCCAAGGCTCCAATTATGTCACTGTGCATTCATACACCATTCACATGGACCTGGGATCACTTCTCCCTGGTCCTGGGGATCCCTACTCCACCAAAAATGAGGGTGACACCCTTTTTCACCAGGAATGTCACCCCCACATTCATACATCATTCACACACATAAAACAAATCATAATCACAGTAGAAAATCAGAAAAAAAAGAAAAAAATAAGCCAAAAGAACATCCCAAAATATCAACGGCGGCGTGAGCTATGCCTGGGCCGGCCACGGCCCCTCAGGGGAGACTCATGGGGGGGGAGCAGGGGAAGGAGGAGCCTCCCCGGGTGGCCTGCCCTCCAAGGCCACGGCTATCCTGTTCAGGCCCAGAGTGAGGGCTGCCGTATTGTCCTGGACAGCCTGTGTATTGTCCTGGACAGCCTGGGTCAGGGCAGTCACCTCCAGGGCCACGCGTGCTGTGGCGGACTGCAGGTCACAAAAACATGTTATCAGTGCTAATGAATTTGTGCTGACCTCACTGACCGACTCCTTCATGGAGACCAGGCTCTCCTTCATCTGGGCCAAAGTCTGGGTGTCCTGACCCAGATGGTGGGTCTGACGGGCCTGGTCCCTCTGCAGATTTGCAGGCAGGAACTCTGCCACCCCCTGGTCTTCTGGGTGGCCTTCCTGCCTGCAGTTGAGTCTTGTGGCCTGGGAGCAGGGGATCGACCTGGGGGGGCCTGTTGGGGGAGGAGTGGGAGGGACTACCCCTGATGGTGGCCTGACTGCCTCCAGATGAGGCTTGTGGCCTGGGAGCAGGGGATCCCCCTGGGGGGGGCTGTTGGGGGAAGAGTGGGAGGGACTACCCCTGATGGTGGCCTGACTGCTGTCAGCCACAGGGGGATCCACATCCCAACACTCCATAATTTCCCTGGCAATGTCCATCTGATCATCCACAACCTCATCCACCTCATCCTCCTCCCCCTGAACCTCCTCATGAGGGGAGTTGTGGCCACTCCCCTCCCCTGAGGACTCCTGCCTTTCTTGGGGCTCCTCAGCAGCCTGGTGTCCGGGGGATGGTGCGGACTGGCCTGATGGCCCAGCAATCTCCTGGCCATCTGTGGAGGACACAAAACATACACAGGTTGGAGGATCCACACACTTGGCACATATTCCCTCCCCCCCCACACATGCTACTCGCCAGATGGAAAAAAAACATACCTGTCCTCACAGCATCATCGGAGTCAAAGCCAGGTAGGCCCACCACTTGCTGGCTATGGAAGCACCAGGCCACCGCACGTTCCTCCTCAGTCCACCTTACGGTGCAAGGTGGACCTCCTCCAGTGCCCCTGGCATGGGCTGTTTGCTTGGCCAGCTTCTCACTGACCAGGCTCCTCAGATCATTGATCTTCTTGGCAATCCCACTGGGGGTCCATGTCTCCCCCCCTCCGCATTAATCCGATCAGTAATCAGCTGAATGATCTCCCTCTTCCTGGCCGGGGTGATGTCCTGGCTCTCAGGGCCATGCAAATATCGCCCAAATTAGGTGATCGCCCTGGCAAGTAAGTGCTTCTCACGCACCGAGAAGTTCAGCTTCCTTCTCTTTGGTGCCATATCACCACACAGCACTCAACACCAAACACACACAAAATTCAAACAGAACAAGCAAACACAAAAACACACAGAACAAACAAACACAAAAATACACAGAACAAACAAACACAAAAATCAGACAGCAAAAAACAGACACCAATATCAAACAACACAAGCAGACAGCTAATACAAATTAAAAAAAAAACACAGAAAAAACAGACACAAAAAACAATCAGAAAAAACACACAGCTACTACAACCTCCTACTACAATAAATCTTTAATCTAACACTACTACACTAACCAACAAACGCCAACAGACAGCAGAGCAAAAGCACCTTGCTTTAGGAAGGGAAACACAGGGATGTACTTTTGCAAAGGAAGGGCTTTTTTGTGGGGCTATTTATACACAGGGCGAATCTCACTAAGTACGTTTGGCCTTTTTCCTATCTCACTGATTGCGCCGGGCCGAGTTCTGAGCATGCCCAGTGAGGTGCAGATTCGTGCGCGCATGCGCAGTACGGCCGGCCCTTCATTTGCATGGGGTCACGGCTCATTTCAATGGAGCACGCCCACTTCCTTCCCACTTGCAATTACCCCGCCTTACGCCTCGGTATTTACGTTACGCTGGCGCAAATTTGGGCGCAAATACTCTGTGGATACGGCACTTACACCACAAAATTCAGCCGCCATAACTTAAATGACATGCGTTACGCCGATCCAAATATGCACCGCTCTACGTGAATCTGGCCCTTAATCTTTTTTGTAACCTCTCCAAATGTATCCTTACTGTCATTGTTATCGGAGCTGCGGAAATATGGAGAAGTTTCCAAGAGCATGTATTGGAGTAGGCAACCGACAAATAAGAAACCGAGTGGACCCTTCAGCTAACCAGGGTGAAGCAGTCTGAGACAACGACCCGAGTCAGAGCAGTCTCTTCGAACTGGCTCGGGTCGAGCATGGGAAGCAGTCCACAAACAGGGGCATCTAGTGTATTGGGGAATCACAGGAGCGCGTCCAAATTAAGCAAAAATAAAAATAAAAGTCCGACTGGATGCTGGAAACTTGAAAATGCTGTCTGTAAATGCAACCTCGCCAGAACGGGGAGAGCATAGCTGTCGGCCTCTTGCACTATCAGTAATCTCTTCGGGCTCGCCGGGCTCCATGAGGCGGGGACGGATCCTGGTCAAGTCTGGGGCCTGCTGTGCCAGATTGGTTTCTCGACCCTGACGGCGATCTCCGACGGCGGGTCCTAGAAGCCTGGGTCTCCATTGGTTCCTCGCGCGGTTTCGGTCGTCTGCTTACCGAGTGGCGAAAAACCACGTACCAGTCTGGTACGGCTACCAGGGGGATCCCCATTGTCTCGCAAAAGCGGGGCAGGTCCTCCGGGACCCTCAGCGTAGCGTTCCGGCTCTGGTACGATGCTAACAGGCAAAAAGGAAATTTCCACTTGTACTTAATTTCCTTAGCTCGCAGGGCCTCTAGCAGGGGTCTGAGGTCCCTGCGGTGTTTCAGGGTGATCCCCGACAGGTCTTGAAAAATTTGGATCGGGTGGTCTCCATGGGAAAGCCGCTTGCCCCTCGCCATCCTAAGGATGTCCTCCTTAAGTCTGTAATCAGTGATGCAGCAGACAACGTCTCGGGGGATCTGTTTCCCGGCCCTTTGGACGTAGTGCACGGTGGATCCTGTCCATAGCTATGGCCATATGTGGGGGTCTGTCAAGGACCGAGTTAAAGAGGTCCTTCACAGCCTGAGGGACCAACTCCCCTTCAACGGATTCTGGCAGGCCACGCACCCGTAGGTTGTGGTGGCGTCCCCGGTTATCTAAGTCCTCGAGGTGGCGGTTCATGTCCCACAGCTGGAGGGTGTGCACATCTATTTTTCTTGTGGAGCGTTGCAGGATCATGTCGTGGTCCTCCATGACCTTTTCCGTGCGGGAGACCCTGTAGTTCAGGGAGCGGATGTCTACTCGGAGTTCCGCAATGGTGGCGGCCAGGGTGTCCTTGATGTCCGCCGCGACGGCCCTCAGGTCATCAATGTTAAGCTGGGGCCTCGGAGAGGTTGGTGGAATGAGGCTGTGAGTGGCCTGAGGTGGAGCCGTGGCGGGAAGGTGCCATATTGCCTCTGTGGGACCTGAACATTTTGAGGATAGTTTGGCTCATAGCTCCGGTATCCCCCCTCGGTGAGCGTGACCGAGAGGCCGATGAGGTTCTGGACGCTGTGCCTATGGTTTTCAGCGGAGAATACGGGCTGGGAACTCCGTTTTCGACAGGTATTCGTTCCGGGGTGGCAGGAGCTGAGGTATCAAGCGTCCATTTCCAGTCAGGTCCAGCCACGCCCCCCAATATGGAGAAGTTTCTAATTTCAAAGTTAATCATGGGAAATCCGAGGCAATGGGGATAACACATCCCTTATACAACAGATATCTACACAATTCGTTTTTAGATAGATGGAGTCCTATATAAGTTATCTAGGGACTAAGATACCTAAAAACTTGACTAAGATATTTGAGCTTAACTACGTAACAATGGCAGGACAGATTAAATTAGATTTCCAGAGATGGGATAAATACATTTTTACTTGGTTCGGCAGGACAAATATTATAAAGATGAATGTGATGCCAAGGCTTCTATATCTTATACAGACGTTACAAATTCAGATCCCCAGTAGCTTCCTGAGAGACCTTAGAGTGAGGTTCCTGAGATTTATTTGGGCTGGGAAACCAGCAAGAGTACGCAGAACTATTCTAACAATTCCAAAGGGGAAAGGAGGGATCGGGGTTCCAGATCCAGTAAGATATCAAGAAGCATCCCATCTTGTTAGAGCAGTTGAGTGGTGTGGGAAAGAAGAGGAGAAACCATGGATACAAATGGAGCAGGCAACGATAGATATCCCCTTGGAGGGTCTGATATGGATTCCAGAAGTAGAAATTCCATGGGAAATAAGAAAACACCCTACAATAGGTGCAACTTTATTAGCAACTAAAAAGATATAAGAAAAAACAAAAAACATTTCAATATAACCAACCCCGATGACCCCGATTCTAAGTACACCAGCAATTCAGAGCAATACACTGAAGAGGCATCAATAGGATAATTCATTTTTCCATAAATAACCAGTTAATGACAATAAAAGAGATTGAGAGAGATTTAATACCGGAGTTAGATTTCTTAAGGAGGATGCAACTAGACGCTTTTATTTGAAATAAGTCAAATATATATGCCAAAGTCAGGGCACTGACAAGGTTCGAGGAGATATGCCTGAAAGGGGAGACACTAAAGCATTCACACTCACATTTTTATGCGACGCTAACAGAATTGGAAACATCGCAAGAGCTTTCCTTCCTACAAAAAATGGGAGAAAGACCTGGGAGTAAGATTCCCCCAAGAACAGATAAATAGGATTCTGGTGTTTAATCAAAAAGCATCAGTAGCGAGTAGATACCAAGATGGGGGATATAAAATCCCCACCAGATGGTATAGAACACCAACGGTTTTACATCGGATATATCCCCAATTATCAGAAATCTGCTGGAGATGTAAGGAATTAGAAGGGACTATAATGCATATTTTCTAGGAATGTACGAGAAAAAAGGAATTCTGGAGAATGGTACCAGAAACAATTGAATTGAAAACAGGAGTATCGCTAGGAGAGATACGGCTGTATTTTTGTTGTTGGATATCCCTATGTCATTGGAGAAATATAAACATTCCCTATTGAGACATCTACTGGTGGCAGCAAGGGCATGCATCCCTGTTCTGTGGAAGTGTGAGAGCCCCCCATCAAAAAGTACAGTGGTTATCAAGAATTGCACATATCCAACAAATGGAGAATCTCACTCTGTCGTTGAAGGACCAAGATGAGAGGTACCGTAAGACATGGGCCCCTTACATGACGTATAGGGAGGAGACAATAGCAGAAGAGTAGGGGAGCATATGGGTTTGTGAGGGGGAAGGGAGAGGAGGAGCAACGCAAAGGACAAGTAACTTTATTTTTTTGTGATGGGGGGGGGAGTTGGATAGAAGTATATATGATGAAGTTAAGCAAATAACCTAGGAAATGGAAGAATGTATATAATTCATAGATTGCAATATAAATGTTATATTAAGATTATGTAAGAGTGATTGAATTTTGTGAAGAAATATATGAAAAATAAAGAATTTATAAAATATATATATATATATATATATATATATATATATATATATATATAGTAGCAGAGCGTCCCAGAGAGAGCCTGGGAAAGTCCTGTTTCGGGGTTTATACCTCTCCCAGGCTCCTCTCTTATACGTTCAGGGATCTCTGATCCAGTTCAGGTGTTGTTCCTCTCCCAGGGCAATTTAAGCTCACCTGAGCAGACAGCCTTTGCTCTGCCTGGAAAACACAGATAGTGCTGATCTGTGAGAGCAAGAAGGTTGGTGGAAAACTGTTAAGCAGTATTGTGTGGAAGCTGACAAGCTGTAGGCTTGTTCAGCCAGGTAGTTAGGGCCTGTATATATCGTATAGTTAGAGCCGAGACACGGCTAGGTTTTTTTTTCGTTCTGTTTGTTTTTTTCTGCACACTGTACAGCACCTGTAAATAGACTTTGTATATAACACCAATAAACACCCCCACTGTTTTTCACTTATCCCATGGACTTGGTATCTGTGCCTGCTCATCCCAGGGAGCTTTTGTACCTGCTACCTATCCCCCAGGTTACATATGGTGGAGGCTGCGACCAGCAGTAGTAAGTTACTATTTAAAAGGCCAGTACCTAAAGTGACAACATGGAGGAAGTCCTCAAACAAATGGTGTTATCCAACGCTGCACAACAGCAAACTAATGCTGCACTGCAGCAAGCAAACGCTATCGCACAGGAGCAAACCAGGGCACTATGCCAACAGATTGGTGCTGTACAGGAGCAATCGCTGAGGCTGTTTGAACAGATTGCCACTGCTGCAAAAGCAGATAGGAAAACCCTGACTGAGGTTGCAGAGATGCTAGCAAAGTGGGCACCTGCGAAAATCAATGATATTGGAGACAAGCCCTCAGCCATCCATGTGGGTCGCTTTCTGTCTAAGATGACTACGGATGATGATCCAGAGGCCTTCCTACTAACATTTGAACGGACCGCTGAGAGGGAAGGTTGGCCTCAAACCCAGTGGGCAGGACTGATCGCCCCCTTACTTTCTGGTGAATCGCAGAAGGCCTACTATGATCTGGAGTCGGCAGAAGCGGGAGTCTATGAGAAGGTCAAGCAGAAAATCCTGGCGCGACTCGGTGTCACCTTGGCTGTTCGAGCACAGCGGGTCCACAGCTGGTTCTTCCAAGTTGAGAGGCCCCCAAGATTGCAGATGTTTGATCTAATCCACCTGGTGCGGAAATGGCTACAGTCGGAGTCCCTGTCTGCGCCACAAATAGTTGAGCGTGTGGTCATGGACCAATTCCTGAGGTCACTGCCAATTCCCCTGCAGAAGTGGGTGAGTCAAGGAGACCCCAAGTCGGCAGATAACCTGGTGGAACTCGTTGAAAGGTACTGCAGAGAACCTGGTCATCACCCCAACAGCCGCACGGACTTTCCACCCAAAGCCACGGTCTCGCCAGGCAACCGGTATGACTGTTCCAGGGGAAGTGGGTGGTAAGCATGGCAAGGAAGTAGGGGGGAGAATTTTTGGTGCCAGGACTGAAGTTTGGCGTCCCAAACAAGGGAAGCCACTGCCTGTCAACAAACCAAACTGGGGAAACATCAGGTGTTTTCATTGCCAAGAACTGGGACATGATGTTGCAGCAAACTGTCCGTTGACAGATGAACCAATGCAGTGTGATCTATCTATTAGAAGGCAGTCTATGTTTGCTGCTCTTTCATGCGCTGCAGCGCCAAATGTGGGGAAATACATGTGTCAAATGGCTGTTAATAATAAGCCTATTACGGCCTTGCTGGACTCTGGAAGTCTGGTTACTTTGGTTACAGCTGAGATGATTGAAACTGTGAATTTTCATGCTAAAAAAGTTGCTGTGATCTGTGTACATGGAGATACCTGGGAGTATTCTATAGCCACTGTTCAGTTTAAAACTTGCTTAGGTACGGTGTCCCATGCGGTCAGACTTGTGCCCCATTTGGTGCACGAGGCCATCATTGGTAGGGACTTCCCTAAGTTTTGGGAACTGTGGGATCGTCGCGACCCGGTCGCAGTACATGACTCAGTCGCAGAGCCAGAACTCCTGGCTACTTCTGATATTGTGGGTTCAGGGGACTCCTCTCAGGGCTCTCTTAGTTTTCCTTTCTCAGTTATGGCAGGAGAGCTGGAGGAGCCTGAGGAAGTCCCGACAACCAGTAGAGCCGGACAGCCTACGCTGGAGTTTGCTGACCTTAATGTGCACAAGGAAAATTTTGGTACTGAGCAGAGAAAAGACCATGCCCTTGCCAGGGCCTGGGAAAATGTAATGGTGATTAATGATGTACCTGTCGAACCAGGGGATAGGACCTGTTTTCCGTATTTCTGCAGCAATGAGGATTTACTGTATGTAAAATGAATGATGAAGTGGTTGAGCAGTTGGTGGTCCCTAAGCAATACAGACGGCTGGTGTTGAAACTTGCCCATGGGCACTTGCTAGGAGGCCATTTAGGGGTTGAGAAAACCACTGAAAGAGTGTTGCGCAGGTTTTACTGGCCTGGGATACAGAAAAATATTGAGAATTATTGTCAATCTTGTCCTGTGTGTCAGATGTCAGCCCCACAGCCCCACTTCCGAAGTCATTTAGTGCCCTTACCCATTATTGAAGTGCCCTTTGAGAGGATTGCCATGGACCTTGTGGATCCGCTCCCCAAATCTGCTCGTGGTCATCAGCATATCCTCGTGATCATGGATTACGCTACCCGTTACCCTGAGGTCGTTCCCTTACGCGCCGCGTCTGCTAAAAACATTGCAAAAGAGCTGTTTATGGTGTTCAGTCGGGTTTGCATCCCTAAAGAAATCCTTACAGACCAGGGTACCCCATTTATGTCACGGATAACTAGGGAGCTGTGCAAGTTATTTAAGGTGACGCAGTTGCGAACCTCGGTGTATCATCCTCAAACGGATGGCTTGGTGGAACGCTTCAATAAGACAATAAAGAGTATGTTAAAAAAGGTTGTTGACAAGGATGGGAAAAACTGGGACTTCCTGATACCATACTTGATGTTCGCCATCAGGGAGGTTCCCTAGTCCTCTACGGGGTACTCTCCATTTGAGCTGCTTTATGGGAGACACCGTCGGGGACTCTTAGACATAGCCAAGGAAACTTGGGAGGGGGAACAGACACCCCACAAAAGTGTCATTGAGCATATCGCTCAAATGCAGGAGAGGATTGCAGCAATCATGCCGGTGGTAAAAGAACACTTACTGCAGGCCCAAGCAGCCCAGCAGAGAATATACAACAGGGGGGCCCAACTCCGTGTTTCCTCACCTGGTGACAGGGTCCTCATGTTAGTTCCCACTGTTGAGAGCAAGTTCCTGGCTAAGTGGCAGGGTCCCTTTGAAGTAATTGAAAAAGTTGGGGAGGTCAATTACAAGGTGTATCAACCAGGTAAAAGGAAGCCCGAACAGATTTACCACATAAATCTGTTAAAGCCCTGGAAGGATAGACTGGCATTGACTGGGAGGTCCCTCCCGGTAACGCCTAAGGGTACTGAATCCCCTCTGATCCCTGAGGTCACGATTCCAGACACCCTGTCATATTCCCAAAAACAGGAAGCTAGAGAGTTCCTGTTAAGGAATAGAAATACATTTTCAGAGTTGCCTGGCACGACCTCAGCAGTTCAGCATGATATTGTTACTGAACCTGGGGTCCGTGTCAAGCTCAAACCGTACCGAATTCCTGAAGCAAGGAGAAAGGACATCAGTGATGAAGTTAAAAGAATGTTGGAGCTAGATGTCATTGAGGAATCCAATAGTGACTGGTCTAGCCCCATCATGTTAGTCCCAATACCGGATGGCACTTGGAGGTTCTGTAATGACTTCAGGAAGCTTAATGCAGTGACAAAGTTTGACACGTACCCTGCCCAGAGTAGACAAACTTATAGACCGACTTAGCAAAGCTCGCTATATGACCACTTTGGACTTGACAAAGGTTATTGGCAAATACCCCTGACTGCTAGTGCCAAAGAGAAGACTGAATTTGTAACCCTGGAGGGTTCCTTTCAATATGAAAGGATGCCTTTTGGGTTGTAAAATGCCCCTGCGACATTTCAGAGGGCTATGGACAGGACCCTAAGACCTCACCGACAGTATGAACAGCCTATCTAGACGACATAGGGGTAAATAGCACTGACTGGGAGTCTCACTTGCCCCGTGTCCAGGCTGTCCTTGATTCCCTCTTCAAAGAAGGGTTTACGGCAAATCCCCAAAAATGTGGCATCGGTCTAGAGGAAGCTAAGTATTTGGGATACACTATTGGCCGTGGTGTCATAAAGCCCCAGGTGAATAAAATAGAATCCATCCAGGAGTGGCCACGTCCTGCAAACAAGAAGCCGGTCAGGGCCTTTCTTGGAATTGCGGGGTATTATAGAAGGTTTATCCCAAATTTTGCAACTATAGCTGCCCCACTGACAGACCTTACGAAAAATAAAGACTCCGTAATGGTGAAATGGTCCCCCGTAGCGGAAGAATCTTTCCAAGTCCTGAAAAAAGCTCTTTGTGCACAGCCAGTGCTATACTCCCCCGATTTCGCCAAAGACTTTTTGGTTCAAACGGATGCCTCTGATGTAGGCATCGGGGCAGTACTATCACAGGTACACAATGGGGAAGAACACCCCGTGGTGTACCTAAGCAGAAAGCTTAATGACCATGAAAAAAAATATGCAGTCATTGAAAAGGAATGTTTAGCCATAAAGTGGGCCGTGGATGCACTTAGGTACTACTTGTTGGGGCGCCAGTTTGAGTTGATAACTGACCATGCTCCCCTGAAATGGATGGCCCAAAAGAAGGAGACTAATAGACGGGTGAACCGGTGGTTTTTGGCCCTACAAGGTTACTCCATCACTGTAAAACACAGACCAGGTGTTGAGATGGGGAATTTAGATCGCCTGTCCCGTGTTCACTCCTGTTGGGCCACAGGTGTTCCAACCCTAGGGTTGAAACAAGGGGGGAGGATGTGTAGCAGAGCGTCCCAGAGAGAGCCTGGGAAAGTCATGTTTTGGAGTTTATACCTCTCCCAGGCTCCTCTCGTATACGTTCAGGGATCTCTAATCCAGTTCAGGTGTTGTTCCTCTCCCAGGCAATTTAAGCTCACCTGAGCAGACAGCCTTTGCTCTGCCTGGGAAACACAGATAGTGCTGATCTGTGAGAACAAGAAGGTTGGTGGAAAACTGTTAAGCAGTATTGTGTGGAAGCTGACAAGCTGTAGGCTTGTTCAGCCTGGTAGTTAGGGCCTGTATATATCGTATAGTTAGAGCCGAGACACGGCTAGGTTTTTGTTTAAGTATTTTTGTTCTGTTTGTTTTTTCTGCACACTGTACAGCACCTGTAAATAGACTTTGTATATAACACCAATAAACACCCCACTGATTTTCACTTATACCATGGACTTTGTATCTGTGCCTGCTCATCCCAGGGAGCTTTTGTACCTGTTGCCTATCCCCCAGGTTACAATATATATATATATATATATATATATTTATATATATTAGACATTTGCACTGCCGTTTTTTTCATTTATGTTATTTTAGTTTTTTTATTTTTTTTTCGAAAATTCAGGAAATTCAAAAATATATATATTTTTTTCGTTTTTGTTTCATTCGTTTTTTTTATTTTTTCGTAAATTCGGGAAAGTCTAAAAATTATTTTTTTCCGTTTTATTCGTTTTTTTTGCTTTTTTCGTAAATTCGAGAAAATGGAAAATTCGGAATTCGGAATTTTTGGATTTCCAAAAAAGCAAAAAACAAATAAAAAGGAAAAAAAACTAATGAAACGAAAATGAATTTTTTTTTTTCGGAAATTCAAAAAATTCGGAAATTTTCCATTTTCGAATTTTAGATTTTCGAACTTTAGATTTTTAAATGTTACAATTTCGAAATTTCAAATTTTTTAATTTTCGAATTGCTTAAATTCCGAATTTCAAAAATTCAGGTTTTTATATTTTGGAAAATTCGGAAATACGAAAAAAAAGTAATTTGAAAATTAGTGATTTCGGAAAATTAAAAAAATTCAAAATTCCACAATTTCCAAAACTGAATTTGAAAAATGAAAAATTCATAAATTCGAAAAATCGAATATTCGAAATCTCGAAAATTCGAAATTCGAAAAATCTAAATTTCAGAAATTCGAAAATTGAAAAATTCGAAATTTGAAAATAAAAAATTCGAAAATTCGAAAAAAAAAATTTGAAAATTCGAATATTCGAAAATTCGAAAAATAAAAAATAAAAAATTCGAAATTTCGAAAATTAAAAAATTTGAAGATAAAAAAAAACGAATTTCCGAAATTCGGAAATACGAAAATTCGGAAATTAAAAAAAATCGGAAATACGAAAATTCGTAAATTAAAAAATTCGGAAGTTCGAAAATTCGTAAATTGAAAAATTCGGAAATACAAAAATTCGGAAATTCGAATTTTTGGAAGTCCGAAAATTCGGAAATAAAAAATTTGTCAATACGAAAATTCTAAATGAATGAATTTCCAAATTTTCTTTAAAAAACGAATTAGAAACTAAACAAATTGCACATGTCTACTCTGCATCTAGTGTAGCCTATATCTAACTGCAGTGCATTCCTGGTGTACTTTTTCTACTACACTTCTGGTGGTGTACACAGTACCCAATACAGTGCAGCCGTAGTGCAGTTGCTACTACACTTTTGGTGATGTACACAATACAATGCACCTGTAGTGCAGTTGCTAACACATTTCTGGTGGTGTACACAGTACAGTGCAACCATAGTGCACTTGCTACTACTTTTTTGGTGGTGTATACAGTATCTAATACAGTGTAGTGTGGTGTTGCAAAACAAAATTTACATCATGTCCCGAAGGCTACCAAGGAGAGGCAGACGCAGCGGGAGTCTATGAGAAGGTCAAGCAGAAAATCCTGGCGCGACTCGGTGTCACCTTGGCTGTTCGAGCACAGCGGGTCCACAGCTGGTTCTTCCAAGTTGAGAGGCCCCCAAGATTGCAGATGTTTGATCTAATCCACCTGGTGCGGAAATGGCTACAGTCGGAGTCCCTGTCTGCGCCACAAATAGTTGAGCGTGTGGTCATGGACCAATTCCTGAGGTCACTGCCAATTCCCCTGCAGAAGTGGGTGAGTCAAGGAGACCCCAAGTCGGCAGATAACCTGGTGGAACTCGTTGAAAGGTACTGCAGAGAACCTGGTCATCACACCAACAGCCGCACGGACTTTCCACCCAAAGCCACGGTCTCGCCAGGCAACCGGTATGACTGTTCCAGGGGAAGTGGGTGGTAAGCATGGCAAGGAAGTAGGGGGGAGAATTTTTGGTGCCAGGACTGAAGTTTGGCGTCCCAAACAAGGGAAGCCACTGCCTGTCAACAAACCAAACTGGGGAAACATCAGGTGTTTTCATTGCCAAGAACTGGGACATGATGTTGCAGCAAACTGTCCGTTGACAGATGAACCAATGCAGTGTGATCTATCTATTAGAAGGCAGTCTATGTTTGCTGCTCTTTCATGCGCTGCAGCGCCAAATGTGGGGAAATACATGTGTCAAATGGCTGTTAATAATAAGCCTATTACGGCCTTGCTGGACTCTGGAAGTCTGGTTACTTTGGTTACAGCTGAGATGATTGAAACTGTGAATTTTCATGCTAAAAAAGTTGCTGTGATCTGTGTACATGGAGATACCTGGGAGTATTCTATAGCCACTGTTCAGTTTAAAACTTGCTTAGGTACGGTGTCCCATGCGGTCAGACTTGTGCCCCATTTGGTGCACGAGGCCATCATTGGTAGGGACTTCCCTAAGTTTTGGGAACTGTGGGATCGTCGCGACCCGGTCGCAGTACATGACTCGGTCGCAGAGCCAGAACTCCTGGCTACTTCTGATATTGTGGGTTCAGGGGACTCCTCTCAGGGCTCTCTTAGTTTTCCTTTCTCAGTTATGGCAGGAGAGCTGGAGGAGCCTGAGGAAGTCCCGACAACCAGTAGAGCCGGACAGCCGTCTGCTGACTCTGAGCCTACGCTGGAGTTTGCTGACCTTAATGTGCACAAGGAAAATTTTGGTACTGAGCAGAGAAAAGACCATGCCCTTGCCAGGGCCTGGGAAAATGTAATGGTGATTAATGATGTACCTGTCGAACCAGGGGATAGGACCTGTTTTCCGTATTTCTGCAGCAATGAGGATTTACTGTATGTAAAATGAATGATGAAGTGGTTGAGCAGTTGGTGGTCCCTAAGCAATACAGACGGCTGGTGTTGAAACTTGCCCATGGGCACTTGCTAGGAGGCCATTTAGGGGTTGAGAAAACCACTGAAAGAGTGTTGCGCAGGTTTTACTGGCCTGGGATACAGAAAAATATTGAGAATTATTGTCAATCTTGTCCTGTGTGTCAGATGTCAGCCCCACAGCCCCACTTCCGAAGTCCTTTAGTGCCCTTACCCATTATTGAAGTGCCCTTTGAGAGGATTGCCATGGACCTTGTGGATCCGCTCCCCAAATCTGCTCGTGGTCATCAGCATATCCTCGTGATCATGGATTACGCTACCCGTTACCCTGAGGTCGTTCCCTTATGCGCCGCGTCTGCTAAAAACATTGCAAAAGAGCTGTTTATGGTGTTCAGTCGGGTTTGCATCCCTAAAGAAATCCTTACAGACCAGGGTACCCCATTTATGTCACGGATAACTAGGGAGCTGTGCAAGTTATTTAAGGTGACGCAGTTGCGAACCTCGGTGTATCATCCTCAAACGGATGGCTTGGTGGAACGCTTCAATAAGACAATAAAGAGTATGTTAAAAAAGGTTGTTGACAAGGATGGGAAAAACTGGGACTTCCTGATACCATACTTGATGTTCGCCATCAGGGAGGTTCCCTAGTCCTCTACGGGGTACTCTCCATTTGAGCTGTTTTATGGGAGACACCGTCGGGGACTCTTAGACATAGCCAAGGAAACTTGGGAGGGGGAACAGACACCCCACAAAAGTGTCATTGAGCATATCGCTCAAATGCAGGAGAGGATTGCAGCAATCATGCCGGTGGTAAAAGAACACTTACTGCAGGCCCAAGCAGCCCAGCAGAGAATATACAACAGGGGGGCCCAACTCCGTGTTTCCTCACCTGGTGACAGGGTCCTCATGTTAGTTCCCACTGTTGAGAGCAAGTTCCTGGCTAAGTGGCAGGGTCCCTTTGAAGTAATTGAAAAAGTTGGGGAGGTCAATTACAAGGTGTATCAACCAGGTAAAAGGAAGCCCGAACAGATTTACCACATAAATCTGTTAAAGCCCTGGAAGGATAGACTGGCATTGACTGGGAGGTCCCTCCCGGTAACGCCTAAGGGTACTGAATCCCCTCTGATCCCTGAGGTCACGATTCCAGACACCCTGTCATATTCCCAAAAACAGGAAGCTAGAGAGTTCCTGTTAAGGAATAGAAATACATTTTCAGAGTTGCCTGGCACGACCTCAGCAGTTCAGCATGATATTGTTACTGAACCTGGGGTCCGTGTCAAGCTCAAACCGTACCGAATTCCTGAAGCAAGGAGAAAGGACATCAGTGATGAAGTTAAAAGAATGTTGGAGCTAGATGTCATTGAGGAATCCAATAGTGACTGGTCTAGCCCCATCATGTTAGTCCCAATACCGGATGGCACTTGGAGGTTCTGTAATGACTTCAGGAAGCTTAATGCAGTGACAAAGTTTGACACGTACCCTGCCCAGAGTAGACAAACTTATAGACCGACTTAGCAAAGCTCGCTATATGACCACTTTGGACTTGACAAAGGTTATTGGCAAATACCCCTGACTGCTAGTGCCAAAGAGAAGACTGAATTTGTAACCCTGGAGGGTTCCTTTCAATATGAAAGGATGCCTTTTGGGTTGTAAAATGCCCCTGCGACATTTCAGAGGGCTATGGACAGGACCCTAAGACCTCACCGACAGTATGAACAGCCTATCTAGACGACATAGGGGTAAATAGCACTGACTGGGAGTCTCACTTGCCCCGTGTCCAGGCTGTCCTTGATTCCCTCTTCAAAGAAGGGTTTACGGCAAATCCCCAAAAATGTGGCATCGGTCTAGAGGAAGCTAAGTATTTGGGATACACTATTGGCCGTGGTGTCATAAAGCCCCAGGTGAATAAAATAGAATCCATCCAGGAGTGGCCACGTCCTGCAAACAAGAAGCCGGTCAGGGCCTTTCTTGGAATTGCGGGGTATTATAGAAGGTTTATCCCAAATTTTGCAACTATAGCTGCCCCACTGACAGACCTTACGAAAAATAAAGACTCCGTAATGGTGAAATGGTCCCCCGTAGCGGAAGAATCTTTCCAAGTCCTGAAAAAAGCTCTTTGTGCACAGCCAGTGCTATACTCCCCCGATTTCGCCAAAGACTTTTTGGTTCAAACGGATGCCTCTGATGTAGGCATCGGGGCAGTACTATCACAGGTACACAATGGGGAAGAACACCCCGTGGTGTACCTAAGCAGAAAGCTTAATGACCATGAAAAAAAATATGCAGTCATTGAAAAGGAATGTTTAGCCATAAAGTGGGCCGTGGATGCACTTAGGTACTACTTGTTGGGGCGCCAGTTTGAGTTGATAACTGACCATGCTCCCCTGAAATGGATGGCCCAAAAGAAGGAGACTAATAGACGGGTGAACCGGTGGTTTTTGGCCCTACAAGGTTACTCCATCACTGTAAAACACAGACCAGGTGTTGAGATGGGGAATTTAGATCGCCTGTCCCGTGTTCACTCCTGTTGGGCCACAGGTGTTCCAACCCTAGGGTTGAAACAAGGGGGGAGGATGTGTAGCAGAGCGTCCCAGAGAGAGCCTGGGAAAGTCATGTTTTGGAGTTTATACCTCTCCCAGGCTCCTCTCGTATACGTTCAGGGATCTCTAATCCAGTTCAGGTGTTGTTCCTCTCCCAGGCAATTTAAGCTCACCTGAGCAGACAGCCTTTGCTCTGCCTGGGAAACACAGATAGTGCTGATCTGTGAGAACAAGAAGGTTGGTGGAAAACTGTTAAGCAGTATTGTGTGGAAGCTGACAAGCTGTAGGCTTGTTCAGCCTGGTAGTTAGGGCCTGTATATATCGTATAGTTAGAGCCGAGACACGGCTAGGTTTTTGTTTAAGTATTTTTGTTCTGTTTGTTTTTTCTGCACACTGTACAGCACCTGTAAATAGACTTTGTATATAACACCAATAAACACCCCACTGATTTTCACTTATACCATGGACTTTGTATCTGTGCCTGCTCATCCCAGGGAGCTTTTGTACCTGTTGCCTATCCCCCAGGTTACAATATATATATATATATATATATATATATATATATATATATATATATATATATATATTAGACATGTGCACTGCCGTTTTTTTTATTTATGTTATTTTCGTTTTTTTTTTTTTTTTTTCGAAAATTCAGGAAATTCAAAAATATATATATTTTTTTCGTTTTTGTTTCATTCGTTTTTTTTTTTTTTTTCGTAAATTCGGGAAAGTCTAAAAATAATTTTTTTCCGTTTTATTCGTTTTTTTTGCTTTTTTCGTAAATTCGAGAAAATGGAAAATTCGGAATTCGGAATTTTTGGATTTCCAAAAAAGCAAAAAACAAATAAAAAGGAAAAAAAAACGAATGAAACGAAAATGAATTTTTTTTTTTTCGGAAATTCAAAAAATTCGGAAATTTTCCATTTTCGAATTTTAGATTTTCGAACTTTAGATTTTTAAATGTTACAATTTCGAAATTTCAAATTTTTTAATTTTCGAATTGCTTAAATTCCGAATTTCAAAAATTCAGGTTTTTATATTTTTCGAATTTTCGAATTTTTCAATTTTCGAAGTTTCGAATATTCGAATTTTAAGTTTTTCGAATTTGTCATTTTGTCATTTCCGAAATTTCGGAAAATTCGGAAATACGAAAAAAAAGTAATTTGAAAATTAGTGATTTCGGAAAATTAAAAAAATTCAAAATTCCACAATTTCCAAAACTGAATTTGAAAAATGAAAAATTCGTAAATTCGAAAAATCGAATATTCGAAATCTCGAAAATTCGAAATTCGAAATCTCGAAAATTCGAAATTCGAAATCTCGAAAATTCGAAATTCGAAAAATCTAAATTTCAGAAATTCGAAAAATCTAAATTTCAGAAATTCGAAAATTGAAAAATTCGAAAATTGAAAAATTCGAAAATTGAAAAATTCGAAAATTCGAAAAAAATAAATTTGAAAATTTGAATATTCGAAAATTCGAAAAATAAAAAATAAAAAATTCGAAATTTCGAAAATTAAAAAATTTGAAGATAAAAAAAAACGCATTTCCGAAATTCGGAAATACGAAAATTCGGAAATTAAAAAAAATCGGAAATAAGAAAATTCGTAAATTAAAAAATTCGGAAGTTCGAAAATTCGTAAATTGAAAAATTCGGAAATACAAAAATTCGGAAATTCGAATTTTTGGAAGTCCGAAAATTCTAAATGAATGAATTTCCAAATTTTCTTTAAAAAACGAATTAGAAACGAAACAAATTGCACATGTCTACTCTGCATCTAGTGTAGCCTATATCTAACTGCAGTGCATTCCTGGTGTACTTTTTCTACTACACTTCTGGTGGTGTACACAGTACCCAATACAGTGCAGCCGTAGTGCAGTTGCTACTACACTTTTGGTGATGTACACAATACAATGCACCTGTAGTGCAGTTGCTAACACATTTCTGGTGGTGTACACAGTACAGTGCAACCATAGTGCACTTGCTACTACTTTTTTGGTGGTGTATACAGTATCTAATACAGTGTAGTGTGGTGTTGCAAAACAAAATTTACATCATGTCCCGAAGGCTACCAAGGAGAGGCAGACGCTCACAGGCCACTAAAAGAGGGCAAGCATGCTCTGTGTCTACAGTCAACAGTGCTGGTCATCGACATGGTGCATCCTCTGCATGTGGCCATGGGGCACGCTTGTCCTATTTTTCTGCTGCTGGCCGTGTTATTGAGCCACAACATGCAGAAGAGTTGGTGGAGTGGATAAAAAAGCCATCCTCATCATCAGTCACCCAGGTTCAGAGTAGTTTGCCTTCCAAAGCGGTCTATTCCACCGAATCCTTGTCCACAGTCACTCCTTCCGTAGCCCCAAAATCATGCACGGAGGAGTCCCCCGAACTATTCGAACACAGTGTCGGGTACATGCTGCTGGAGGATGTGCAGCGATTTGAAGGCTCTGATGTTGATACCCAGGTTGACAAGGGAGTAAAATGAGCCTAGAGAGAGGGGGTGCCCAAGAAGGACAAGAAACTGGTAGTCATGTTCCCCCAGCTGCAGCATACTGCCAAGTTTGCTCCAGTGATGAGGAGAGAGGGGATGAAGAGGTCACTGATTCTACTTGGGTGCATGATAGAAGAGAGAGAAGAGGAGGAGGAGGCACATCTCCAATGAGGCAGGATGCCCTCCAGGGGGTAGCTTAAGGGCAGCCACCCTATTGAACTACACCGCAGAGCTAAGCAGGTGCTGCTGACTCCCCGCTGATTTTGAAAAGTTCTTTGGTGTGGGCCCTTTTTCGACACGTGTGCAGCAGACATGTGTGCTGTTTGCAACCTATGTCTGAAGTGGATCACGCGTGATCAAAACAGTAGCCGCTTGGGCACCATGTGCTTGACCAGACATATGATGACCTCCCATGAAGTCCGTTGGCAGCAGCACTTGAAAGACCCACATCAGAGAACAAGGCAGACTTCTTGCTCCTTATCTGGGATCTCCAACCCCATTATACCTTCAGTCCTCTCAGAAACCTGCACTATAGCAATAGGTGTCCCAAGTACTTGCGACCAAATCTTCTAGCGGTACACCACCATCTAATTTTAGCAGGCAAATTTCCCTACCCCAGTTGCTAAACCGTAGAAAGAAATTCAGGCCCAGCCTATTCACATGCTCAGCGTCTGAATGCTAGCTTGGCCAAATTGCTAGCATTGCAACTGCTGCCTTTTCAGCTGGCAGACTCTGCCCCCTTTTGTGAATTTGTGGAATATGCGGTACCTCAGTGGCAGGTTGCCATTTCTTTTCACGAAAGGCCATTCTGGCTCTCTACTGGCATGTGGAAGGCAATGTCTTGGCCTCGTTGGACAGGGTGGTCAGCAGTAAGGTGCATATTACCGCTGACTCATGGTCCAGCAGGAATGGACAGGGGCGTGTCAGAAACCATGAATCAGACCGAGACAGAAGTACAGTTAAATCACACTTGTTTAATAATAAAAAATAAAAAGGTAAACAGAGTAAGCGTAGTCAAAACAACAGCCAAAGTTCAGTAACCGGATCGGGTAGTAGGCCAAGCCAATGTCCAAGAGCCAGCGATAAAGGTACAGCAAGCAGGATCTGTAGCCAAAGGGAACGTCAGTCAAGCAGGTCTTCAACTGGAATGCATTAGAAAGTCTCTTGTGATGTTAACAAGCAAAGAGCAAACTGGAAGGCTTTAAGTAGTCAGAGCTGATGAGCAGGATCATCAACAGGTGGATCACTGTGGAGAGATGGGAGCTGACAATTAGCTGACAGCTGAGCTGCCAGCACAGGGAAGGAAGGGCTGAGCTCAGCCCTGACAGTACCCCCTCCTCAACGACCCCTCCCCCTCGGAGGACCACCGGGCTTGAGAGGAAAATGTCTATGGAAATCACGGAGGAGGCCCGGGGCATGTAGTCTGAGGATGGGACCCAAAAATGTTCCTCCGGTCCGTACCCCTTCCAATGCACCAGGTACTGTATAAGCCCACTGAACCTACGGGAGTCAACAATGGACTGTACTTCATACTCCTCATGGTTCTCAATCTGTATAGGGTGAGGTGGTGGTAAAACGGTTGCAGACCAAAGGTTTCAATAAGAAGACATGAAACAAATTAGAGATACGCATACTGGAAGGAAGGTCCAATGCATAAGCCACTGGGTTTATCCTGCGAAGAACTATAAACCGAGGTGCGAAATTCAAAGAAGGAACACGAAGTCGGAGGTTGCGAGATGACAGCCAGACCCTGTCCCCGACCTGGTAGGAAGGCGCAGGCAGGCATCTGCGATCAGCATGGAGTCTGTACCTCTCGTTAACCTATCGCAAAGCCTCCTGGACTTGTACCCAAGTGGAACGAAGACCATGGAGATGTCCCTCTAACGCAGGAATACTCTGAGGAACAAACGAGTAAGGCAACATGGAAGGTTGGCAACCATAGTTCGCCATAAACGGCAAGCAGAATTCAGAGTGTTATTGTGAGCAAACTCTGCCCAAGGTAAGAGGTCTGACCAATTGTTGTGATGGTCAGAAATATAGCAATGCAGGAATTGCTCCAAGGACTGATTGGCTCGTTCTGCAGCCCCATTAGACTGCGGGTGATACACAGAGGAGAAGGCAAGCTGAATTCCCAACTGTGCACAAAAGGCTTGCCAGAACCGGGACACAAACTAACTTCCCCTGTCAGAGACAATGACCTTGGGTAGACCATGTAAGCGAAAGATCTCCCGAGCAAAAATGGAAGCCAGTTCCTTAGACGTAGGCAACTTCTTAAGTGGAATACAGTGAGACATTTTCGAAAACCGGTCTACCACCAAAAGGATAACTGTGGAATAAAGTGAATTCTCGCGCAAAGTCTAAAAACACTAATAGTGTCACACTAATAAATGTGAATCGAATGAGTGATAAAAAACGTGTCAAAATATAAAAATATAAATATAAAAAGGAAGTCCATATGTGTTAGAGCAGCTATGTTGCAATAGTGGAGAATCAATCAAAATATAAATAAATGAATAGAGAAATATCCACAGATCTTGAAAGTCAATAACTTGATCCCAGGTGTATCCGGTCTCACAGAACTCTCACCTTATCAATAAATATAATCAGCATCAAAGATAATCCTAGAGCACTTCACCTCCATATAAATTTCCCCACTTTTCACACTTCCACTGGTACCTCTCAAACTTACTGTATTTGGGACTTGTTGATAATCACATATCCTTATCCAGTCTCCACAGTAAATCTCTATTAATCTCCAATCAGGGAAACAGAAGGGCCTCCAATGGTGTAGTATAACAAACAAGGGGACGATTATTAAGGGTGATAAAACTCTTAGGCCGTGTACACACGGGCAAACATGTACGATGAAACCGGTCCGCCGGACCGTTTTCACCGTACATGTCTGCCCGGGGATTTCTGTATGATGGCTGTACTAACCATCGTACAGAAATCCGCGCGTAAACAATATGCGATGGCGGGCCTGCCAGTTAAATGCTTCCACGCATGCGTCAAAGTCATTCGACGCATGCGAGGGATGGCGGGCGCTCGGACATGTACGGTAGGTCTGTACAGACGACCGAACATGTCCGAGCGGGCAGGATTCCAGCGGACTGTTTTAAAACAAGTCCAGGAATATTTGTCCGCTGGGAAAAGGCCCGGCGGGCAAATGTTTGCTGGAATTCTGTCCGCTTGGTCCTACACACGACCGAACATGTCTGCTGAAACTGGCCCGCGGACCAGTTTCAGCAGACATGTTTGGTCGTGTGTACGGGGCCTTACATAAAAAGTAAAAAAACCAAGTGCAAATAGGTAAATGAACAGTGGCATTCTCAACGCCTCTTCACGTCACTCCTGGTGTACGTCTGCCTACAGCCAATCCCTACGCTTTACGACACTGTCACGTGTCTTCATCTGGGGAACCTGATTGATCGCGCCATTACTGTTTATATTCGTCTATAGCGGAAGTTTGCTTTCAGCCATTTTCTTGTAGTCCGTCACATATAGATAGATAACTTGGTTTTCTGTCATAGCAATAGGTGCCGCCATATTTTTGGTTATCTATTATATCATATGCGGCGGCCATTGTACTGAAGCCAAACTTGTATACACTAATATCGACCTCACACATATGATATATGGCAACCATTTAACTATAGAGGCTAATCTGATGGTAATGTTCAACAGAGAAGCAACCAGGACGCCTATAGTTATCCTCTCTTAGGTACGTGAATAAATAAAAAATATCTATAGATATATTTCGGCACATTTCCTTCACACAGAGACACTAACCTGGATAATTAAAAAAAATGGCTACAGAATCTTCTGGCCTGCTTTATCAGATCGTCATACCCTGGGTAACTATTTAAGAAATGCTGTACCACCAAATCGAGGACATGTACCAGGCATGGCACATGTGTCAACTTTCCCTGTCTAAGGGTTGACATGAGGTTTGTGCCATTATCGCACACCACCATTCCTGGTTTCAGCTGGCATGACGTGAATCACCTCTGGGCCTGCCCCTGCAGAGCGGCAAGAATCTCTGTTCCACTGTCTGGCCAGCTCAGTAGATTGCTTTAAGAAAGGCCTGGATACTTTCCTAAATGTACATAATGTAAGAGGCAAAGTTGATCCAGGGAATATCCGATTGCCTCTCGGGGGATCAGGAAGGAATTTTTTCCCCTGCTGTAGCAGATTGGATGGTGCTCTGCTGGTTTTTTTTTTGCCTTCCTCTGGATCAACTGTGGGTATAGAATTGGGTATATGGGATTGTATGATATTATTGTTATTAATAATTTTTTTTATGGTTGAACTGGATGGACTTTTTTCAAACTGACTTACTATGTAACTGTCGCTCCTGTCCCCTAAAAATACCAGCTGAAGTACTGCATAGCACCTTTTAGCCTGACTCATTGAATAGCCCCTTGAACGCTTAGAGAGTACTTGTAGTTTATAGGGAAAATCAGCAGAGGAGTGCATAGAGGAGGGGGGTGGAACTAACAAATCTTGCATCATCACCACGCCTGCATCAAGCTGTAGCACTGAGCCCTGTCCTGCATCATTTCAAGTTGCAAGCAGAGTTACCCAGTGTGTTGTGAACTAAATATATTGTCCCTGATAATGCTTGCTGAACCATGTGTCAGCACAGTTGTAACGTGGACCTTGCGGCTGACTGCCTTGCCCAACTTTGCCACAACATTGCCTTCCACATGATGGCAGAGAGCTGGAATAGCCTTACATGAAGAGAAATAGCCATTGTGGTACAGCGCATTCTGCAAATTCACGAAAGGGGGCATAATCCCTTAGACGGAAAGGCAGGAGTTGTAAATCCAGTTGCTTTGACCATCTAGAATTTAGATACTGGGCATGTGGGTGGCAGTGACTGTATTTTTTTTTTGCTGCAGCAGATGGTGCAGAGAAATTTGCCTGCTTTAGTTTACAGCTGGTGGTGTGCTACAGGCAGATGTGCTGCAAGGGCCTAGGACTCTCTACGCCATACCATCACCCCTATAAGTGGAGACTGCTGAGAGGTCATGAGGTATGTGTAACAAAATAATTGCGCTAACCCAAACTATGAATTATTTGATCAGATTTTCCGATGGTCTAAAATCCAATGGAATTTTTTGTCGGAATTCCATTCAAGCTGTCTTGGTGACGTACAACACATGCAATGGCACTGTAAAGGGGAAGTTCAAATCAAATGGTGCCACCCTTTGGGCTGCTTTTGCTGATTTCATGTTACAGCATGTTAGTAAAAGTTTGGTGAGAGCCGAATCGCGCTTTTCAGTCTCTGTGCTTTTCAGATCGTTTTCTGGTGTTCAGTTTGCTTGTGGGTTCGTATCTGTCTTTCAGGGCGTGTAGTCAGGTCGTATCGGTTTTACAGTGCGTTCTTGTCCGCTCGTTTCTGTTTTTCAGGTCGTTCTTCATAGGACTTTCTGTTTCTCAGTGAGTTCTGTTTAGTTCGTTCTGACCAACCGACCAGTTTAAAGCCATGTTGGTAGTATGTTCTCATCGTCGAGTTCGTGCTGCGTATGGGCTTGGTGTTGGGGTTAATACTTTGACCCGAGCTCAGTCCATGAACAGGGTGTGGAGGAGTTCATGGACGAAGAATTGGTTGCTCCAGCTGCCTCTGCTGCGGGAAATCCAGGAGAATAATCCTGATGACTTCAGGAATTATCTCCGGATGACGGACCCCGTTTTCACCGTCTGTTGGATTTGCTGTCCCCCCACAAGCCATCACTGCCCAGCAGAGGCTAGTTGCCACGTTGCGATACTTGGCGACTGGGAGAAGCCTGCAGGACCTCAAGTTCACGACAGGCATCTCCCCCCAGGCTTTGGGGATCATTATCCCAGAAACCTGTTCTGCCATCATACAAGTCATGCAGAAGGACTATATTAACCTCCCTGGCGGTCTTCCCGTGTCTGACACGGGGTTAGATTTTCCTGCTACGATCGGTAACCCCGTGTCAGCCACGGGCTTGCCTCGCTAGATCCACAGGCACAAGTTACTTACCTTGTCCCTGGATCCAGCGATGCCACCGCGCTGTGTGAGCGAGCGGGACCTCGCTCGATTCACACAGTGCCTCCGTGTGACGCCGATCTCCGTTCCCTGCGACGTTACGACGCACGGGGACGGAGAACGGCGCCAAATTCAAAAAAGTAAACAAACACCTTACATACAGTATACTGTAATCTTATAGATTACAGTACTGTATGTAAAAAAAACACACCCCCCCTGTCCCTAGTGGTCTGTCCTGTGTCATGCATGTCATTTTATATAATAAAAACGTTTCTTTCTCCCTGCAAACTGTAGATTGTCCATAGCAACCAAAAGTGTCCCTTTATGTCAAAAATAGTTTTAGATCAGCTAAAAAACAGCGATAATAAATTATAATCACTTGCAGAATTGTGCGATAGCGATTTGTGGGGAAATTCGTCATAAAAAAAAAAAAATAATGACAGCAACAATTCTGCAACTGAGCAAATTTCAGTGATTTTGATTTGATTACATTATTGAATAATTTTTATTATAATTATATTATTATTTGTTATAATTATTTATAATTATTTATTATATTATAATTTATCATTTTGTTTTTAAAAAAATGTCATACCCGGGATGCCTATTAGAAGCTTGTTTGGTCAGATTTAAGTGAGTTATTTCTAAAAATTACAGACCTACAATATAAAACGCCAAATTTCCTTGCAAATAATGGTACCGCTTTTAGCATGTTTTTTCAGACAGAATCATACCGCCAGGGAGGTTAAGGTAAGTTTTATCCTTTAACATCACATTCTATGTATTTAATGTTTGCTAATGTATTGTATTTCTTTCATCATTCCCTAATTGCCATGATTGTATTATACTGTGAATGTCCCCTTTGTCCCCATGCATGCTGTAAGCTTTTAATGCTCCTTTTTTGGCCTACATGCATATTTCCCTTCACTAACCTCTCCAGCATGCTTTCCTGGGCCCATACACACCTAGCCTAGTCACTTCCCAATGTATTTTGTCAGCTGCATTGTAGTGCTTTACCCCCCCCCCCAGCCCCCCTAAAATGTGTACAAATGTATTTGTTCTCATTGTATTCAGGCAGAGTGGCAGAGTCTTTTTTGGGAGGCCCTAAACTCAGCTAGAACCCCCCCCTAAAATGTGTACAAATGTTTTTATTCTTGTGAACTTCAGGCAGAGTGGCAGAGTCTTTTTTTGGAGGCCCCAATCTTATCTAGAACCCCCTCTCCTCCCTAAAATGTGTACAAATGTTTTTATTCTCATGCACTTCAGGCAGAGTGGCAAACTCAGCTAGAAACCCCCCCTAAATTTTTGCCAATGTGCCATCAGAGGGGGTGAGGAATCTGATAATTGGGCCTTCTATTTTGGTCTTTTTAAATACTCCTTTAAATAAATGTTATACTGATGTTGGCCAAGAATGTTTTTGTGTAATGTGCAAAAGTACTATTTTTTTTCTTGTTTGACTCCACAGTTTCCTTCCATGCCACAGGAATGGCAGACTGTGGCATCCCAGTTTGCTCAGCGGTGGGACTTCCCCAACTGCGGAGGGGCAATAGATGGGAAGCAAGTCCGCATCGTGCCACCACCCCATTCGGGGTCTTACTATTTTAACTATAAAGGTTTCAATAGTATTGTGTTCATGGCGGTGGTATAGGCACAATATGAGTTTATGTATGTGGACGTCGGGAAGAATGGCCGGATGTCGGATGGTGGTGTGTTCACACAGATGGAATTTGCCCAACGTCTCCAGACTGATGAAGACAATGTGGAGGGACTTCCGTTTGTTTTTATTGCTGATGAGGCTTTCGGACTGGGACCACACCTGATGAGGCCATTTCTCCTGAGGACCATCACCCCAGAGAGGAGGGTTTTTAATTACTGGCTGGCCATAGCCCAAAGGGTTGTTGATAATGCCTTTAGGATAATGGCTAGCCAGTTCTGCCTGTTTATGACAGCCATCACCATGGTGGGATACAAACTGAATCACATAATCTTCAGCTGCTGCATCCTGCATAACTTTTTGCGGAGAAATTCTTTGAATTATATTACAACAGTTGGGCCTGTGGCCGGACTTTCGGACAATCCACTGACGGGCCTAGACATTGGCTTGGCCCCCCAAAGCGCCGTGAAGTACGGGAGAAATACATTGATTACTTTATGGGTAGGGGGGCCATTATTATGCCAGACAATCTCTGATTTTTTTACTAAAAATAAAAAAATAAAATTCTGTGAAAAGCTAGATTTGTCATTATTGCTTCTGTTTCTTTTATCTGTCTCCCAGGTTCTTCTAGTACACTTTAACTGCCAAGTGGATTTTTCTTTAGTAAATAACCACCATTGTCACTGTAAACAAGAACTTCCTTTTCGAACTGGTATTAAGCATGGAAAGAAGAAGCCACACATTGTAGATTAGAAAAGTATTTTTACTCTGTGCACATTCACATGTGCGTTATAAATTAAAAAAAAAAAAATTTTTGTTTATGTTTCAAACAATAAAAACATACGCCGCTGTAACTTTGGGCGCAAGTTCCGTATTCAGAAAGAACTTGCGCCCTAAGTTACGGTGGCGTAGCGTATGTGGGCCGGCGTAAGCCCGCCTAATTCAAACGGGGATGTTGGGGGAGTGTTTTATTTAAATTTGGCTTGACCCCGCGTATTTTAAGTTTTTTTGAACGGCGCATGCGCCGTTCGTGAAAACATCCCAGTGCGCATGCTCGAAAATCCGCCGCAAAACGTCATTGCTTTCGACGCAAACGACGTAAAAATTTCAAAACTTGGCGCGGGAACAACAGCCATACTTAACATAGGATACGCCGCACATACCCCTCATATAGCAGGGGTAACTTTACGCCGGAAAAAGCCGAACGCAAACAACATAAAAATAAGCGCCGGGCGGTCATTCGTTTCTGAATCGACGTAAATAGTAATTTGCATATTCCTTGCGTAAACAAACGGAAGCACCACCTAGCGGCCAGCCAGAAAATGCAGCCTAAGACACTTACACCTGTCGGATCTTAGGAATATCTCAGGCACATAGATACGACCGACCGCACTCAGAGATACGACGGCGTATCAGGAGATACGCCGTCATATCTCTTTTCTGAATCTGGCCCACTGTGTGCATCTTCAAAATTTGGCTTGTTAAATTACACAAAAAAAATTTAAAGTAGGCCACAAAAACCTGAAATGGTGGCATTACGAAGATCTTTAGACTTTCCCCAACACATCAATCATGTTCTTAATTTGTTGGTCAAAACAATTGAGTTTTTACCTTATAATGTCCATTTTACGACTCTTAACCATGAGCTCCTGGATTAGGATTTGTGCACTACCACTTGAAAAAGGAGGAGATTGATCTTCCACAAGCAGCACATCACCTAAAAACAAAAAGTAAAAAAACATGTCTTATAAATATGCATGTGTATCGCTATCCCCGGAGGAGCCGCTGATTAGATTTGGGATCGGCATGTTTAAGTTACCTCTATTCTGTGTCTAGGGGTGATGGTAGTGCTGAGAGAAATAACAGAATGTCCAGGATCGTTGGCTGCGTTTTCAAATGCTTTATTTTTCCTGGTCAAACATGACCAACATGTGAACTTGAGGTAGACAGGATAGGTTGGTGAAAGGTAGAGCAACTTCACAGTATCAGGCTATGGATAGTAAAGGCAGTCCTGCCCTCTGTAGTTATATTTATCCGCGTCGCCACTCCCGCCGGAGTGGGCAAAAGTGCCCCTGGACAGACCTCTTTCACAGGCCTGGCAGCCAGAGCGCCACTTACAGCTTCTGGGAGGAACAAGTCTCTTCCACCGACTTGGCTCTGATTAAATTAAGATGTTGTGAACAACAGAGCGAATCCTCCCAGTATATCTCTTGGGGTCACCGACTGACAGTTTAAAGACAACCTGTCAGTGTCCGGTCACCCAGATCCCCGATGGTTCTTTACAGTCCTGTTGGATCACCTGCCTCCGGGTTCTCCTCAGACCGATCCCCCACCGAACAGCACCCAGCCTGGGATCTTCTCAATAGAAGTGGGGACCCAGTAAGTCACTGGGGCCCCTTTGCAGCATACGTTGCTCCGGGCTATGAGAGCCCAGAGTCGGGAACTCCACGTAGCACGCTACCCAAGCCTGGTAGGCCATAGTGATGGGGCCCGTGATGTGCGCACACCCTAAAGGTGGGTGCCGCACCCGGAACCAGGAACCCGCGAAAAGAAACCCAGAAGTACGGCCTTCGCTACAGAAATACCACTCCCCAACATGCCCCGCAAGGGAAAACTCCTCCAATTGGCTGCTGGGAAGAAGCGGCTCCGCCTGGACCCCTCTGGTGCCACCTGCCACCCAGAGACGAGACTGCATCCCCGAAGCGCAGACTGACCCACAGAACAATCCAGATTTGGCGATAGCCAAATTTAACAGAATCACAGAATGAGAGCAACATAACTCTCATTCTCCCACTAAATTTAAGCATAGCACCTGTACGAAAGTACACAGGCGCTACACATGCATGCATCAATTCCCTGAATCTGTGGTGACAGATACTGACCTGTTGTGGTGCCAATCTCACACACTTGCTCCACTTCTCCTTCCTCCACCTCTTCTTCCTCCACATCCTGAGGTTGGGGTTCTCTCTGAGGTTGGGGATCACTCTGAGATTGGGGTTCCCTCTGTTCTTTCCGAGGTGTGGGGTTCCTGGTGTCCTCTTTGGAGTGGTGTCCTCCAAGCTTTTGCTCCCCTATGAGAATGAAACAAAAGGAATACTTGGCACACAGATATTTGAGGCCAGAAATAGGAATATGAAACATTGCTTGGAAGTGGGGTACAATTGTCTGTTTTGGCAGAGTTCCAAGATGAAGACATGATTTTTTTATTTTTTCTAAGCTGGAATACTTACCTTTTTTGGACAAGTTTCACACATGGAGACACCCCAAGAATCCACTGGAGCACCTGTGTGGGACACCCTAAAAAGGTTGTTCTGGTGTCCCACACTAGTGCTCCAGAGTACAGATATGTAACCAGCTGCTGAGTGTCCTCTCCTTTACACTGAATCAAGTTTTCATTTCACATTCTAGTTCCGAACACATCATCTAGACAACAATGTTTGTAAACGTTGTTTTAATACAAATAGGCATGACCAAATGTGGCTTACCTGTATCTACGCAAAATATCGTATTTTGTTGACGAACAATGTTTAGTACGAACGACTATAGTTTGTCCACTAACCTGAAAGTTGCCAGTTTAAAATGCCCAACCAGTCAATCAAAGCACATGGAGCAACATGCAATTCTATAAATCAAATTATTAATAACATAGGAGAAATACTTACTTTTTGCTAGCATTTTTTTATCTTCCTGTACAGCTCCGGCTCCCTCAGCTTCAGGTCTGACCACCTTTTTCTCAGCTGCTCTTTTGATCTCCGGACCCCGAATTTCTGGTACAGACTCCTCACCACTTTGCTCATTATTTTGGCCTTTCTGAAATTAGGGTTGGTGTACGGCCCATTTTTCCCATCATAATCTCTCCTCCGTAAGATGTCCACCATCTCCGCCATTTCTGCAAAGGACACATTACTGGCCTTGTATCTTCTCCTGGATCCGGAGCTTTCTGGCTCCGTGCTTTCCTCATCTTTAGTTAAAATAACAGCCACCTGTCTCTCCGCCATGTCGTCTCCCACTGCGCTCTGAAAGAGAAGGGGCGGGGAATATACTAGAAAGAACGTCAGGGGCGGAGTTTCACGCATGCGCAGTGTATATAATGCTAACACACCTGTGTCGTAACTACGTTCTGTGTGCTGAGTAAGGAGGATCGGAAGTTCCGAACGTCAGAAACAAAGGTAACATTTAAACTTGGGGCATCAGTGGCCTATACTGCATCATGATTGAGGCTTATATTGGGATAAGATTAGGACAGTTTAGGCTGATCTCTAGTGTATTTGTCTTGTGTTTTATCTTGCAGCAAAGATGCAGGGATTTAAAGATCTTGACATTATGAGAACATTCATTGACAAATACAGGGAGACATTTGTGGGAGCTCAAACAGTTTGTATCATAACCGCGAGGCAAGGAAGGCAACAATGGAGAAGATTGTTGAATTTATGAAGACTTGGACTCCCGAGGCAGACTATGACATGGTCAATAATAAAATAAAGGACTTGAGGAATACATAGAAGAAGCACTACAATAAAATCCTCATATCAAAGAGGTAAGGAGCAGCAGCAAAGTGCATGTCTCCAAGCTGTGGTACTACAAACACTTGCGTTTCCTGGATGACCAGCTTGAAGTCAGAGAACCTGGAAGACCTGGATCAGAATATCTATAACCAGGTATAGTATTTTTAATCATATTTATTGTCCTATCATTATTGTAGGGAACTAGATGTTATTATTCCCAAATTAATGATTAAACAAAAAATATATATATACATATCAATAGACAGTAGTGGCCACAAATGATTGGGACAGGAAGGAAAACTGCTGGGTCAGAATAAGATTCTTTTCTATTTATTAACTTTCAATTTGCAACAGTCATCAGCTGAAAATTGTGTGTGATTGATGAACCAAAAACTAAAACTATGTCCTTTTTTCATACACAGGATGAGGTCAGCCAGGAGGACGAGGCTCAGGAATGTGGCAGCCAGAAGGAGGCAGGAGTGAGTGGCAGCCAGGAGGTGGCTGGGCCAAGTGGCAGCCAGCAGGTGCCCAGGCCAAATGGCAGCACCCAGTCACAGGTGCCTCCCTGCCACGTTAGACCAAAAAGGCCAACGAAGATGACTCAGGTGGAGGAGGAATCCCTGATGCTCATAAGGAACGCAGCCAAGATTATGACACCCCCCCAACCCTGAAGAGGCCTATGGGTGTTATGTAGGGATGAGATTAGTGTTCAAGTCGAACTCATGTTCAACTTTAACATCTTATGTTCGACCGTTCGTCAAATTATGAACATTATGGGCCGTTCATGCCAAATTCGAGTGGCGTGTCACGGCCCATAATTCACTGCGGCATTGCAGTGCATTGCTGGCTGATGATTGGCCAAGCATGCACTATGACCCGCATGCTTTGGCCAATCACAACGCTCAAAAAAACGGAGAGCCATAATTGGCCAAAGCCAGTGTGGCTTTGGCCAATTATGTCTCAGGGGGATTAGTACACGCCCCACACTATATAAGACCGCCTCTGTGGCGGCCTTGTGTAGTGTGTTGCAGTGGTTAAAGACAGATAGAGAGAGAGAGAGAGAGAGAGAGAGAGAGAGTGTTATTTATTTTGAGTTAGATAGAGCAGGCAGGCGAGCCAGTTACAGTTACAGTGTGTAGAGGATATATATGCATCCGAGGTGTTGTATATATATTCATACACTGTATTGAGTTCAGATCGATCTGTTCCTGTGTGCTCTTCCTAATATACTGACAGGCAGGTGATTGTGCTAGCTACAGTATTTTCACTTGGTGTACTGTGTCCTCTGCACAGTGTGCACCTAAAACTACGTTAATACAATTGCTGGTGTTCTCATATTAATACTACAGGCAGTGACTGATCAGCAAGTATTCTCACTTGGTGTACTGTGTCCTCTGCACAGTGTGCACCTAAAGCTACGTGAATACATTGGCTGATGTTCTCATATTAATACCAGAGGCAGTGACGTCGCAAACCTAAAATTTTCGGTTCGCGAACGGCGAACGCAAACTTCTGCAAATGTTCGCGAACGGGCGAACCGGGCGAACCACCATAGACTTCAATGGGCAGACGAATTTTAAAACCCACATGGACTCTTTCTGGCCACAATAGTGATGGAAAAGTTGAAGACTAACACCTGGACTGTGGCATGCCGGAGGGGGATCCATGGCAAAACTCCCATGGAAAATTACGTAGTTGTCGCAGAGTCCGTTTTTAATCCATAAAGGGCATAAATCACCTAACATTCATAAATTGTTTGGAATAACGTGCTTTAAAACATCAGGTATGATGTTGTATCGATCAGGTAGTGTAAGGGTTAGGGTTATAGACAGGGTTAGAGTTAGGGTTACAGATAGGGTTAGGGTTACAGACAGGGTTAGGGTTACATATAGGGTTAGGGTTACAGTCTGTAACCCTAACCCTGTCTGTAACCCTATCTCTAACCCTAACCCTGTCTGTAACCCTAACCCTATCTGTAACCCTAACCCTAACCCTATCTGTAACCCTAACCCTATCTGTAACCCTAACCCTGTCTGTAATAGGGTTAGGGTTCACAGTGACAGACCAAACTCTGACTATGTCTTCAGAACTTTTTGAGTTCAGGGTACGTGGCCTCTGAACACTGGGCATTATTCTAGGGCCAAAGGGAATCACAGCACCATGACCATGACAGCCCCTGCGGGGTGGCCTGCCTCTACCTGTCATTTTTTTTAGATTAGTTTAGTTGTACTATGCATGCAAGCTACTGTGCCACCCGATATGAGATGTGGCACTAGACAGGTGGGCACAGTTTACCCTGTGAGGCAAAGACACCCTGGCAGACAAATGACTACTATTATGTATTGCAGTGAATTTTGTTTTTATATCTTATCAACTGTGCCAACGAAATATAGATGAGATGTGGCACTGGAGAGGTGGGCACAGTTTACCCTGTGAGGCAAAGACACCCTGGCAGACAAATGACTACTATTATGTATTGCAGTGAATTTTGTTTTTATATCTTATCAACTGTGCCAACGAAATATAGATGAGATGTGGCACTGGACAGGTGGGCACAGTTTACGCTGTGAGCTTGGGCCCCTTACATTACACAGCACCCCACAGCTTTGGACCCCTTTACATAGAACGCTGCACCACTGGACCCCTTTATATTACACAGCAGCTTGCACCACTGGGCCCCTTACATTACACAGCACCCCACAGCTCTGGACCCCTTTGCATAGCACGCTGCACCACTGGATCCCTTTATATTACACAGCAGCTTGCACCACTGGGCCCCTTACATTACACAGCACCCCACAGCTCTGGGTCCCTCTACATAGCACCCTGCACCACTGGAACCCTTTATATTACACAGCAGCTTGCACCACTGGGCCCCTTACATTACACAGCATCCCACAGCTCTGGGCCCCTCTACCACTGGGCCCCTTTATATTACACAGCAGCTTGCACCACTGGGCCCCTTTATATTACACAGCAGCTTGCACCACTGGGCCCCTTACATTACACAGCACCCCACAGCTCTGGGCCCCTCTACATAGCACCCAGCATCACTGGACCCCTTTATATTACACAGCAGCTTGCACCACTGGGCCCCTTTATATTACACAGCAGCTTGCACCACTGGGCCCCTTACATTACACAGCACCCCAAAGCTCTGGACCCCTTTTACATAGCACCCTGCACCACTGGACCCCTTTATATTACACAGCAGCTTGCACCACTGGGCCACTTACATTACACAGCACCCCACAGCTCTGGGCCCCTCTACATAGCACCCAGCACCACTGGATCCCTTTATATTACACAGCAGCTTACACCACTGGGCCCCTTTATATTACCCAGCAGCTTGCACCTCTAATCTAACTAAACTATACAGTGTATAAATATATGTACAACTCCTGGTGATGTATATATATATCCCCTACACACTGTTACATTAACTGACTAGCCTGCCTGCTCTATCTAACTCCAAAAAATTACACACACTCTCTCTCTCTGTCTCTCTCTGTAAACCACGCAGCACAGACTACAGAGAAAAAAAAGCAGACTGATTGAATAGCCCTAACAAGGGCTGTTTGGGGTGCTGTTCTAACAGCAGAGATCAGATGAGTCTTTCAGGACTGGGGTACACTGGCCTAGCTATCGTTTTCCCTAAAAAATCAGCAGTAGCAATGCTGTCCCTCCTCTCAAGAATGCAGGTTCAAAGAAAAGTGAATACCCTGCGCTGCCAATGGTGCGGTAATGGTAGCTGCTAACACAGCTTGTTCAAAAAAGCAAAGTGACAAAAAGATATATAAGTGTAGCGCTTATAGTGATATAATAAATACCAAAATACCATAGTATATGTAATAAAAATTATACAGATATTAATAAATGTAGAACATAAATAAACGGTATGAACAACCCTTTGAGAAAAGAGAAGTGCCAATAAATAAATGATCTAGTGTACTTGATATGATATCAAGTAAAAAACAAAGTCCAACAAAACTTAGTGTTCAAAAAAAAAATTTATAATATTGAAGTTCATATTTTCCACATGTCATTCAAGTGAGTGAATAAGATGAAAAGATGCGTGACTTCTAAAACGATACAGTCCCACCACCGATAAAAGTGCAGGCTTACCGGAACTTGTTGACCACTGATGGCATATGCCAAAAGAGGTCAATCAAGGCTTTGTATGACAGATGTCAGAAAACGATCCTTGGGCAAGAAGTGTAGACCCAATTGGATGATGTATCCTTGGATGGAATAGGTCCCCAGGGACAGACTGGACACTGTACTGGTGTAGGACTCCCAAAACCAATTGGTTCAGTGAAATAATGGTGCATAAGAGGAAGAAAAGAGAGGTGGCCACATAGCGTAACTCCGTATGGTAAAAAATTGCGTGTTTATTCACAGCTGACAAACTTACATTTGGCTGAAGTAAAGTATTCTTGCATGCAAAATGGGGCGACAGTGGAGTCCTCCCGACGCGTTTCGTGGTCAAAAGCACATCGTCTGGGGTGACCCTCCACTGCAGCCCACTCCAATATATATACAGTCCATGTATCCATAGCCAATCAAATGGAGATCTGACTCACCCTCAACAATCAGCAATCATAAGCAGCAATTCACCTATCCAAGATGGCGCTGCAGCTTGCACTCCAAGCCTCTATATGAAACTTGTCAGTAAAAACCGTAAGTTGGTGTGATATAAACTATGTTGGCTGTTGTGGTAAAATCGTCAGAAAAGGAAACATAAAAAAATAACAACAATAAAGAGGAATGACCAAATTATTAAAATCTATGTAGTATGTAATGTAACTGTGGAGTTTATTGTGGGTTTATAGAGCGCCGCGATCGTTGACTAAAAAGTGCGCATGTGCAGTAACCAAGCCTCGTTTTCATGACACAAGGCGAGATAAACAAACTCTGTATGAAGATCATGGCCGATAGTATGTTACCGCGCGTGCGCGGCAACCAAGCCTCGCTCTCGCGGTGACCAAGCCTCGCTTAAAAGGCTGTGACATAATACCATCTTAAACGCTCTATGATTAGAAAGCGCGCGTGTGCGGGCCAAGCCTCTCTCTGGAGGGGCATGGTCACTGGATACCAAAGGCGCGCGTGCGTGTAGAACGAAACTCATTGTGAGAAGGACCGCGCTTGTTTGGACCTAAAAGGGCTCCCATACAGGGGAGACACCTGTCCAATCACAATGAGCATTGTGACACATGTCTGTTCATAATGGACCATGAAATTGGCCAGAAAACTGCCCACAAAAAAACGAGTATATTACAATTGCAGAACCAGAAAGAAATAAAAAAATGAATACAAATATCTATATGGCACTGCTTGAAATACTGATCATAAAAATTGAAAACAATGATATAAAAGTGTCGATTATGAACCGGAAAGATATTTATTATCACTAACACCGGATCAGAAACGATATATAAAAATTATATAAGACTAGTATATGTTGTTTTAAAATAGACTGTAACAATTGCGTTAAAATATAAAAAACGCAAAAATGTCACAGAATAACAAATCTAATGCGATAAAAACCGCAAAAATGACATAAATGCAATGTACCTATGCGCCCTCATATAATGAGAATACTGCCTCATGTTTGATGTGAGCCAGATCGCCACTTATAATGACCTATATAACATCAATATTGATAACAATACCAAATGGTAAAATAGAGCATTAAACGCATGTATGGTCATTAAACGCAATATGTTGAATTTCCAAAGACCCAGAATGTATAAAAAACAATATAAAATAAAAGGAAGAACACTCATGACATATTAATAAAGGAATTTATGTCCCATTCGACATTCATTCCGAACGGGATATATGTCTGGAGTTCATATATCCAGAAAGTCTCCAAGCGTGAAACACCCCTAGTCATGGCTCCACCTCTCCATGGGGGGGTGTATTTGTCTATGATAACAAATTGTGTTCCCTTGGTGGAATTCTCTATAATGTCGGGGGACTGGATGTTTAGTGTCCCCACCTATTATGAGTGCAATGTGTTCACTCACTCTAATGGAAAAGGTGCGGATGGTCTGGCCGACATATTGTTTGCCACAAGGACACGTTAATAAATATACGATGTACTTGGTCGCACATGTACAGAAGGTCTTTATACTGTACTTCTTGTTGGTAACATTAGAAGAGAATTCCAATTTTTTTTTCGTAGTTAGAGCATTATGTTGGCATACCTTACATTTCCTGCAAGGGAAAAAACCCACTAAATTGTGGAAGAAGGAACTCTTAACAGGAGGGTTAATTATGTTAGGAGCAATTTTACTCTGTAAAGAGGGTACTCCTCTAAAAACCACTCTTGCCTGTTCGGGTAACAATGGACCTAGAACTCTATCTCCTCTGAGTATATTCCAATGCTTATTAAAAATACTCTTAATTTGTTTATACTGAGTGGAGTAAGTGGTGAACATTGAAAATTTAAAACCCTCGTCTGTGGGACGCTTGGTTTTGACAGATATTAGTGAATTCCTACTTAATGAAAGGACTCTTTGTAGTTCTGAGTCTACATCACTGGAGAGGTACCCCTTCTCAAGGAACCTAGTTTTAAGAATCTCTGCTTGAGCAAGATAGGTGTTATCATCTGTGCAATTCCGACGAAGTCTCAGGAATTGACTACGAGGAACCGACCGAAGCCAAGATGGATGATGGCAACTCCCCATGGGGATATATCCATTACGGTCGGTCGGTTTGAAGTATGTTTGAAAATGAAACTTCTTATCAACTATGGTTATCTCCAAGTCCAAGAAGTGAATCTTGGTTGGACTAAACTCATATGTTAAAGTGATACCTCTGTCATTGCTGTTTAAAGAGTCGAAAAATGACTCTAAAGACTCTGGGCTGCCATTCCATAGGAGGAGGATGTCGTCTATATATCTGGCCCATAAGCCCAACGACGGGACTGTCTGGGCATAGACGACATCCTCCTCCCATTTGGCCATGAAAAGATTTGCGACGCTTGGTGCGAATTTGGCGCCCATCGCCACTCCCCTGAGTTGTAGAAAGTAGCGTTGATCGAACCAAAAATAGCTATGTTTAGTAGCGAAGTCCAGAAGTTCAATTAAGTAGTCACTTTGAAATGAAGCAAGAGTTACCTCACTGTTTAGAAAATGTTTTACCGCTTGTATGCCTAGATGATGAGGGATACAAGTATATAATGAGGCGACATCAGCAGTGACCATGATGCAACCTTCTTGTATCTCCAACCCTTCTAAAAGGCGGATGGTGTCGCCTGTATCCTTAACATATGATGGAGTTCGTTTGACCAAGGGCTGGAGGTAGAAATCTATGTACCGGCCTATACGTGAGGTGACAGAGTCAATGCCACTCACGATAGGCCGGCCTGGTGGTTGTGTGGGGTGTTTATGGATTTTAGGCAAATAGTATATTGTCGGAATTCTGGGTACTTTGGGAACTAGATAAAGTTTCTCTTTTTTGTTGAGAATCTTAAGATCAAATCCTTTGTTGACAAGAACTTGTAACCGTTTTTTATATGTGGCAGTGGGGTTGCTGGGAATTTCTTGATAAGTCCCAGGTTCACCAAGAATACGATTCATTTCTTGTTCGTATTGTGACCTATCTAGAACGACTATCCCTCCGCCCTTGTCAGCCGGACGGATAATCAAATCCTTGTTGTCACACAAGGAACGAACGCCTTGGCTAGACAGGGGCTGCGAGAAATGTCGTTTTTCTTTTAATTGAGACAGGTCTTTAAGAACTAGCTCTTTGAAAATTTTAACGGCAGGAGCCACAGCGACAGAGGGATTAAACAGAGACAGGTTTGAAAGTCCTGAATGAACAGTTCCCGAAGTCGCTGCCCTGCTATCTGTTGAAAATGTATTGGAAACCATATAACGCTGAATATTGATTTTGCGTATAAATTTCTGCACGTCTATAAACGTGCCAAATTTGTTTAATGGTTTAGAGGGAGCAAACTTGAGGCCTTTGTCTAACACGGACTGTTCTGCCACAGTCAGAGTTTTAGAACTCAAGTTGAATACTCCCTGGCCACTTATGTTCTCCTTCTCTTTTCTCTTCTGTATACGCCTTCCTGCTCTGCATCCTCTCTTTGGTTTGGACCTTTGGAGTACCAAGGGCGGTCTCCGTGAAAACCCTGTCCACCCTGGGCATTGGTATCACGGGGACCGTAGCGGTGAGGTGATTCCTCGTAGCCACCGCGTGCTTGTTGTTGTACATAATCTCTATGGTCTCTGAGAGGGGAAAATCTGTTATGAACAGGTACTGCAGGTGAATTATAATATGATTGATGGGGATGACGGTCATCATATTGTTCTCTATATGGAGCTGGAGATGCCCATCTGGAGTGACTCCTCTGATCTCGAGACGGACGTGATCCAGAGTGATGGGAGTTACCTCTGATATGCCCCTTCCCCCCACGTTTACCCCTGTTGTTAGCCCTTCCTCTAGCGGGGTAATTGGACGTGCGGGGACTCTGATATTGTAACCTTTGAGGCATTGGAGGTAATACCTGGGTTGGCACAACACTCAATGGGGGTAAAGGATTGGCGCCAAATTGAGATGCCAAGCCTGTAGTACCACCTATAGATGTTGGTGGTACCGCTAGACCTGCATTGACGGCTGGAGCGGTATCCATCGAATTGGTGATTGTGAGTGTCTTCTGCCACCCAAAGACAGTATTTGATTTATAATCACCCACGTCTCTGGCATATTTCTTATGTTTCTTTATTCTCTGGTCCTTGTCCTCCTTCTCCAGATGACTCTGCAGATTGGAGGACAAGGAATTATATTCCAGAGAGTTCTTATGTGACATAAGTTTCTCCTTGAGTACCTTGATTTCTTTGTCTAACACAAGTAATCTATTCCTCTTCCTGGAAATAAGGAAGCCCAGAAAGTTGGTACCGGCCTCATTGAAATATTTATACCATGATTCTAAGTCTGGGTCTCCTTGTTGGGGATGAATCTCCCAACGAAGACTACGTGGGACCATATGTTCAGAGATGTATTGTTCCAAGAAGATCAAATCCCATTGGAGATGTATCTCTGAAGTCATGACATTTTTTAAACGCATGAACAACCCACCAAGTTCGGTGTCATTGCCCGTGACTGTGAAAACACCATCAAAATTCACAGTACGGGATGCTCTATACTCAAATATATCCATATAACTATGGATATTTTGGTGAGAAGGCTGCTGCAGTGTAGATGTTGAATAAAAGCAAAACCAAAGAAAAGTGAATACCCTGCGCTGCCAATGGTGCGGTAATGGTAGCTGCTAACACAGCTTGTTCAAAAAAGCAAAGTGACAAAAAGATATATAAGTGTAGCGCTTATAGTGATATAATAAATACCAAAATACCATAGTATATGTAATAAAAATTACACAGATATTAATAAATGTAGAACATAAATAAACGGTATGAACAACCCTTTGAGAAAAGAGAAGTGCCAATAAATAAATGATCTAGTGTACTTGATATGATATCAAGTAAAAAACAAAGTCCAACAAAACTTAGTGTTCAAAAAAAAAATTGATAATATTGAAGTTCATATTTTCCACATGTCATTCAAGTGAGTGAATAAGATGAAAAGATGCGTGACTTCTAAAACGATACAGTCCCACCACCGATAAAAGTGCAGGCTTACCGGAACTTGTTGACCACTGATGGCATATGCCAAAAGAGGTCAATCAAGGCTTTGTATGACAGATGTCAGAAAACGATCCTTGGCCGGGAAGTGTAGACCCAATTGGATGATGTATCCTTGGATGGAATAGGTCCCCAGGGACAGACTGGACACTGTACTGGTGTAGGACTCCCAAAACCAATTGGTTCAGTGAAATAATGGTGCATAAGAGGAAGAAAAGAGAGGTGGCCACATAGCGTAACTCCGTATGGTAAAAAATTGCGTGTTTATTCACAGCTGACAAACTTACATTTGGCTGAAGTAAAGTATTCCTGCATGCAAAATGGGGCGACAGTGGAGTCCTCCCGACGCATTTCGTGGTCAAAAGCACATCGTCTGGGGTGACCCTCCACTGCAGCCCACTCCAATATATATACAGTCCATGTATCCATAGCCAATCAAATGGAGATCTGACTCACCCTCAACAATCAGCAATCATAAGCAGCAATTCACCTATCCAAGATGGCGCTGCAGCTTGCACTCCAAGCCTCTATATGAAACTTGTCAGTAAAAAACGGAAGTTGGTGTGATATAAACTATGTTGGCTGTTGTGGTAAAATCGTCAGAAAAGGAAACATAAAAAAATAACAACAATAAAGAGGAATGACCAAATTATTAAAATCTATGTAGTATGTAATGTAACTGTGGAGTTTATTGTGGGTTTATAGAGCGCCGCGATCGTTGACTAAAAAGTGCGCATGTGCAGTAACCAAGCCTCGTTTTCATGACACAAGGCGAGATAAACAAACTCTGTATGAAGATCATGGCCGATAGTATGTTACCGCGCGTGCGCGGCAACCAAGCCTCGCTCTCGCGGTGACCAAGCCTCGCTTAGAAGGCTGTGACATAATACCATCTTAAACGCTCTATGATTAGAAAGCGCGCGCGTGCGGGCCAAGCCTCTCTCTGGAGGGGCATGGTCACTGAATACCAAAGGCGCGCGTGCGTGTAGAACGAAACTCATTGTGAGGAGGACCGCGCTTGTTTGGACCGAAAAGGGCTCCCATACAGGGGAGACACCTGTCCAATCACAATGAGCATTGTGACACATGTCTGTTCATAATGGACCATGAAATTGGCCAGAAAACTGCCCACAAAAAAACGAGTATATTACAATTGCAGAACCAGAAAGAAATAAAAAAATGAATACAAATATCTATATGGCACTGCTTGAAATACTGATCATAAAAATTGAAAACAATGATATAAAAGTGTCGATAATGAACCGGAAAGATATTTATTATCACTAACACCGGATCAGAAACGATATATAAAAATGATATAAGACTAGTATATGTTGTTTTAAAATAGACTGTAACAATTGCGTTAAAATATAAAAACCGCAAAAATGTCACAGAATAACAAATCTAATGCGATAAAAACCGCAAAAATGACATAAATGCAATGTACCTATGCGCCCTCATATAATGAGAATACTGCCTCATGTTTGATGTGAGCCAGATCGCCACTTATAATGACCTATATAACATCAATATTGATAACAATACCAAATGGTAAAATAGAGCATTAAACGCATGTATGGTCATTAAACGCAATATGTTGAATTTCCAAAGACCCAGAATATATAAAAAACAATATAAAATAAAAAGAAGAACACTCATGACATATTAATAAAGGAATTCTGACAATATACTATTTGCCTAAAATCCATAAACACCCCACACAACCACCAGGCCGGCCTATCGTGAGTGGCATTGACTCTGTCACCTCACGTATAGGCCGGTACATAGATTTCTACCTCCAGCCCTTGGTCAAACGAACTCCATCATATGTTAAGGTTACAGGCGACACCATCCGCCTTTTAGAAGGGTTGGAGATACAAGAAGGTTGCATCATGGTCACTGCTGATGGCGCCTCATTATATACTTGTATCCCTCATCATCTAGGCATACAAGCGGTAAAACATTTTCTAAACAGTGAGGTAACTCTTGCTTCATTTCAAAGTGACTACTTAATTGAACTTCTGGACTTCGCTACTAAACATAGCTATTTTTGGTTCGATTAACGCTACTTTCTACAACTCAGGGGAGTGGCGATGGGCGCCAAATTCGCACCAAGCGTCGCGAATCTTTTCATGGCCAAATGGGAGGAGGATGTCGTCTATGCCCAGACAGTCCCGTCGTTGGGCTTATGGGCCAGATATATAGACGACATCCTCCTCCTATGGAATGGCAGCCCAGAGTCTTTAGAGTCATTTTTCGACTCTTTAAACAGCAATGACAGAGGTATCACTTTAACATATGAGTTTAGTCCAACCAAGATTCACTTCTTGGACTTGGAGATAACCATAGTTGATAAGAAGTTTCATTTTCAAACATACTTCAAACCGACCGACCGTAATGGATATATCCCCATGGGGAGTTGCCATCATCCATCTTGGCTTCGGTCGGTTCCTCGTAGTCAATTCCTGAGACTTCGTCGGAATTGCACAGATGATAACACCTATCTTGCTCAAGCAGAGATTCTTAAAACTAGGTTCCTTGAGAAGGGGTACCTCTCCAGTGATGTAGACTCAGAACTACAAAGAGTCCTTTCATTAAGTAGGAATTCACTAATATCTGTCAAAACCAAGCGTCCCACAGACGAGGGTTTTACATTTTCAATGTTGACCACTTACTCCACTCAGTATAAACAAATTAAGAGTATTTTTAATAAGCATTGGAATATACTCAGAGGAGATAGAGTTCTAGGTCCATTGTTACCCGAACAGGCAAGAGTGGTTTTTAGAGGAGTACCCTCTTTACAGAGTAAAATTGCTCCTAACATAATTATCCCTCCTGTTAAGAGTTCCTTCTTCCACAATTTAATGGGTTTTTTCCCTTGCAGGAAATGTAAGGTATGCCAACATAATGCTCTAACTAC
This sequence comes from Rana temporaria, assembly GCF_905171775.1. Taxonomy (NCBI): domain Eukaryota; kingdom Metazoa; phylum Chordata; class Amphibia; order Anura; family Ranidae; genus Rana; species Rana temporaria. The sequence continues at coordinate 90,985,026 of NC_053499.1, read as the reverse complement.
GAAAAAAAAATTGGAATTCTCTTCTAATGTTACCAACAAGAAGTACAGTATAAAGACCTTCTGTACATGTGCGACCAAGTACATCGTATATTTATTAACGTGTCCTTGTGGCAAACAATATGTCGGCCGGACCATCCGCACCTTTTCCATTAGAGTGAGTGAACACATTGCACTCATAATAGGTGGGGACACTAAACATCCAGTCCCCCGACATTACAGAGAATTCCACCAGAGAAACCCCAAGGGAACACAATTTGTTATCATAGACAAATACACCCCCCCATGGAGAGGTGGAGCCATGACTAGGGGTGTTTCACGCTTGGAGACTTTCTGGATATATGAACTCCAGACATATATCCCGTTCGGAATGAATGTCGAATGGGACATAAATTCCTTTATTAATATGTCATGAGTGTTCTTCTTTTTATTTTATATTGTTTTTTATATATTCTGGGTCTTTGGAAATTCAACATATTGCGTTTGTGACGGTATCGGTATGATATCCCCGTCAACGTTCCCTTCTTCCCATAACGAAAATCACCCCAATATTCCACGAGGAGGGATATCCCTGGAATCGCCCAGAAAGCCACACATGAGACCAGCTTACTGCTTGAACAACACAGACTTTAATGTTATAACACACAGCTTATATGTCATTTCCAAAACTGTTACAATGACAAATCTCCGCCCCCCTCACACTGGGGCTTCCATACAGATGAGTAGGTAGACACGACGGGGCCGATGCTGAAACACATTTTCTTTAGACAATGACATCAATGACGCTGAGCACTAGCTGTACTGAATACATCAACCAGACCGCTCGACCCCGCATATAGAGAGATAATTACCACAATGAAGCAATCAGAATAATTAACCCAAGCCACTTAAACCCAGCTCTCCTTCACACAACACAATAGATCAATTAACCTTTAGAAATAGTGAGGGGACATTAGCACATCAATAACCTGGCTAGCAGGGAGCAGTAAACTGAGACCTATAGGCAAATGTATCACAATGGCCCCCCTTTTGCTCCCTGCTCCGGCAAACCCGGTTGGACCTTCCCTGGTCCAGTAGGGTTGACGGGTTCAGAGCTATTAGTCAGAGGTTAACTCCGTTTGGCATGACTGACCTCCCTTGGCAACTGCTTCAGACTCAGGTATGTCACCGGGTCGTCAGATCACACGCCGGTCAGTCCCCAAGTCTTTGTGCGATCTGCAAAGTCACCAGAAGTCAGTGTGAAGACAGCGAATGGGTCTGTGCGCCGCCGTCTAGGTGTCCCGCTATGGGAGGGGGCAGGTTATGGCTCTGAAGTGACAATCCCAGGAGATTCATAAAAAGAAAAAGTTATATTTGTTGAAATGCTGTAGCACTGGTGCTCAGAGTCCGGGGGGGGGGGGGAGGGGAATCAGAGCCCCATAAGGTCAGCCACCCCCTGCTCCCTCCGCAGCCGCCGGTTCTCCTCTTGGAGCTTCTCCAGCTCCATCTCCAGTTCATGCTGCTGTGACCTCAGGTGGTTGTTCTCCTCCTCCATGCGGCTTATGCACTCCTCCAGCTCTATGTACTCACGGATCAGCTCCTGCTTGCTCATGTCCTGCAGGCTCTCCACGTGGTCCTTCATCATCAGGAACTGGGTGGTGGTGTAAGGGGCCACCGGTGGGCCCTTGGCGAACATCTCGGCACGCATCTGGGACGCCCGCTGCGACTCCCTCTCCTCCAGTCGCTTCTTCTCCTCCCAGGTCAGCTTGTTATACGGCTTCCAGGACCTCTTCTTCTTGAAGGGTGGCCGGCGGTGCCTCTTTCTGCCCAGCTCCCTCCAGGGCCCCTCCGGCTCAGGGCTGTCGCCCATGACCAGCTGACAATGGTGTTCCCTGTTGTCCGTAATAACAGATTGTACCATGAGGGCTTCGTAAGGGGTGCCCAATGGTTCTTCCTGACCCAGCTCCTTTGGATCCCAAGCCGAGTCTACACAATGGGCTGCTGCTGGTGGGCGGTACCCAGGTTGAGACCAATTTGACCTGGTGTTGTCATTCATGGGGCAATTCTGCTTGAAGTGACCCAGCTGTTTGCACCGGAAGCAGCGTTGTTCGTTGCCCTCCTGGCGATGATAGCGAGGGCTAGATGTCACCGGTCTGTTAGGAGGTTGGTATCTAGCGGTTGGTGGGTGTGAGGGCACCGTTTGTGGTGGAGGTTGTTCCTGTGGTGTGACCTGGTTCGTCTTGCGAGTATCTGCATATTCATCCGCCAACTTCGCGGCCTCTGGTAGAGTCATGGGCCTGCGATCTCTCACCCAATCCTTGACGTCCGTCTGGATGTGATTGTAAAATTGCTCCAGGAGCATTAGTTGCAAAATGTCCTCTGCGGTGGTGGCCTGGCTGCTGTTAGCCCAGTTAGAGGCCGACCGGGACAATTGGCATGCCCATTCCGCATAAGAGTCTTTCGTGGTTTTGCGTGAGTCCCTGAACTTCTGTCGGTGGGACTCTGGGGTTACTGCATAACGAGCCAGGAGCACTTCTTTAACCCGGGCGTAGCTATGAATATCCTGATCTGGCACGGTCCGGAAAGCATCAGAAGCTTTGCCTGACAGTTTGCCTGACAATATTGCAACCCAGTCTCCTCTAGCTATTCGGTGCAGGTTACATTGTCGCTCAAAATCCGCCAGGAAGTTATCAATCTCACAGTCCTTTTCATCAAAAGCTTTAAAAGCGCTAAACGGAATCTTCCTTGCGTCTGCTGTGCTGTACTCACTGTTCGTAGAAGGTGCGGCTGCTTGTTGGGCTGCTGCCAGTTTTAACTGTAGCTCTGTGTTTACTAACATGTCCATCACTTTCAGTACCACATCTGGCGTTGGGTTCGGGCCGAACCACGCTAGCTTCTCTCTCATTAGCTTGTTGGCTGGCGATTCCTCCTCCTGAATCACTGGTGTCTCCATCTCTTGTACTGCTGGCGTTGCTGCAATCCCGTCCTCCTGGTCTAGCTCTATTGATTCTGCTATGATGACCCGCTTGGTTTTGTTGCTAGCAATCCTTCCACGAACTTCCAGTAGTTCTTCCAGTGTCTGCTTGGAATCCGGGTGTGAAGGGGAATAGAAGGGAAAAATCCCACTGCTGCCAACCAATTGTGACGGTATCGGTATGATATCCCCGTCAACGTTCCCTTCTTCCCATAACGAAAATCACCCCAATATTCCACGAGGAGGGATATCCCTGGAATCGCCCAGAAAGCCACACATGAGACCAGCTTACTGCTTGAACAACACAGACTTTAATGTTATAACACACAGCTTATATGTCATTTCCAAAACTGTTACAATGACAAATCTCCGCCCCCCTCACACTGGGGCTTCCATACAGATGAGTAGGTAGACACGACGGGGCCGATGCTGAAACACATTTTCTTTAGACAATGACATCAATGACGCTGAGCACTAGCTGTACTGAATACATCAACCAGACCGCTCGACCCCGCATATAGAGAGATAATTACCACAATGAAGCAATCAGAATAATTAACCCAAGCCACTTAAACCCAGCTCTCCTTCACACAACACAATAGATCAATTAACCTTTAGAAATAGTGAGGGGACATTAGCACATCAATAACCTGGCTAGCAGGGAGCAGTAAACTGAGACCTATAGGCAAATGTATCACAGCGTTTAATGACCATACATGCGTTTAATGCTCTATTTTACCATTTGGTATTATTATCAATATTGATGTTATATAGGTCATTATAAGTGGTGATCTGGCTCACATCAAACATGAGGCAGTATTCTCATCATATGAGGGCGCATAGGTACATTGCATTTATGTCATTTTTGCGGTTTTTATCGCATTAGATTTGTTATTCTGTGACATTTTTGCGTTTTTTATATTTTAACGCAATTGTTACAGTCTATTTTAAAACAACATATACTAGTCTTATATCATTTTTATATATCGTTTCTGATCCGGTGTTAGTGATAATAAATATCTTTCCGTTCATAATCGACACTTTTATATCATTGTTTTCAATTTTTTATGATCAGTATTTCAAGCAGTGCCATATAGATATTTGTATTCATTTTTTTATTTCTTTCTGGTTCTGCAATTGTAATATACTCGTTTTTTTGTGGGCAGTTTTCTGGCCAATTTCATGGTCCATTATGAACAGACATGTGTCACAATGCTCATTGTGATTGGACAGGTGTCTCCCCTGTATGGGAGCCCTTTTAGGTCCAAACAAGCGCGGTCTTCTCACAATGAGTTTCGTTCTACACGCACGCGCGCCTTTGGTATTCAGTGACCATGCCCCTCCAGAGAGAGGCTTGGCCCGCACGCGCGCGCTTTCTAATCATAGAGCGTTTAAGATGGTATTATGTCACAGCCTTCTAAGCGAGGCTTGGTCACCGCGAGAGCGAGGCTTGGTTGCCGCGCACGCGCGGTAACATACTATCGGCCATGATCTTCATACAGAGTTTGTTTATCTCGCCTTGTGTCATGAAAATGAGGCTTGGTTACTGCACATGCGAACTTTTTAGTCAACGATCGCGGCGCTCTATAAACCCACAATAAACTCCACAGTTACATTACATACTACATAGATTTTAATAATTTGGTCATTCCTCTTTATTGTTGTTATTTTTTTATGTTACCTTTTCTGACGATTTTACCACAACAGCCAACATAGTTTATATCACACCAACTTCCGGTTTTTACTGACAAGTTTCATATAGAGGCTTGGAGTGCAAGCTGCAGCGCCATCTTGGATAGGTGAATTGCTGCTTATGATTGCTGATTGTTGAGGGTGAGTCAGATCTCCATTTGATTGGCTATGGATACATGGACTGTATATATATTGGAGTGGGCTGCAGTGGAGGGTCACCCCAGACGATGTGCTTTTGACCACGAAACGTGTCGGGAGGACTCCACTGTCGCCCCATTTTGCATGCAAGAATACTTTACTTCAGCCAAATGTAAGTTTGTCAGCTGTGAATAAACACGAAATTTTTTACCATACGGAGTTACGCTATGTGGCCACCTCTCTTTTCTTCCTCTTACGCACCATTATTTCACTGAACCAATTGGTTTTGGGAGTCCTACACCAGTACAGTGTCCAGTCTGTCCCTGGGGACCTATTCCATCCAAGGATACATCATCCAATTGGGTCTACACTTCCCGGCCAAGGATCGTTTTCTGACATCTGTCATACAAAGCCTTGATTGACCTCTTTTGGCATATGCCATCAGTGGTCAACAAGTTCCGGTAAGCCTGCACTTTTATCGGTGGTGGGACTGTATCGTTTTAGAAGTCACGCATCTTTTCATCTTATTCACTCACTTGAATGACATGTGGAAAATATGAACTTCAATATTATCAATTTTTTTTTTTGAACACTAAGTTTTGTTGGACTTTGTTTTTTACTTGATATCATATCAAGTACACTAGATCATTTATTTATTGGCACTTCTCTTTTCTCAAAGGGTTGTTCATACCGTTTATTTATGTTCTACATTTATTAATATCTGTGTAATTTTTATTACATATACTATGGTATTTTGGTATGTATTATATCACTATAAGCGCTACACTTATATATCTTTTTGTCACTTTGCTTTTTTGAACAAGCTGTGTTAGCAGCTACCATTACCGCACCATTGGCAGCGCAGGGTATTCACTTTTCTTTGGTTTTGCTTGTATTCAACATCTACACTGCAGCAGCCTTCTCACCAAAATATCCATAGTGATATGGATATATTTGAGTATAGAGCATCCCGTACTGTGAATTTTGATGGTGTTTTCACAGTCACTGGCAATGACACCGAACTTGGTGGGTTGTTCATGCGTTTAAAAAATGTCATGACTTCAGAGATACATCTCCAATGGGATTTGATCTTCTTGGAACAATACATCTCTGAACATATGGTCCCACGTAGTCTTCGTTGGGAGATTCATCCCCAACAAGGAGACCCAGACTTAGAATCATGGTATAAATATTTCAATGAGGCCGGTACCAACTTTCTGGGCTTCCTTATTTCCAGGAAGAGGAATAGATTACTTGTGTTAGACAAAGAAATCAAGGTACTCAAGGAGAAACTTATGTCACATAAGAACTCTCTGGAATATAATTCCTTGTCCTCCAATCTGCAGAGTCATCTGGAGAAGGAGGACAAGGACCAGAGAATAAAGAAACATAAGAAATATGCCAGAGACGTGGGTGATTATAAATCAAATACTGTCTTTGGGTGGCAGAAGACACTCACAATCACCAATTCGATGGATACCGCTCCAGCCGTCAATGCAGGTCTAGCGGTACCACCAACATCTATAGGTGGTACTACAGGCTTGGCATCTCAATTTGGCGCCAATCCTTTACCCCCATTGAGTGTTGTGCCAACCCAGGTATTACCTCCAATGCCTCAAAGGTTACAATATCAGAGTCCCCGCACGTCCAATTACCCCGCTAGAGGAAGGGCTAACAACAGGGGTAAACGTGGGGGGAAGGGGCATATCAGAGGTAACTCCCATCACTCTGGATCACGTCCGTCTCGAGATCAGAGGGGTCACTCCAGATGGGCATCTCCAGCTCCATATAGAGAACAATATGATGACCGTCATCCCCATCAATCATATTATAATTCACCTGCAGTACCTGTTCATAACAGATTTTCCCCTCTCAGAGACCATAGAGATTATGTACAACAACAAGCACGCGGTGGCTACGAGGAATCACCTCACCGCTACGGTCCCCGTGATACCAATGCCCAGGGTGGACAGGGTTTTCACGGAGACCGCCCTTGGTACTCCAAAGGTCCAAACCAAAGAGAGGATGCAGAGCAGGAAGGCGTATACAGAAGAGAAAAGAGAAGGAGAACATAAGTGGCCAGGGAGTATTCAACTTGAGTTCTAAAACTCTGACTGTGGCAGAACAGTCCGTGTTAGACAAAGGCCTCAAGTTTGCTCCCTCTAAACCATTAAACAAATTTGGCACGTTTATAGACGTGCAGAAATTTATACGCAAAATCAATATTCAGCGTTATATGGTTTCCAATACATTTTCAACAGATAGCAGGGCAGCGACTTCGGGAACTGTTCATTCAGGACTTTCAAACCTGTCTCTGTTTAATCCCTCTGTCGCTGTGGCTCCTGCCGTTAAAATTTTCAAAGAGCTAGTTCTTAAAGACCTGTCTCAATTAAAAGAAAAACGACATTTCTCGCAGCCCCTGTCTAGCCAAGGCGTTCGTTCCTTGTGTGACAACAAGGATTTGATTATCCGTCCGGCTGACAAGGGCGGAGGGATAGTCGTTCTAGATAGGTCACAATACGAACAAGAAATGAATCGTATTCTTGGTGAACCTGGGACTTATCAAGAAATTCCCAGCAACCCCACTGCCACATATAAAAAACGGTTACAAGTTCTTGTCAACAAAGGATTTGATCTTAAGATTCTCAACAAAAAAGAGAAACTTTATCTAGTTCCCAAAGTACCCAGAATTCCGACAATATACTATTTGCCTAAAATCCATAAACACCCCACACAACCACCAGGCCGGCCTATCGTGAGTGGCATTGACTCTGTCACCTCACGTATAGGCCGGTACATAGATTTCTACCTCCAGCCCTTGGTCAAACGAACTCCATCATATGTTAAGGATACAGGCGACACCATCCGCCTTTTAGAAGGGTTGGAGATACAAGAAGGTTGCATCATGGTCACTGCTGATGTCGCCTCATTATATACTTGTATCCCTCATCATCTAGGCATACAAGCGGTAAAACATTTTCTAAACAGTGAGGTAACTCTTGCTTCATTTCAAAGTGACTACTTAATTGAACTTCTGGACTTCACTACTAAACATAGCTATTTTTGGTTCGATCAACGCTACTTTCTACAACTCAGGGGAGTGGCGATGGGCGCCAAATTCGCACCAAGCGTCGCGAATCTTTTCATGGCCAAATGGGAGGAGGATGTCGTCTATGCCCAGACAGTCCCGTCGTTGGGCTTATGGGCCAGATATATAGACGACATCCTCCTCCTATGGAATGGCAGCCCAGAGTCTTTAGAGTCATTTTTCGACTCTTTAAACAGCAATGACAGAGGTATCACTTTAACATATGAGTTTAGTCCAACCAAGATTCACTTCTTGGACTTGGAGATAACCATAGTTGATAAGAAGTTTCATTTTCAAACATACTTCAAACCGACCGACCGTAATGGATATATCCCCATGGGGAGTTGCCATCATCCATCTTGGCTTTGGTCGGTTCCTCGTAGTCAATTTCTGAGACTTCGTCGGAATTGCACAGATGATAACACCTATCTTGCTCAAGCAGAGATTCTTAAAACTAGGTTCCTTGAGAAGGGGTACCTCTCCAGTGATGTAGACTCAGAACTACAAAGAGTCCTTTCATTAAGTAGGAATTCACTAATATCTGTCAAAACCAAGCGTCCCACAGACGAGGGTTTTAAATTTTCAATGTTGACCACTTACTCCACTCAGTATAAACAAATTAAGAGTATTTTTAATAAGCATTGGAATATACTCAGAGGAGATAGAGTTCTAGGTCCATTGTTACCCGAACAGGCAAGAGTGGTTTTTAGAGGAGTACCCTCTTTACAGAGTAAAATTGCTCCTAACATAATTAACCCTCCTGTTAAGAGTTCCTTCTTCCACAATTTAGTGGGTTTTTTCCCTTGCAGGAAATGTAAGGTATGCCAACATAATGCTCTAACTACGAAAAAAAATTTGGAATTCTCTTCTAATGTTACCAACAAGAAGTACAGTATAAAGACCTTCTGTACATGTGCGACCAAGTACATCGTATATTTATTAACGTGTCCTTGTGGCAAACAATATGTCGGCCGGACCATCCGCACCTTTTCCATTAGAGTGAGTGAACACATTGCACTCATAATAGGTGGGGACACTAAACATCCAGTCCCCGACATTACAGAGAATTCCACCAGAGAAACCCCAAGGGAACACAATTTGTTAGCATAGACAAATACACCCCCCCATGGAGAGGTGGAGCCATGACTAGGGGTGTTTCACGCTTGGAGACTTTCTGGATATATGAACTCCAGACATATATCCCGTTCGGAATGAATGTCGAATGGGACATAAATTCCTTTATTAATATGTCATGAGTGTTCTTCTTTTTATTTTATATTGTTTTTTATATATTCTGGGTCTTTGGAAATTCAACATATTGCGTTTAATGACCATACATGCGTTTAATGCTCTATTTTACCATTTGGTATTGTTATCAATATTGATGTTATATAGGTCATTATAAGTGGCGATCTGGCTCACATCAAACATGAGGCAGTATTTTCATTATATGAGGGCGCATAGGTACATTGCATTTATGTCATTTTTGCGGTTTTTATCGCATTAGATTTGTTATTCTGTGACATTTTTGCGTTTTTTATATTTTAACGCAATTGTTACAGTCTATTTTAAAACAACATATACCAGTCTTATATCATTTTTATATATCGTTTCTGATCCGGTGTTAGTGATAATAAATATCTTTCCGGTTCATAATCGACACTTTTATATCATTGTTTTCAATTTTTATGATCAGTATTTCAAGCAGTGCCATATAGATATTTGTATTCATTTTTTTATTTCTTTCTGGTTCTGCAATTGTAATATACTCGTTTTTTTGTGGGCAGTTTTCTGGCCAATTTCATGGTCCATTATGAACAGACATGTGTCACAATGCTCATTGTGATTGGACAGGTGTCTCCCCTGTATGGGAGCCCTTTTAGGTCCAAACAAGCGCAGTCCTTCTCACAATGAGTTTCGTTCTACACGCACGCGCGCCTTTGGTATTCAGTGACCATGCCCCTCCAGAGAGAGGCTTGGCCCGCACGTGCGCGCTTTCTAATCATAGAGCGTTTAAGATGGTATTATGTCACAGCCTTCTAAGCGAGGCTTGGTCACCGCGAGAGCGAGGCTTGGTTGCCGCGCACGCGCGGTAACATACTATCGGCCATGATCTTCATACAGAGTTTGTTTATCTCGCCTTGTGTCATGAAAACGAGGCTTGGTTACTGCAGATGCGCACTTTTTAGTCAACGATCGCGGCGCTCTATAAACCCACAATAAACTCCACAGTTGCATTACATACTACATAGATTTTAATAATTTGGTCATTCCTCTTTATTGTTGTTATTTTTTTATGTTTCCTTTTCTGACGATTTTACCACAACAGCCAACATAGTTTATATGACACCAACTTACGGTTTTTACTGACAAGTTTCATATAGAGGCTTGGAGTGCAAGCTGCAGCGCCATCTTGGATAGGTGAATTGCTGCTTATGATTGCTGATTGTTGAGGGTGAGTCAGATCTCCATTTGATTGGCTATGGATACATGGACTGTATATATATTGGAGTGGGCTGCAGTGGAGGGTCACCCCAGACGATGTGCTTTTGACCACGAAACGCGTCGGGAGGACTCCACTGTCGCCCCATTTTGCATGCAAGAATACTTTACTTCAGCCAAATGTAAGTTTGTCAGCTGTGAATAAACACGCAATTTTTTACCATACGGAGTTACGCTATGTGGCCACCTCTCTTTTCTTCCTCTTATGCACCATTATTTCACTGAACCAATTGGTTTTGGGAGTCCTACACCAGTACAGTGTCCAGTCTGTCCCTGGGGACCTATTCCATCCAAGGATACATCATCCAATTGGGTCTACACTTCCCGGCCAAGGATCGTTTTCTGACATCTGTCATACAAAGCCTTGATTGACCTCTTTTGGCATATGCCATCAGTGGTCAACAAGTTCCGGTAAGCCTGCACTTTTATCGGTGGTGGGACTGTATCATTTTAGAAGTCACGCATCTTTTCATCTTATTCACTCACTTGAATGACATGTGGAAAATATGAACTTCAATATTATCAATTTTTTTTTTAACACTAAGTTTTGTTGGACTTTGTTTTTTACTTGATATCATATCAAGTACACTAGATCAAGAATGCAGGTTCAGAATGAATCTAAAATGGATGCTGCCCTAGAGGTGGGAGGGTCAGGGAGGGAGGGTATGCTGCTGATTGGCTGGAATGTGTCTGCTGACTGTGAGGTAGAGGGTCAAAGTTTGCTCAATGTAAATTAATAGGAGGCGGGTCGAACATTGCACATGTTCGCTGGCGGCGGCGAACAAGCGAAAATCGCCACAAACTATTCGCCGACGAACCGTTCTGTACATCACTACTGATCAGCAAGTATTCTCACTTTGTGTACTGTGTCCTCTGCACAGTGTGCACCTAAAGCTATGTGAATACATTTGCTGGTGTTCTCATATAAATACCACAGGCAGTGGCTGATCAGCAAGTATTGTCAGAATTTGTGCAGCTACATCTCCCTGCAGGCCATTAGTATGTCTGGAAGGACAACAAGGAGAGGCAGAGAGTCACGAAAAGAGGACAAGCAGGCTCTGCGTCTAGAGGCAACAGTGCTGGTCGTGGACACAGTGCATCCTCATCAGCACGTGGCCGTGGGACATGCTCGTCCTTTTTCGGCAGCTGGTCGTGTTGAGCCGCAACATGCCGAAGTCTTGGTAGAGTGGATGACCAAGCCGTCCTCATCCTCCTCATCCTCTCTCACCCAGGCTCAGGGTACTTTGTCTGGCAAAGCAGCTGACAACACGGCCTGTTCCCTCTGCTCAATGGCATCAGTCACTCCTTCCCTAGCCCCACCATGTCCTCCTGAGGAGTCCCCTGAACTTTTGACCACAGTGTTGGGTCAGTGGTAAGATGCATATTACCGCTGACTCATGGTCCAGCAGGCATGGACAGGGACGCTACCTATCTTTCACAGTGCATTGGGTGACTCTGCTGGCAGCTGGGAAGGATGCAGGACAAGGTACAGTAGTGTTGGAGGTTGTTCCGCCACCACGCCTCCAAAATGCTACTACTGGTGATTGTGACACACCTCTCTCCTCCACCCCTCCTCTTCTTCTTCCTCTGTGGCCTCTTCCTGTGCTGATTTGTCCTCGGAAACCAGCGGTGCTCCTCGCACCTTCAAGGGGCTATGCAGGTACGCAGGCAAAAAGATGCCATGCGGTGCTTGAGCTGGTGTGCTTGGGGGACAGGAGCCACACTGGGGCAGAGGTTCTGTCAGCTCTGCAGGGGCAGGCTCAGAGGTGGTTGACGCCACGCCAGCTGAAGCCTGGAATGGTGGTCAGCGAAAATGGCACCAACCTCCTCTCTGCCATGCGACAGGGAAAACTCACCCATGTGCCCTGTTTTGCTAATGTCCTTAACTTGGTGGTGCAGCGGTTCTTGGGAAGGTACCCGGGCTTAAAGGATGTCCTGAAGCAGGCCAGGAAACTGTGTGCATTTCCGACGGTCATATAATGCCAGTGCTCAGCTGGCTGACGTCCAAAAGGAATACAACCTGCCCAAGAACCGCCTAATCTGTGACATCTACGGCTGCACATGCAGCAGAGGGCCATCAATAAGTATCTGTGCCAATATGGCACCAGGACAGGGTCATGGGAGCTTGTTTTTTTTCCCCACGCCAGTGGGCCATGATCAGGGATGCATGCACTGTCCTGTCACCATTTGAGGAGGCCACGAGGATGGTGAGCAGTGACAGTGCATGCGTCAGTGACACTGTCCCTCTTATCCACCTGTTGGAGCACATGCTGCATGGAATAATGGAGAGGGCCCTTGAGACAGAACAGAGGGAGGAAGAGGAGGACTTCCTTACCTCTCAAGGCCCCCTTTATCCAGACAGTGTTCCTGCTTGCCCGCTTATCACACAGGACGAGGACGAGGAGGATTGTGTCAGCATGGAGGTGGAGCCTAGCACTCAGCACCAGCAGCAGTCTTCAAGGGATCAACTACAGTCCCAAGAAACCCATGGACTTGTACGTGGCTGGGACGAGGTGGCTGCGGATCATGTCGTCCTCAGTAACTCAGAGGACTCCGAATGCCTCAGCAAACCTAAACTGTATGGCCTCCCTGATCCTGCAAAGCCTGCGGAAGGATCCTTGTATTTGTGCTATCAAAGAGAAGGATCATTACTGGCTTGGCAATCCTCCTTGATCCACGTTACAAGGGTAAGGTTGTGGACCTTATCTTGCCGGCTCAGAGGGAGCAGAAGATGAAACATCTTCGGGAGGACTTGCAGAAAAGTCTGTGCAACGCGTTCCCAGAGACTGGGAGGTTACAAAATCCTGGTCCTGGACAACGTGTTGCTGAGGCTTCGGTCAGTCAAAGAAGGAGCAGTGAAGCCGTCTGACCAAATGCGTTCAGGCAATTTTTTAGTCCGCAGGCCCAAAGTATGACCGGTTCCAGCAACCATCGCCAGCGTCTGTTTTACATGGTGCAGGAATACCTAGGGGCAAGATCAGATGTCCCATTTCCCACCTTTCCCACAGAAAATCCTCTGGGTTACTGGGTCTTGAGAATGGATCACTGACCAGAGCTTGCACAGTATGCAATTTAGCTACTGGCCTGTCCTGCATGAAGCGTTCTTTTGGAATCCACATTTAGTGCTGCTGGAGGCTTTGTAACCGATCACAGGGTGCGCCTCTCCACCGACTCGGTCGATCGACTGACCTTCCTAAAAATTAATCAGGCTTGGAACACCACCAGCTATCAAGCACCTGATGCTGATGTAACTGAATAATTTTTTTGGAAATGTCAGATCCCTTCAAGACTGCCTATGCTGATGCTGAGTGACTTCCTGTCATGCTGAGTGACTATCCTGTTATGCTGAGTGACTATTCTTTACCTCCTCAATGATCATGCTTATAGCTTGTAAGAACATTTTTGGTTCTGGGCACCCCCACCAGTGGCTAAGGCCCAATTTTTCTGCCCCTGTTTAACAGGGGGCGTGTAATTACAATTTTTAATGCAATACTTTGCAGCAGGGCTTATTCCTGCGCTCCAACTAGAGTATCTGTGAGGGGTTGCTGTGTTGTGGAACCAGTGCCTAAGGCCCAATTTGTCTGCCCCTGTTCAACAGGGGCATGTAATTACAATTCTTGATTTAATATTTCACAGCAGAGCCCATTCCTGCGCCCACCAAGAGTAACTGTGAGGGCTTACAGTGTTGTGGCACCAGCACCACCACCACCAACAAAGGCCAAATTTCTTAATCATACATCACGGGACACAGAGCCTTAATTACTTAATGGGTTATGTAGTCACCACAGGTGATTGGACACTGGCAAACCCAATTAAAATTGAGTTCCTCCCCTATATAACCCCTCCCAAATGGAGAGTACCTCAGTTTTTTCGCCAGTGTTAAGGTGGTTGGTCACGTTCAACATGTGCTAAGAAGAAAAATGCTCTTTTGATGGTCTGGCTGCAGAGCTATAACTGGATCCATTCCTCGGGCTGATATCAAAGGCCTAAGATGGTTGGTACCTGGGCCTCGTGTTGAGAAGAAACAAGGTTTGCCTGTAATGTCTCTCTGCGGAGGTCTGGACTCTGGGATCTAGACTTTGGTGTACTAATACATACGTGGCGTGAAAAGTTTCTGGCAGAGCCTTCTACAGGTCCAGGTATGAGGTTTTCTCTAATAAAACCCTATGTAAACCTGAAGGTTGGCACAACTTGCCCGTCATGATGGGTGAAATTTGGAACTACATTGGTAGCTTTCCTGCGGCGTGGATAAGGTAAGTGGTAGATAATTTTTTATATTTATATATTATCTTCCTGGAGTAGGATGTCTTTCCTGGTTTTCACCACTTGACGGAGTAAGTGCAACCTGGTGTTTTCTTACATAGCCTCCAGGATACACATGCTCAGTGAAGTCGGTCATAATAAACACCAGTAACCTCCTTAAGCTGCAGGCTCTGCCACGAACGCATGCAGGGGTCCTCAGTGCCCCCACTAACTCTCCCCCACTTCCTCGTCTCCTAGGGGCCGCCATGCGCTGGAAACGATCGTTCGCGGAAACGATCGTTCGCGCCAAAATGATCATTTGTGCACAGGAAACGATCGTTCGCGCCAGAAATGTTTGTTTACGGAAATGATCGTTCGCACCAAAATCGATTGTTTCTGATAGGTGGAGACATGGATAGGGGGAGGGCCCAAGGTGGTTGCAGTGTCTGTGCCCAATGCAGGACACCTGTGTGCAGGCGCCAATAGGCTGGTTCAAAAGCCCGGCAAGTCAGAGCCTTCTGTAAGCAGCATGGAGACCTGTGGGGTGCTGTGGGGTGTAAGCATTCCTGTGGATTGAACCAGGCAAACCCAAGACTCTTACTCTGCATCAGATTGTGCAGTGAGCTGATATGTTTTTGTATTGTAAGACTATAGCACAACAGTGATTGCATTTATATATTGTGGATAGTACCTTTGCTTTGCAATAAGGACTATGTCTCCTAGAAAAGGGTCTAGGGCAAATAAAAAAGGCACCAGAAAATCCCCAGGTACGGCTAAGGATTCTGAGATTGCCTGCAGTTTACCATCCCCCTCTGTTAGCCTGATAGCAGCTTCACAGGATGAGCCCCTGTTTGCAGCCTCTCCTATGGCAGCTCCTGTATATGTCACTGAGGGCACTTTAAAAGTGGCTATGGATGGTCTGGAATGAAGGATTGCTAATATTGTCACAACCTCCTTGAGAAATAGCAGAAACCGGGATAGATCCCCTTCATCTGCTTTGGCTCTCTCATACTTGCCAACTGTCCCGTTTTTAAAGGGACAGTCCCGTCAAATAGGACCTAGTCCCGACTAATTTAGCCCGCCGGGACTTGTCCCGGCTAGTGGGGAAGGCAGGTGCGGCAGCAGGGGCGGACTGACCATTCGGTCATTCGGGCACTCACTGCCCAAGGGCCCCATGGTGGGGGGGCCAGGGCTGGCTCAGTCCGTCCCTGGAGGTGCCCGCAGCAGCGTCAGCTTCTACACAATTAAAAAACGGAGTCTGTACTCTGTACCCCCGAGATGCCTTGTATAAGAGGCTCGCTCGGGAGTTATGAGCTTCCCAGGATGGATGGCTCATCAGAGCCGTGAGCCGTGCGTGCGGGGATGTACAGTGACACTGTGACAGGTGCTCCGGCCACCTCTCTCCCCTGTGGTTTAGCTGAGGGGGCGGGACCATAAGTCACTGCCGCGGAGGACTGCATGTGAAGGAGCTGCTGCTGGACTCAGAGGCAGAGCAGACTGAATTGCACAGACACAGGAACGAATGGCATTTACAATGACCTGCCTTGTGTTGTGTGCAGATTAGCAGGTCAGTGTGATAAATAATGAAAGCCCTGTGATTGCAGTTACCGTGACAGTGTCTAATCTGTGTTATAAGAGCCATGCCCATGCTGATTGTTTCTTTACCTTCTTGCCCTGTGCTGTGTCTGTGCTTATTTACCAGGTAGCAGGTCATGTCAGGGGCTATTCACTAGTGCACCTGATGAGCCATCCATCCCGGTGTCTTGTCGAGATGGTTCCCCTATCGGATAGGTTCCGACCTCGACTGCGCAGGCGCTGCACTTGCGCAGTCAGAGGCTACGAAAATCTCCAAGCCCGAAGAGCTGTTTGTTAGCTGTAAACAGAGCATATGCAATGAACACTGCGCTCGCTCCTGACCCAATGCTTGGTGCTGGTTACACACACCCCCAGTTTGTTGATATTCTCAATATGACATCCACCCCTTTGACAAAAGCACTGGCCATCGAGTGGAGGACCCGTGTATAACCAGCCCCAAGCATCGGGTCGGGAGCAAGTGCATTGCGCATGCTCCTTTTACAGCGGACAAACAGCTGTTCAGCCTCTGAGATTTCCGTAGACTCTGACTGAGCATGCACAGTTGAGGTCGGAAACTATCCGATAGAGGAACCATATCGTCAGGACACCGGCCAGCTCATACCTCCCGACCCCTCTCATACAACAGCCACATCAACCTAGCTAGTGGGATTTAATGGTTCAAGGCACTGCTTTCTCAGGGGTACAGACTCAGTTTTTTTTATTGTGTATGATAAGCTGCCACTATTGCGGGCACCTCCAGGGGTGGACTGACCCGGCCCTCCCACCACGGTGCCCTCGGGCAGTTGCCGACTGACCGAATGGTCAATCCGCCCCTGCACACTGATATCTGGTACACTGAATGCCACTCAGTGTATAGATATCAGTGTTATATATAGGGAATAGCACTTAGACCTGGTTCACATTGAAGCAATTTACAATGCGATTTGACATGTCAAATCGCATGGCAATAGCACTAACTGAATCGGTGCGATGCCCCATTTGTGGCGCCAATTCCCAATAGGAGTTTCTGTACAACTTTTGGCGACTTCTTGGTGCAATTTCCATAGACATCTGTGCAGCAACCCTCACAGATGTCTCTGAAATCACCCGCCAAATTTGCACTGATATGCGGGTATGAAATCATGCGAGTTTAGCTGAACTGTCTCGCACAATTTTATTCCCGCTGTCAGTGTGAACCTGGACTAAGGCACCTAGGCATTTTTTGTGCTTTTTGCATTTTGCAGATTTGCACAACAATCCATTTAACATGGTTTCCTATGGAACACATTCTGTAGTGCAAATCTGCAAAATGCAAAAAGCACTAAAAATGCCATAGGTGTGAATCCAGCCTAAGTGAGTGTTATTCCCTATATATATTCCTTACGTTGGTGGTCAGTGAGAAGAATGTTCCTTACATTGGTGATCAGTGGGAAGAATGTCCCTTACATTGGTGATCAGTGGGAAGAATGTCCCTTACATTGGTGATCGGTGAGAAGAATGTTCCTTACATTGGTGATCAGTGAGAAGAATGTTCCTTACATTGGTGATCAGTGGGAAGAATGTTCCTTACATTGGTGATCATCAGTGGGAAGAATGTCCCTTACATTGGTGATCAGTGGGAAGAATGTTCCTTACATTGGTGATCGGTGAGAAGAATGTTCCTTACATTGGTGATCAGTGGGAAGAATGCTCCTTACATTGGTGATCAGTGAGAAGAATGTTCCTTACATTGGTGATCAGTGGGAAGAATGTCTCTTACATTGGTGATCAGTGGGAAGAATGTTCCTTACATTGGTGATCGGTGGGAAGAATGTTCCTTACATTGGTGATCGGTGGGAAGAATGTTCCTTACATTGGTGATCGGTGAGAAGAATGTTCCTTACATTGGTGATCGGTGAGAAGAATGTTCCTTACATTGGTGATCGGTGGGAAGAATGTTCCTTACATTGGTGATCATCAGTGGGAAGAATGTTTTAATTCCTATAATAAACATTTATTTTGAACATTGTGTAGAGAAATTCTTTGAACGCCTGCAATGTGGGCAGTGTAATATGTAGGTGGGACTTTGTGTGAATGTAGCTTAAACGTGGGTGGGGGCACATGGGCGGAGACACAGGGGGCCCCATGATCTAATTTTGCCCGGGGGCCCCATGAACTGTCAGTCCACCCCTGTGCGGCAGTATGTTTATATAACTTTAATGGTTTGAGACAAATGTTCAGCACATCCAGCGTTACACCCCACCATGGCAGGACGTCAGGCACACACTTACACCGTCCTATTCTACGTAATTTTCTATCCTATTCTGACTTCCGACATTTGACGTAAGCACGCAGCAGTGCTCAGACGCAGGATCGGAGGTCGAGCACTGCGCACAAGGATCTCAATGTCAGCTCTGTGCTTTTAGAGGTTAGCGCTTGTAATGTTGTGTCGGTCTGGGGAAGGGGGATTGTTATTATGGCAGCAAAATGTTTGATGTGACGTATAGACGGAGTCCAGGCTGTGTAATCACTAGTTACGTGAATTGTCTTCATTTCTCTGTGTGTAGGGACTAGGGTTGTCCCGATACCAGTATCGGTATCGGGACCGATACCGAGTATTTGCGGGAGTACTTGTACTCCCGCAAATGCCCCCGATGCCTCATCCGATACTCACCCCCCGCCGCCGCAACGAATGCCGTCGCATACCGCAACAACGCCGCCGCCGCATAGTTAAACAGCGTGCGGGGAATATCACAACTTTCATTTCAATAGCCGTAGTGTTTCCTGCCACGCCGCGTATAGACACTCCCCCTTGCTCAGGATTGGACGGATCTGTCCAATCCCGAGCAAGGGGGAGTGTCTATATGCGGCGCAGCGGGGAACACTACAGCTATTCAAATGAAAGCTGTGATGTTCCCCGCACGCTGATTAACCATGCGGTGGCGGCGGCATCTAGGTATGGGGGACATGGCTGGATATATGGGGGACATGGCTGGATATATGGGGGACATGGCTGGATATATGGGGGACATGGCTGGATATAGGGGGGACATGGCTGGATATAGGGGACATAGCTGCATATGTGGGGGGACATGGCTGGATATATGGGGGACATTGCTGCATATGTGGGGGGACATGGCTGCATATATGGGGGACATGGCTGGATATGTGGGGGGCATTGCTGGATATATGGGGGACATGTCTGCATATGTGGGGACATGGCTGGATATGTGGGGGTCATGGCTGCATATGTGGGGGGACATGGCTGCATATATGGGGGACATGGCTGCATATATGGGGGACATGGCTGGATATGTGGGGGGCATTGCTGGATATATGGGGGACATGTCTGCATATGTGGGGACATGGCTGCATATTGGGGGGACATGGCTGCATATGTGGGGGGACATGGCTGCATATGTGGGGGGACATGGCTGCATATGTGGGGGGGACATGGCTGCATATGTGGGGGGGTACATGGCTACATATGTGGGGGGGGACATGGCTGCATATGTGGGGGGACATGGCTGCATATGTGGGGGGACATGGCTGCATTTGTGGGGGGACATGGCTGCATTTGTGGGGGACATGGCTGCATTTGGGGACACATTTAAAAAAAGTATCAGTATTTGTTATCGGCGAGTACTTGAAAAAAAGTATCGGTACTTGTACTCGGTCCTAAAAAAGTGGTATCGGGACAACCCTAGTAGGGACGTACTTGAGAGTCCTAGCAGGGGGTAGTGCAGACAGCCCTGTCTTGTTACTTGTCTATGGGGATTGAAAATCATAGGTGTACAAGGCAGGAGGCGTGCTGATACTTGTAGTCCTTTATATTGGACCTTCCCTTACCCTAAGGACTTCCTCTCCCCTCTTACACAATCACAGAGGTTGTATCAATTTCCTGTAATTCTCTCTTTATTTAGTAGATCCTATAATATGATAAGTAGGCGAAGATTATGTGGAGTGGGTGGAGCTTCGGGGAAGTGAGTGTGGTAATTAATTAATAGCTGTGCTGCAAAGTGTCCCTGGAATTTTTTTTCGAATGTTGGCAACTATGCCTTCTGAGGGTGAAAAATCCCTCTCAGGAGATGAGGATCATGTGCAGTCTGAGGTTTCCTGCGACATGCTAAAGATGCAGGTGCAATATTATGCAAAGATGATGCATGCCACTTACAAATTGCCTCCTGTTGAAGCTTCTAGGCCCTCTGTTTCCTCTTTGGGATCTCGTAAATCCCTGCAGGCTGCATGCACCTTTCCAGTTCATCCCTTGCTGGATAAACTGATCTATGATGACTGGGTTCACCCAGACAAACTGTTTTCTGCTCCTAAGCAGTTTTCCCTCCTTTATCCTATGCTATTGATGCAGCTATTTCTTGTGCAAACAAAAGCCTGACCTGTCCTATTGACAATGCGCAGGGTTTCAAGGATCCAACTGATAAGAAGCTGGAATCCCTATTAAAAGCCTCCTCTGCCATGGCTAGGGCTGTAGTACAACCTGCTGTTGCAGCCATTGGTGTATGTCAGTTCCTCAAGGAACAAATGAAGCAGATGATTACCTCCTCCCTTCTGAGGAGATTGAGGTTTATGAGGACCTTCCTAAGGCCTTGTGCTTTGCGATTGATGCGATTATGGACTCTGTTCAGAAAGCATCTCGCTTGAATCTCCTGCAGGTACACATGCACAGGTCCCTTTGGTTAAAACATTGGGAGGCTGAGGCTTCCTGCAAGAAATACTTGGCAGCGTTCCGCTTTGGGGGTGAGCGCCTGTTTGGAGATGACCTGGATAAATACATCCAAAAGATTACCGGTGGCAAGTTTACCCTATCGCCGGTTAAAAGAAAGAGTAAGCATCCCTCATTTAGCCCTGGTTCACACTGGGTACGATTTGGAACGATTTGAGATGCGAGATGCGATTTGACATGTCATGACATGCGCATGCGCCGTCCGTTGACATATCCCAGTGTGCATTGCTCCAAAGTATGCCGCAAGGACGTATTGGTTTCGACGTGAACGGAAATT
Organism: Rana temporaria; assembly: GCF_905171775.1. Classification (NCBI taxonomy): domain Eukaryota; kingdom Metazoa; phylum Chordata; class Amphibia; order Anura; family Ranidae; genus Rana; species Rana temporaria. The sequence goes on along the minus strand of NC_053499.1, from coordinate 90,963,842 downwards.
ACGTCCAGCTCCATTCACGGACGACTTACGCAAACAACGTAAAATATTAAAAATTCGACGCGGGAACGACGTCCATACTTAACATTGGTACGCCGCATGTACGCCTCATATAGCAGGGGTAATTTTACGCCGGGAAAAGCCTAATGGCGTATCTGTACTGCGTCGGCCGGGCGTACGTTCATAAATTTGCGTATCTAGCTGATTTACATATTTCTAGGCGTAAATCAGCGTACACGCCCCTAGCGGCCAGCGTAAATATGCAGTTAAGATACAACGCCGGTCGGATCTAATACAAATCTATGCGTAACTGATTCTAAGAATCAGGTGCATAGATATGACAGCTCGGACTCAGAGTTACGACGGCGTATCTGGAGATACGCCAGCGTAACTCGTTTGAGAATCCGGGCCTCAGTCTCCAAGCAGTGGTGACGGCTGCCCCAGTCTAACACTAGGGGAAAAGCCCAGAGCCAAGCCCAAGGACAAAAAGGACTTGGGGTTCAAAGTCTAAACAGACCCCCAAAACTGCCCTATGAAGGGATACCCCCGCTCAGCCGAGTGGGGGGAAGGCTGCTGCTTTTCCCAAACGCCTCAGGCTTCCTCAGGCTACAAGCTGGAATTCAGAGAACTTCCACCACCCGTTTTCTGAGATCAAGAATTGCCAAAGATCCAGAACACCTGTTGTCCCAAGGGGTAATCTTGGTATTAGCCCCAGGGGATCAGGGGTCAGGATTCTATTCAAACCTGTTTACGGTTCCAAAACCAAACGGGGATGTCAGACCTATCCTAGATCTAAAGAGTCTGAATCAGTTTCTGAACATTCGCTCCTTCCACATGGAGTCTGTTTGTTCAGTTTCCACCCTTCAGGGAGGAGAATTCCTGGCATCAATAGACATCAAAGATGCATATCTGCATGTGCCGATATGTCCCGCTCACCAAAGATTTCTAAGGTTTGCGGTGGATCAGCGACACTTTCAGTTTTTGGCCCTTCCTTTTGGGCTGGCTACAGCACCTCAAGTATTCACAAAGATACTGGTCCCGGCCCTGGCAAGACTAAGGGCACCAGGCATAGCGGTAACAGCCTACCTGGACAATCTGTTGATCATGGATCAGTCCGCCGCTCGCTTGGACCACTATGTGCACAGCACAGTGGAATATTTTGAGTACCTAGGCTGGGTCCTCAATTTGGAGAAATCTTCCTTGCAGCCTCAAAGAAGGCTAGAGTACTTGGGCATGATCATAGACACATCCCTAAGCAAGGTATTCCTTCCCAAGCCAAAGGCAAAGGCCATAAGAGACTTGGTCCGAGTGGTAAAGGCAAAGAGAAGGCCTTCCATCCGTCTTTGCATGAGATTGTTGGGAAAGATGGTAGCCTCATTCGAGGCTGTCCCTTACGCCCAGTTTCACTCAAGACCGCTACAGGGCAGTATTCTGTCAGCTTGGAACAAGAATGTTCAGGCCCTGGATCTTCTTATGGTCTTATCTCCAGGGGTTTGCCAGAGCCTCAATTGGTGGTTGCTCCCCCAAAATCTGTCAGAAGGGAAATCCTTCACTGCAGTTACCTGGAAAGTTGTAACCACAGATGCCAGCCTTCTAGGCTGGGGGGGCAGTGCTAGAAGAGGCATCTGCCCATGGAAAGTGGTTCGGGGCCGAAAAGCTCCTACCCATCAACATTTTGGAGATTCGGGCAATTAATTTGGAAGCCGGCCTCCAGGCTCATCTACTATAGAATCTGGAAGGCATATGTTTCCTGGTGTGAAACCAGAAAGTGACATCCTAGGAAATTTGCCATTAATAGGATCCTTGCCTTTCTGCAGTTGGGCTTAGATATGAGGTTGGCCTTGAGCACTATCAAGGGCCAAATCTCGGCTTTGTCGGTATTCTTTCAGAAACCGCTTGATTCTCATTCTCTAGTTAGGGCCTTTGTTCAGGGTGCACTGCGGTTAAATCCGCCGATTTATGCCCTGTACACACAATCGGTTTTTCTGATGAAAACGGACCGATGGACCTTTTTCTTTGGACGAACCCGATCGTGTGTGGGCCCCATCATTTTTTTTCCCAACAGTGAAAAAAAAATAGAACCTGTTTTAAAAAAATCTTATGGTTAAAAAACCGATCAAAAAAAACAATCGCCTGTGGCGAAATCCATCAGTCAAAAATCCACGCATGCTCAGAATCAAGTCGACGCATGCTCGGAATGACTGAACTTAATTTTTCTCAGCACGTCATAGTGTTTTTCGTCACTGCGTTGGACACGATTGGATTTTTAACCATTTTCATCAGACGAATCGATCGTGTGTACAGGGCATAAGTCTCCCGTGTGCCCATGGAATTTGAATTTGGTATTGTCTGTTTTACAGGAGCAAACTTTTGAACCTATACACCAGATTTCTCTAAATCTGTTGACACAGAAACTGTTTTTTCTTGTAGCCATATCCTCGGTTAGAAGGGTATAGGAAGTGCTGGCACTTTCGTGTAAAGAACCGTATATGATTGCTCATGAAGACAGGGTGGTGCTATAGGCCTCACCCAAATTTCTTACCTAAGGTGGATTCAGGTTTTCATCTGAACCAAGATGTAGTCCTACCATCTTTTTTTCCAAATCTGCAGTCTGGGTAGGAAGAGAGACTACACTCTCTGGATGTTGTAAGAGCGGTAAGGGTTTATCTGCAAGCTACGGCTCAGATGAGGAAGACTGATTGTCTGTTCATTCTGCCACAAGGCCCAGGCAGCGTCAAGATCCACTATTGCAAGGTGGATTTGACAAGTCATTATTCAGGCCTATGGTTTAGAAAAGAAGATCCTTCCTTTTCATGTGAAAGCACACTCGACTAGAACAGTTGGTGCTTCATGGGCAGTGCATCACCAGACCTCCATGGCTCAGATCTGAAAGGCTGCTACTTGGTCTTCGGTCCATACATTTACCAAATTTTATCAGGTAGATGTAACGGGTTATGAGGATGCCGCCTTCGGGCGTAGTGTGCTGCAGGCAGCAGTATAAATCCTCTGGCTCGATAGTGGTCTTATTCTGATCTGTGTCTCCCTCCCCTCTAATTTTAGCATTGCTATGGGACATCCCATTAAGTGCTTCATGGGCAGTGCATCACCAGAGCTCCATGGCTCATATCTACATGCCCCTGTTGAATTTTTTTAATACAGCTTACCTGTAAAATCCTTTTCTTGGAAATACATCATGGGACACAGAGCCTTAATTACCTAATGGGTTATGTAGTCACCACAGGTGATTGGACACTGGAAAACCCAATTAAAATTTAGTTCCTCCCCTATATAACCCCTCCCAAATGGAGAGTGCCTCAGTTTTGTAGCAAAGCAATAAGTGTTCCATGTTAACTCCGAGGAGGTGTGGAAGCTCTGTGCCCCATGATGTATTTCCAAGAAAAGGATTTTACAGGTAAGCTGTATAAAAAATTATATTTTCTTGATCATACATCACGGGACACAGAGCCTTGTCCCGTGATGTATGATCAAGAAAATATAATTTTTTATATATAAAATATAATTTAGAAAAAAAAAAATATATATATATATATATATATATATATATATATATATATATATATATATATATATAGTTTAGAAAATATAATTTTTTAATACAACTTACCTGTAAAATCCTTTTCTTGGAAACACATCATGGGACACAGAGCTTCCACCCCTCTTCGGAGTTAACATGGAACACTTATTGCTACAAAACTGAGGCACTCTCCATTTGGGAGGGGTTATATAGGGGAGGAACTCAATTTTAATTGGGTTTGCCAGTGTCCAATCACCTGTGGTGACTACATAACCCATTAGGTAATTAAAGTGGAGGTTCACCCTCAAAAAAAATTCTGACATCACATGGAGTCGAACCATCCTACCGACAGAATGCCGGTGGGTTTTTTTTCTCAGCACATACCTCGTTATCACGATTTTCACCCCCCGGCAATCCCGCGGGACTGGGCGTTCCCAAGCACTGCCTGTGATTGACAGGCTTCCGAACGGCGCATACTGCGCGTCACAGGTTGCCGACAGAACCCGAACGTCGGTGCGCAGACGCCGTATAGAGCCGCACCGATGTTCGAGTTTTTTCGGCAACCTGTGACGCGCAGTATGCGCTGTTCGGAAGCCTGTCAATCACAGGCAGTGCTTGGGAACGCCCAGTCCCGCGGGATTGCCGGGGGGTGAAAATCGTGATAACGAGGTATGTGCTGAGAAAAAAAAAACACCGGCATTCTGTCGGTAGGATGGCTCGACTCCATGTGATGTCAGAATTTTTTTTGAGGGTGAACCTCCACTTTAAGGCTCTGTGTCCCATGATGTATTTCCAAGAAAAGGATTTTACAGGTAAGCTGTATTAAAAAAAATTAAAATTTTTATGCCCCTGTTCAACAATTCTTGATCTAATATTTCACAGCAGGGTGTTCCATCGCCCACCAAGACTAACTGTGAGGGCTTACAGTGTTGTGGCAACACCAACACCTAGGGCCCAAATTTCTGCAGAGTATATACGGCATGCCCCTACTTTCAAACATCCAACTTACAAACTACTTCTACTTGCAAACGGAAGGAGACAACAGGAAGTGATGGGAAATCTACTGTGTGATCTTGGCCGCCCTCCTCCTCCTCCTTCTGCCACATTCCCACCACCAGAGCCACAGCCTGCAAGGGGGCGTGGAGGGAGCCATGGAAGGAACGCTGCAGGGAAGCATGCAGGGAAACGTGGAGGGAAGGCTGCAAGGAAGACCAGAAAGTGATTCTCTGGCTTCAGTCTGGTCTGCCAGAAGACACATATGCTGCTGCTCCTGATTTCTGTGATTTAGGGACCAGTTTGTGCTCCCAACTGTATGTGTTTCTCAAGTTATTTATTTTATTTTCCATACACTTCATGTCTGCCTTGGGGTCCAAAGGCTGCATAAATTCAACCAATTTCTCCATTGTTGCCCTTCCTCTCTATTTTGTTTACCCAGGATAAATGGATATTTGATTTACTTTAAATACTTGCCTATGTGTTTTTCATAAAAAAGACAGTTTGGTTGTGAGTAGGAAGATATAAATACAATGTGTAATTAACAAGGGACACCAACACCAACCTTTGAGGTAACAAAATACAAGATAATATTGTTGTTGTGGTAACTTGACCAGAAAATAAAAATGGAGATCACAAGAAAATCTGGTACGCAGCGCTGTTTACTTTTTTTGTCTGCTGATTCTGAGGATCAGAATATGTGATTCATCTTCTGTCAAGCCGTTCTTTCTCCTTTTGTTATTGGTCTGCAAGCAATTTATGGACTAATTTTTTCACATATATATTAATTATTTATGGACTAAATTTCACATATATATCAATAATTTTTTTACTGACAATTATTTATCATTGCACATTTAGGGCCCTTTCACACAGAACGGATCCGTATTGATCCGCCCCGTGTGTGTCTGTCGGCTCAGCGGGGATCATCCGTAAATCCCCGCTGAGCTATCGGCGGACAGGGTGTCCCCCGCACTCTGTGCAGAGACCGCCCTGTCTTTCCTCTGCTCTCCCCTATGGGGAATCGGATGAATACGGACCGTGTGTCCGTATTCATCCGATCCGTTCCGCCAGACGGAAGAAAAATAGGGTTTTCTTCTGTCCGAAAAAGTGGATCTTTGCGGACGCGGACGTTAGCGGATGCATCATCCGCTAACGTCTGCAATCCCATAGGGAAGCATTACAAGTCCGTTTACGGACTTGTAAAAAACGGACCGTTTGTCCGTACGTGTGAAAGGGCCCTTATTATTATTTCACTTTCTTGTATTAAGTATTTAGTTTTTTTAATTGCAGCACCTATTAATTTATTCAGATTTTTTATATATTGGTTTTACACATATATACACACCAGCTTTTTCAGGGGTTTAGCACAGATATCCCACCATATATATCAGGTCATGAGGTATAGCTGGGGTAGAACTGAAAGGTGAGGAGTGGCAGAATTGTATCCCTTTTGTGTTGCTTTCAGGTGCTCTTGCCACCAGGTTGAGTGGTGGGAAGTTAAATGCCTTGTCAAGCATGTGGTACTCAAATGGCTGCTGTTTTTGCCAGCCTTGATGTGCTTGGGGCAAAGTTTGCAAATTGCAACAGTGCGATCGGCTGCACATGTGCTAAAAAAGACTCAAACAGCTGAGAAGTGGGATGGGAGATAACAGCTACATACAATCTGGTAGAATAGGGTGGCTGCTCTCTACTCTTCCATGATGGCAGCCTTTTTGGGGTTGTGTTTCACCCTCACTTTCCTCCGATGCTCTATCCGGCTCACGTCCGTGACCTCATCATCACCATCCCCTCCAACCTCATTATCACTGGGGATAACTTGGCAATACACTGTGGCTGGGGGAACATGACTGCCAATATGTTGTTTAACAAGTGTTCTCCCCACTCTGTAGGCTCATGTTCCTACCTTCCTCAACCTCAGAATCAAGATCAGAATTAAATAATGGCTGTGCATCATCAAGGAACGTTCAAATAACGCAACTGACTCCTCCATGCCTGATGCTAAGGCTCTTGGTCGGAGTAACTGTGGACAAGGAGACAGATTGAGCCACTCTGGCAGCTGCAGTGGACTGCATACTAGTCTCTGCTTGGGTAACGGAGGAAGAGGATGGTTTAGTAAGCCAGTCCACCACCTCCTCTGAATGCTGTGGCTGGATAAGCATGGGCAACATCACTGAACAGAGGAAATGATGCCCTGCCTGAGGATGGACCATGTCTACCTTTGCCTGGGGACACATATGCTGCTGGTCCTCTCACAGTGCCATGGGAATGTCTGCCTCTCCTTGTTGGCCTCCCAGACATGATGGGGGGACACTTTTTAATAAAATTTAATAAAGATGCAGACACGTACACATGGATTCACATTAATCAATGGAAAGTGGTGTTTGGTGCACTTTAACTTGTGCACTCACTACACAGACACACTCCACTGACACACTAAAATATACTGCAGTAAAAATGCACTGAAATATACTGCATTAAACGTGCACTTACGCACTGAAATATACTGCGTTAAAAGTGCACTAATGCACTGCAATATACTGCATTAAACATGCACTAACACACTTCATTGCTCTTGCAAGTGTATGAATACCTGGTCCTGCCACCAGCTCATATGTCCCTTCTGGATGTACAGACTGCAGTGGCATCACTAGGGTTGGTGTCACCTGGTGCGGTAAAATGTTCCCATCCTCTTTACAAACACTTTGACTCTGAGTCTCTGCCTCCTTTTTTAATTTTAATGGTGCCTATACCTATCTGACTTCTCCTATAGGTGTAGTGACACCCCTGAAGGAGTCCCTTGGTAACTTTTCTCTGTTCTGTGCCTCAACCCCAAGAACAACCTCAGCCTTTCATGCACAGAGATGGGATAAAAGTGTTTGCATGCAGTGTCTTTGTAGGGTGTACACAGGGTGGGCTTCCGTCTGCTCACCAACCCTGAAGATGCCACAACTCAAAGGAAGAGGATGTCCTGGACTGGCAACCTGATGACCCAGGGATCCAGCGATGCCTGTATAGATGTGCCTGGAGGTGCAACAGTTGACCCACATCTCACACCTAATGCAGGCAAGGGGAAAGCGCTCCATCTCCTGCTTCTGGTCTCGTGCTCTTCTCTCTCTGGCCACCTTCTGGTCTCTCCCCAGATCAGTAACTCTGATTTTTTATCCTTTCCTTACTTCAGGCTTGCCCTTCTCCCTCTCAGTTCAGCCAGCAAGCAGGGGGCTGTAGTTATCTCCTATATATTGCTGGGACTACATGTCCCATGGTGCTCTCCTCCCCTCTTGTGCTCAGGGCTGTCTTAATGAGAGGGCACACCTGGGCACTGCCCAGAGGCTCCAGCTTCATGGGGGCCCCTGCATTTTCCCCAAAGCAGCTGGTCCTTGAGCCCACACTGCCCCGAAATTGGGGGACCCATGTTGGCAATGAGAGTGATGGATACACAGGGGAGGCAGGCTGGCAGTGGTGTGCCATGCTGTGCAGAACGATACCTATTTCACAGCCAGCAGGGAAGGGCAGGGCCAGAGCCCCAGTGATGCTCTAACCCCACCCCCCATGCAGCTTGAATGCTCAGGACTCGAAGGCTGCGGGGTAGGAGCTGGAGTGGGAGCTGCTGAGTTGGCAGCACTGCGAGCCCACCTGCAGAAGTAGCATTGTGGATGGTGTCATGGTAAGCCCAGCTGTCCAGCACTTTTTGCACCGAAAGGCTTGGAATGGCCGGAGGGATGCTCCCTCCTCCACTCCTCTTTCTGCCTGCTTGATTGGTATAGGTGAGTGCAGTGCTGGAGGTGGGCACAGAGCCAAAAGTTTACATGCACTGTATCTCCAATGGAAAAGGGGGTACTACATGGATGGAATAATGGTGCTGGGGGATATCAAGGATGTATAGGGAAAAACAATGCTGAGGGGGGATTTGGGGTGTATAAGGGGTAGCAATTCTTGGGGTAGCTTGGGTGGTTATAGTGCTAGAGGTATCAGGGATGTAGAGAGGCCACAGTGTAGGGGGTATCAGGGATGTAGTGGGGTCACAATACAAGGGGTATCTTATGGTATATGTGTAAAAAAAAGTGTAAAAAAAACCTGCGCTAATAGACCAATAAGCAGACCCGTAAATCAAACGGGTACAAAAGTGATTGCTGATAGAGCAAAAAGTAAAGCTGCAACTTACTGTGAACATTAAACAGTGATTAAAATATGGAAAGAAAAAAAGGTAGCGCTAAACATTAATATGAACAAATGTAAACAACCGTGAATTATAATGAACAATTGAAACATAACAGTCATCATAAAGTCATGTGTCTTTGCAAAAAAACTATACATAAATCTTCAGCAAGAGTCCATATATAGAAAGTGATTGAGAAGTTGGATCACAGGTGTGACCAATTTTTTAAAGAGGATTACTCCTTCACCAGTGAAGAGATGAGTCTTCAGGATGTATGATCAGATGAATCACCAATAAGAAGTGACAACCAGATAGCAGAAAATCCTCCGCCAACAAAGCATGTAAATCTGCTTACCAGATCCCGGTGGTCCCTTGATTATAGGGGACCCCAGGTAGCATGAAAGTATAAGGGATTGCGAAGCCTCAAGCTGGATGCACACAGTCTGCTGGAAATCACCACCTCGTTCCTTTAATCCAAATCATTGGCACTCATATTTCATAGATATGAAAAAAAGAAGAAGAGGGGGGCCTCGATCATGTAAAAAAACCTTTAAAACTTTATTATAAAAAATGATGCATGCTAAACACTCACAATTTTGCAGTGATTAGAGAGCCTTTATAGTCTGATGCCCCGGCCGGACACATACAGACGAACCCGTCCAAACAGGGAAACACTGAAGAGGTGTCCCACCTCTGGTGGGTGTCACCCAGGTCGCATAGCGACACCACTGACAAGCTGACGGGAACTATTAGCGATCAACAAGGTAGCAGGTATCTGACTAAGCATATACAGAGGTCTTTTTTTTTTTTTTTTTTTACTCAGAGAACACTTACTGGAGACTTAATCAATTTTGCGTTCATACGCTGTCTCCATCCTGGTTCGCATCATGGTGGGAAATTACTTTTTTTTTTTATATATATACGTTGTTTGCTATGTCATTATGTGTTTATGTTAAGCCAGAATAGCCACCGAATGGCAAAGTACAAAAAGTGCAATAAGTTACATAATAAAACCCAAAGTGCTCCTACCCAAGTCGACTAACCCAACCCCCCCCCCCACACACCTCCCCCCATACCTGAACCCTCCCCTTTCTCTCCGAACCTCGGTTCTCTTAACTTGTCAACTTTTACTACACTACACTTCCTACCCTATACCATATGGACTAGATCGCTCTGTGATGACTTATAATTGACCCAGTCCTGCCATTTCAGTTTAAATCCCCCTTCACCTTCCTCCCCCATAAACTTAAGCTGTTCAATATAATAAATATCATTTATTTTACCAAGACAATTCTTCATTGTTGGGCTCTCGGGATCTTTCCACTGTTTAGGGATCAGGCTCTTTGCTGCATTCAGGATATGGGGGAGCAAGGTTCTCATGTATTGTTTACTAGTCATGTTTGTCCCGTGGAACAAACACACCCACGGGTCGACTGCTAATTTAATTTCAGTAATTTCTTTGATTACTGTTACAACTTTATGCCAATATCTATTGATTTTAGGACACGTCCACCAATGGTGTGACATGGTTCCGGATTCCATACAACCCCTCCAACAGAATCCGGAAGTCTCCCCTTGGAATTGATGTGCAATATCTGGGGTGATATACCATCGTAATATACATTTAAAATTCATTTCTATCAGCCCACAGTTAGATGAAGTGATGTGCGTCATCTTTAATATTTTCCCAAAATCTTTCTCAATATCCCCTGTTGCCAACTCCTCATCCCATTTTTTAATATACGGAGGTAGCCCCTTATTTTTTAGTCCCAACAGTATTTTATAAATCTGTGAGATCCCGCCTCGTCCGCCCGGGGCTAGGCACATACGCTCTAATGGGAGCAGGTTTCCCTCTAGCCTGATCGGACGAGGAAGGGAGTCCACAAAATGTTTCAACTGTAGGTATCTCAGCCAATTCAGCTCAAACATTTCTTTGTATTCCCCAAGTTCCTGATAAGTACAGATTTTGCCATCTTTCAGTATATCCCTTAATTTTACGTCAGTTTTTTTATCCAGCTCCCAGACAGGCTTACTTTCCCCGGTGCAAAATAATTTGTGTCGTATAGTGGTATTAGTAGGGAATTGTATCCCCATTTTTCGTTTTTGTGTACCCTGTCCCATATTAACATAGATATCTGTGTAATCGTGTACAAGTGCTCTTTTGACTGTCTAAATTGTGCCGGAATCCAAATCTCCTTCCCTAACCTAGTTTTATTTAAACTACTTTCCAATTTAACCCACAGTTTTTCTTTATTTTCTCTAACCCATTCAACCACCCGTGTCATGTGAATAGCCGTATAGTATGCCTTGATGTCTGGTAACCCCAAACCACCCTGCTCCTTGTCTCTGGTTAGTATAGACATGCTTATGCACGCTTTCTTTTTCCGCCATATGAATCTAATTAATAACTTTTTTAACATTTTAAAATATACTTCTGGTATTGCAATCGGCAGCATTTGTAATTTATATAGGATCTTGGGCAAAGTTAACATTTTAAAACTATTTATTCTTCCTAATAAGGACCTCTGTCTGGAAGCAATTTTATCTAAGTCCATTTTAATATCGTTCAATAGTGGAATAGAATTATACTGATAAATTGACTCAGAAGATGTTGTTATATTGACACCTAGGTATTTTAATACAGTATCTCTCCAAATAAATGGGAAGTCTTTTTAAAATCTGGTTACATCCTGTGCTTTCACACTAATATTCAGGATTTCGGACTTTAAGGGATTAATTTTGAAATTAGAAACTTCTCCGTAGACTTTAAGAGTTTTTAAAAGGTTAGGGAGAGATGTAGTTTGGTTCACTATATATAACAGAATATCATCGGCGTAAGCCGCAATTTTATGTTCTCCATCATCAGTCTGTATCCCCTCAATGTCTGGATTATTTCTAATCGTAGATAGTAAAGGTTCTAAAGACAAGATAAACAATAAGGGTGACAAGGGACAACCTTGTCGGGTCCCGTTAAACATCTCAAAAAGCCCTGTTACTGTCCCATTTACCTTAACCCTGGCAGTTGGGTGGTTATATAAAGCTTTTATCCACCCCAACATCTTGGGGCCTACCTCATAAAACTCTAAAGTAGTCTGAAGGTATCCCCAGTCTACTCTGTCGAAAGCTTTTTCGGCGTCTATCGACAGTAGTAGACCTGGGGACTTACCTTCTTTTATTCTCTGTATCAGTAACAGTGTCTTAATACTGTTATCCCTACTTTCCCTACCTGGGATAAACCCCACTTGATCATTATGTACCAGTTTATTCATGATATTCTTCATTCTACCAGCTAAGATTTTGGCGAACAGCTTTACATCCGCATTTAATAGGGAAATAGGTCTGTAACTGGAACACAATAAAGGGTCTTTACCTTCTTTAGGGATAATCGTAATTGCAGCCTCTAGTACCTCACGACAAATATCACAATTAGTGCCAATGCCCTTCATATAAGAACACATCCTAGGAACTAAGATATCACTAAATTTCCTATAATACTCAGTTGTTAGCCCATCAGGGCCTGGGCTTTTCCCTATGGCAGACTCACTTAGATTTTTCCTAATTTCCGTTTCTGTTATAGGGTCCTCTAGAAAACTAAGTTTATCTACTGGTATTTTTTTTAGACCTGATTCCTCTAAGAATTTTTTTTTTATATTCTGATCTCCTTTTCCCTTTCCCAGGGGGGTCATTTTGAGATATCGCGTACAGCCTCCCGTAATATTCTTGGAATATTCCCGCAATCTCAGGGGTTGTATATACCTTATTTCCTTTACTCGTTGTACAGCGGGGCGGGAATGTACAACGGAAATTGCTAAAAAAGAAATTACATCAACATCAATTGATGGATGTATGGAGAGTACAACATCCAAAAGTACAAGATTACTCATTCCGATCTGCTGTACACGGGACGTATTCTAGAATTGACCTATTTTTGGTAGACCATGGATCTTTGGAGACAGTCAAAAGTTCCGATATTGGAATAGTAACTTTGTCGGATCATGCTCCAGTTTCAATCAATTTAAACATAGCGGGAATACAAAAGAACACTAGAACATGGAAAATTAATGAGGATGTAATGCAAGATGAAGAGGTCGTAGATAAAATCAAAAAGGAATTAGAACTGTATTTTAATGAAAATAGTTCAGAATATCTGTCAGAAGCACTAGTATGGGAAGCCCACAAGGCCTATATCAGAGGTATTATGATTGCAATCGGAACAGCTAAAAAAAAAGAAAGTAGGAAGAAACAAGATGAGTTGCAATCCTTGGTCTTGAACAGAGACATAAACAAACAGGCGATTACGTAGCTGTACCCTCGGTTATTCTAAAAAGGGAGGAACTAAGGGACCTTATTGAACAAGAAACTAGATCAGCCTGTCTTAAAGTTAAGAAAGAGAGGTACCAATGGGGGGATATCTAGCCAAAATGTTAAAAAACAATTCTAAAAGAAATTTTATTGAAACCATAGAGAGGTCTATGATCAATAGGGATGAGCTTCGCGTTCGATACGAACGTATGTTCGACTCGAACATCGGTCGTTCGATCGTTCGACGAAACTCGAACAAAACGGGTCTTTCATGCCAAATTCGAGTGACGCAAAACGTCCCATAATTCACTGCGGCGTTGAGCGCTGATGATTGGCCAAGCATGCTGTATGTCCCGCATGCTTGGCCAATTACAGCGCGCAAAAAACGAAGAGCCAGGGTGGCTTTGGCCAATTATGGCTCAGGGGGATTAGTACACGCCCCACACTATAAAAGGCAGCCTGCACGGCGGCCTCGTGTAGTGTGTTCCGGCTTTTGTTAGAGAAGTCAGTCAGACAGTTAGAGAGAGAGAGATAGAGACACAGGGCCAGATTCATGAAGCACTTACACCGTTTTTTTGGTAGATGCGCGGCGTAAGTGCAGATTTGCACCGGCGGATCCCTGCACCGTACCCAGAGAACCAGATTACGCCTCCAAATAGACTTCATCGCCTCGGTGTAACCTTTCCACGCCGGCGCGGCGTTGGCGCAGATTTACGCTGGTCGGATCTGGCGCGGCCATGGTTTTTGTGTTTTAAATATGCAAATGAGGTTGTTGGGCCGATTCATCAACTTAAGCTTGACCGGCGCAGGCTACTCCCGGTGAGCGGAGCTGAAATTTCCGGCGCCAAGTTACACCTCATAAAAGCAGGGGTAACTTTGCACCAAACTTGCAGAGGTCAGCTGGAGAGCAGCTAAAGCAGCAGCGTTACAAACGAACTGAGCAACAACACTTGCTGGACAACACATCTGTGTGCCAACATGCCAGGGGCAGCCGTGGTCCTTGCACTATTGCGTCGAAGGGCACGTAGGAGGGCACGGGAGAGGATCTTCCGCCCGCGCATTAACGGCTTTGACATGGGGGAAGTGGAGGTGTATCGCACCTACAGGTTAAGCCGTGAAGTCATCCTGGAATTAACCAGCATCCTGCAGGATGACCTCATCATCCATATCTGCCCCACCACAATGCAAACGACCTAGCTTGGAAAAAAAAAAGCTTCAGTACATTTGCACCTGCAGGGCGGAAGTCTGGGCTGATTTATGGACTGGGCATTGGTAGTGGACCGGCGTAGCTCAGGGATCACGCCAGGGTGCAGTTCTGAGCATGTGCAGATTGGGGCATTTACCCCTGGATGTCACTGAGCATGTGCGGTCTAAGATGCGCCCCGGCGTGACCCCTGCGCCACGGTCGGCACTTCATTAGCATAGGGTGACTCCCAGTTGGCCTTACCCCGCCTTACGCCGTCTACAATCCGCCCCGCTGGGGCATCGTAGACAAAAAAAGTTTCTTGAATTACCTAACTGCCTCTCCGCGCTGGACCGGTGTAGTCTAAAAATGATGCACCACGCCGGTGCAAATCTGCACCATTGTTCATGAATCTGGCCCAGTGTCTTTTCTACTAGATAGATAGATAGATAGATAGATAGATAGATAGATAGATAGATAGAGCAGGAAGGCTAGTCAGTATAGTTAAATCTACAGTTTGTAGAGAATATATTCACATCCCTAGGAGTTGTCAATATATTTATAAACTGTATAGCTCAGCTAGATCTGCTATTAGTATCTGTCAGGCAGGAGATTGTTCTACTTGCAGTGCTCTAACGTGTTGTATTGCCTGCATTAGGGATTAGCTTTAAAATATTAGTCCGTGTTATTCAACGTGTGCTAGTTAATTGCACATACACGCATTACCTGTTACTGCACGTGTGCAATTTATTTGCACAGAAACGCAGTCGCTGTTAATGCAAGTGGGCTATTGAATTGCACAGAAACGCAGTCGTTCTTACTGCGTGTGTGCTGTTTAATAGCAACTAAACGCAATTGATGTCACTGCGTGTGTGCTGTTACATAGCACCTAAACGCAGTCGCTCTTACTGCGCGGGTGCTGTTTAATACCACCTAAACGCAGTTGGTGTCACTGCGTGTGTGCTGTTACATAGCACTTGAACGCAGTCGCTCTTACTGCGTGTGTGCTGTTTAATAGCAACTAAACGCAGTTGGTGTCACTGCGTGTGTGCTGTTACATAGCACCTGAACGCAGTCGCTCTTACTGCGCGGGTGCTGTTTAATACCACCTAAACGCAGTTGGTGTCACTGCGTGTGTGCTGTTACATAGCACTTGAACGCAGTCGCTCTTACTGCGTGTGTGCTGTTTAATAGCAACTAAATGCAGTTGGTGTCACTGTGTGTGTGCTCTTACATAGCACCTGAACGCAGTCGCTCTTACTGCGCGGGTGCTGTTTAATACCACCTAAACGCAGTTTGTGTCACTGCGTGTGTGCTGTTACATAGCACTTGAACGCAGTTGCTCTTACTGCGAGGGTGCTGTTTAATACCACCTGAACGCTGTTGGTGTGACTGCGACTATTTTGTTACATAGCACCTGAACGCATTCGCTCTTACTGCGTGTGTGCAGTTTAATACCACCTGAACGCAGTTGGTGTGACTGCGTCTGTTTTGTTACACAGCACCTGAACGCAGTCGCTCTTACTGCACGTGTGCAGTTTACTAACACCTGAACGCAGTCGGTGTGACTGCGACTATTTTGTTACATAGCACCTGAACGCAGTCGCTCTTACTGCGTGTGTGCAGTTTACTAACACCTGAACACAGTCGGTGTGACTGCGACTATTTTGTTACATAACACCTGAACGCAGTCCCTCTTACTGCGTGTGTGCAGTTTACTAACACCTGAACGCAGTCGGTGTGACTGCAAAAAATGTTGTTACATAACACCTGAACGCAGTCGCTCTTACTGCGTGTGTGCAGTTTACTAACACCTGAACGCAGTCGGTGTGACTGCGACTATTTTGTTACACAGCACCTGAACGCAGTCGCTCTTACTGCGTGTGTGCAGTTTACTAACACCTGAACGCAGTTGGTGTGACTGCGACTATTTTGTTACATAGCACCTGAACGCAGTCCCTCTTACTGCGTGTGTGCAGTTTACTAACACCTGAACGCAGTCGGTGTGACTGCGACTATTTTGTTACATAGCACCTGAACGCAGTCGCTCTTACTGCGTGTGTGCAGTTTACTAACACCTGAACGCAGTCTGTGTGACTGCGACTATTTTGTTATATAACACCTGAACGCAGTCCCTCTTACTGCGTGTGTGCAGTTTACTAACACCTGAACGCAGTCGGTGTGACTGCGACTATTTTGTTACATAGCACCTGAACGCAGTCGCTCTTACTGCGTGTGTGCAGTTTACTAACACCTGAACGCAGTCGGTGTGACTGCGACTATTTTGTTACATAGCACCTGAACGCAGTCGCTCTTACTGCATGTGTGCAGTTTACTAATACCTGAACGCAGTCGGTGTGACTGCGACTATTTTGTTACATAACACCTGAACGCAGTCCCTCTTACTGTGTGTGTGCAGTTTACTAACACCTGAACGCAGTCGGTGTGACTGCGACTATTTTGTTACATAACACCTGAACGCAGTCCCTCTTACTGCGTGCAGTTTACTAACACCCAAACGCAGTCGGTGTGACTGCGACTATTTTGTTACATAACACCTGAACGCAGTCCCTCTTACTGCGTGTGTGCAGTTTACTAACACCTGAACGCAGTCGGTGTGACTGCGACTATTTTGTTACATAACACCTGAACACAGTCCCTCTTACTGCGTGTGTGCAGTTTACTAACACCGGAACGCAGTCGGTGTGACTGCGACTATTTTGTTACCTAACACCTGAACGCAGTCCCTCTTACTGCGTGCAGTTTACTAACACCCGAACGCAGTCGGTGTGACTGCGACTATTTTGCTACATAATACCTGAACGCAGTCCCTCTTACTGCGTGTGTGCAGTTTACTAACACCTGAACGCAGTCGGTGTGACTGCGACTATTTTGTTACATAACACCTGAACGCAGTCCCTCTTACTGCGTGCAGTTTACTAACACCCGAACGCAGTCGGTGTGACTGCGACTATTTTGTTACATAACACCTGAACGCAGTCCCTCTTACTGCGTGTGTGCAGTTTACTAACACCTGAACGCAGTCGGTGTGACTGCGACTATTTTGTTACATAACACCTGAACACAGTCTCTCTTACTGCGTGTGTGCAGTTTACTAACACCTGAACGCAGTTAGTGTGACTGCGTCTGTTTTGTTACAAAGCACCTGAACGCATAAATATGGCTGGAAGGACAAAGAGAGGCAGAGAGTCACGAGGGCAAGCAGGCTCTGCATCTAGAGGTAACGCTGGTGGTGGATGCGGTGCATCCTCTTCAGCACGTGGCCATTCGTCCTTCTTTTCGGGAGCTGGCCGTGTTGAGCCTCAACATGCAGAGAAATTAGTGGAGTGGATGACCAAGCCGTCCTCATCCTCCTCATCCTCTCTCACACAGACTGATCATAGTTTGTCTGGCAAAGCAGCTGCCATGGCGTCCTCTTCCCTCTGCACAATGGCATCACACAATCCTTCCCTAGTCCCACCGTGTCCTCCTGAGGAGTCCCCCGAACTGTTTCAACACAGTGTTGGTTACATGCTACATGAAGATGCGCAGCGTTTTGAAGACTCCGATGACGGAACACAGATAGAGGAAGGCATTGATGTGAGCCCAGGGAGAGGGGGTGGCCGAGAGGGACAACAATCTGGGAGTGATGTTCCCCCAGCTGGAGCATACTGCCAGGTTTTCGACAGTGATGATGAGGAGGGAGGGGATGATGAGGTCATTGACTTTACCTGGGTGCTGATAGGAGAGAGGAGGAGGACGAGGCACAGGCACATCTCCAAAGAGGCAGGATGCCCTCCAGGGGTCAGCTTAAGGGCAGCACACCAACTGCATTACGTGGCGCTGCTGTGTCTCAACGGTACAGCAAAAGTTCTTTGGTGTGGGCCTTTTTTGAAACATGTCCATCAGATCATACCTTTGCTGTTTGCAACATATGTCTCAAGCGTATCTCGCGTGGCCAAAACATCACCCGCTTGGGCACCACATGTTTGTCCAGACATATGTCGAGCTGCCATGCAGCTCGTTGGCAAGCATACCAGAAAGACCCACACCAAAGACCGAAGCGGACCTCCCCTTGCCCTTCTGTGACCTCCAACCCCACTAGACCCCCAGTCCTCTCTGAAGCCTGCACCGAAGGTGTAGAAATAGGTGTGTCACAACGTAGTAGTGGTAGTACATGCGGGCAATCTACTGATAGTACCAGACAAATTTCCCTGCCCCAGCTGCTGCAGCGCCGAAGTACGCTCCCAGCCATCCACATGCCCAGCGGTTGAATGCTAGCTTAGCAAAATTGCTAGCACTTCAATTGCTACCTTTTCAGTTGGTAGATTCTGCCAAAGTTCAATAAAACACTGTAGCAGCGCTTTTTTCAGACCAGCGTCTGAAACACTTCTATATGTCCATATTAATATAGGAAATCGGATGATAGTGCTGATAGATAGACAGAAAGAAAATCTTCAATTAGTGCTCCTTTCACCAGAGGGGGCGTTCACCACGTGGGGGGATAAACCCCTTAAGGGGATGCACTCACCACAATTATGTAAAAATAAAGCCTTGAGCATGTATCTCTGTGTATCTCCTGGATGCTGCACTCTCCACCAGCCAATGTGTTTGTGTTCATTCAAATCGCTCAGTCGTCAGTGCTGCTAGACCCGGCCCCTGTGTCACACAGGTGTGCGTCACGAGGAGGCTGTTAGAGATGTTAAGAACAGGTGGAATGTATGGAGAGACATGGAGGGGAGATGGCCCTCTAGCGGCAGACAGTCCCGTAGATTCCTCACGTCCTACACTTGCATTGGTCTCGATGACGTCAGGAGCTTAGACTACAGAAGCGTGACACAGGGGCCGGGTCTAGCAGCACTGACGACTGAGCTATTTGAATGAACACAAACACATTGGCTGGTGGAGAGTGCAGCATACAATTTTCAATTTTCGAAATTTCAATTTTTACAATTTACAATTTTTTTTCAATTTTCGAAATTTCGAATTTCGAATTTTTCCATTTTCAAATTTCGAATTTTTCAATTTTCGAAATTTCGAATTTTTCAATTTTCGAAATTTCGAATTTTTCAATTTTCGAAATTTCGAATTTTTCAATTTTCGAAATTTCGAATTTTTCAATTTTCGAAATTTCGAATTTTTCAATTTTCGAAATTTCGAAATGTATTTTCGAATTTTCTAATTTTCTAATTTTTCAGTTTTCGAATGTTTCAACTTTTGAATTTCGAATTTTTCAATTTTCGAAATTTCGAATTTCGAATTTTTCAAATTTCGATTTTCGAATTTTTCAATTTTTGACATTTCGAATTTTTCAATTTTCGAAATTTCGAATTTTCGAAATTTGAAAAATTCCAAATCGAATTTTCGAATTTTTCAGTTTTCGAAATTTCGAATTTGTCAATTTTCGAAATTTCGAATTTCGAATTTTTCGAAATTTCGAATTCTTCGAAATTTCGAATTTTTGCATTTCAAATTTTTCAATTTCAAATTTTTCAATTTTCGAAATTTCAAAATACGAAAATTCGGAAATACGAAAATATTCTGAAATACGAAAATTCGGAAATACGAAAATTCTAAATTTCGAAAATTGAAAAATTCGAAATTCGAAATTTCTGAAAAATTCGAAAATGGAGAAATTGGAAATTAGAAAAAATCTAAAATTCGAATTTTTCGATTTTCGAATTTTTCAATTTTCGAATTTTTCAATTTTCGAAATTTCGAACTTTCGAATTTCGAAAATTAAAAAAAAATAAATTGAAAAAATCGAAGTTCGAAAATTGTAAAATTTTTCAATTTTAGCATTTTTCAATTTTCAAATTTTTCGGAAATACGAAAATTCGAAATTCGGAAATTGAAAAATTCGAAATTTGAAACATTTTTCAATTTCCGAAATTTCGAATTTTCGAAATTCGGAAATACGAAAATTCGAAATTTGAAAAATTCGAAAATTGAAACATTGAAAATTCGAAAATTGAAAAATTCGAAAATTGAAACATTGAAAAATTCGAAAATTGAAAAATTCGAAAATTGAAAAATTCGAAAATTCGAAAATTCAAAAATTCGAAAATTGAAAAATTCGAAATTTCGAAAATTCGAAAGTTGAAAAATTCGAAAATTCGAAAATTCGAAAATTGAAAAATTCGAAAATTCGAAAATTCAAAAATTCGAAAATTCAAAAATTCGAAAATTCGAAAATTCAGAATTTCGAAAATTCGAAAATTGAAAAATTCGAAAATTCGAAAATTCAAAAATTCAAAAATTCGAAAATTGAAAAATTCGAAAATTCAGAATTTCGAAAATTCGAAAATTGAAAAATTCGAAAATTCGAAAATTCAGAATTTCGAAAATTGAAAAATTCGAAAATTGAAAAATTCGAAAATTGAAAAATTCGAAAATTGAAAAATTCGAAAATTGAAAAATTCGAAAATTCAGAATTTCGAAAATTCGAAAATTGAAAAATTCGAAAATTCGAAAATTGAAAAATTCGAAAATTCGAAAATTGAAAAATTCGAAAATTCAGAATTTCGAAAATTCAGAATTTCCGAAAATACGAATTTCCGAAATTCGTAAAAAAAACGGAAATACGAAAATTCGTAAATTCGAATTTTCGGAAATACGAAAATTCGTAAATTCGTAAATTCAAAATTTTCGGAAATACGAAAATTCGTAAATTCGTAAATTCAAAATTTTCGGAAGTCCGAAAATTCGTAAATAAAAAATTCGTAAATACGAAAATTCGTAATTCACGAATTTCCAAATTTTCGTAAAAAAACGAATTAGAAACAGAACGAATTGCACATGTCTACCCATTGGGTGACTCTGCTGGCAGCTGGGAAGGACGCAGGGCAAGGTACAGTAGTTTTGGAGGTTGTTCCGCCACCATGCCTCCAAAACACTACTACTGCTTGTGACACACCTCTCTCCTCCACCCCCTCCTCTTCTTCCTCTGTGGCCTCTTCCTGTGGTGATGTTTGCTCAGAACCAGCCGTGCTCCGTAGGCCTACGAGGGGCTATGCAGGAATGCAGGCCAAGAGATGCCACCCGGTGCTAGAGCTGGTGTGCTTGGGAGACAGGAGCCACACTGGGGAAGAGGTTCTTTCAGCTCTGCAGGGGCAGGCTCAGAGGTGGTTGACGCCACTCCAGCTGAAGCCTGGAATGGTGGTCAGCGATAATGGCACCAACCTCCTCTCTGCCATGCGACAGGGAAAACTCACCCATGTGCCCTGTTTTGCGCACGTTCTCAATTTGGTGGTGCAGCGGTTCTTGGGCAGGTACCCGGGCTTACAGGATGTCCTGAAGCAGGCCAGGAAAGTCTGTGTGCATTTCCGGAGGTCATATAATGCCACTGCTTGGCTGACAGACCTCCAGAGGGAATACAACCTGCCCAAGAACCGCCTAATCTGTGACATGCCCACCAGATGGAACCCTACGTTGGCCATGCTTCAGAAGCTGCACACGCAGCAGAGGGCCATCAATGAGTACCTGTGCCAATAAGGCAGCAGAACTGGCTCAGGGGAGTTTTTTTTCACCACGCCAGTGGGCCTTGATCAGGGATGCATGCACTGTCCTGTCACCATTTGAGGAGGCCACGAGGATGGTGAGCAGTGAGAGTGCATGCATCAGTGAGACTGTCCCTCTTATTCACATGTTGGAGCACACCCTATGTGGAATAATGGACAGGGCCCTTGAGGCAGAACAGAGGGAGGAAGAGGAGGACTTCCTTACCTCTCAAGGCCCCCTTTATCCAGACACTGTTCCTGCTTGCCCACCTAGAACACAGGAAGAGGAGGAGGAGGATTGTATCAGCAGCATGGAGGTGGAGCCTAGCACTCAGCATCAACAGCAGCAGTCTTCAAGGGATCATTTACAGTCCCAAGGAACATGTGGACTTTTACGTGGCTGGGATGAGGTGGCTGCGGATCCTGTCGTTCTCAGTGACCCAGAGGACTGTGCCCCGAATGCCTCTGCAAACCTATGCT
Organism: Rana temporaria; assembly: GCF_905171775.1. Taxonomy (NCBI): domain Eukaryota; kingdom Metazoa; phylum Chordata; class Amphibia; order Anura; family Ranidae; genus Rana; species Rana temporaria. The sequence goes on along the minus strand of NC_053499.1, from coordinate 90,941,694 downwards.
GCATGGCCTCCCTGATCCTGCAAAGCCTGTGTAAGGATCCTCGTGTACGTGCTATCAAGGAGAGGGATCATTACTGGCTGGCAACTCTCCTTGATCCACGTTACAAGAGTAAGGTTGCGGACCTTAAGTTGCCATCGCAGAGGGAGCAGAAGATGAAACTTCTGCGGGAGGCCTTGCAGAAGGGTCTGTGCAATGCGTTCCCAGAACTGGGGGGATTACCAAAACCTGGCCCTGGACAACGTGTTGCTGAGGCTTCGGTGAGTCACAGAAGGAGCGGTGGAGAAGGTGGCCGTCTGACCGATGCGTTCAGACAATTTTTTAGTCCGCAGCCCCAAGGTCTGACCGGTTCCAGCAACCATCGCCAGCGTCTGGTTTACATGGTCCGGGAATACCTAGCGGCAAGATCCGACTTGGACACCTTCCCCACGGAAAATCCTCTGGCTTACTGGGTCTTGAGGATGGATCACTGGCCAGAGCTTGCACAGTACGCAATTGAGCTACTGGCTTGCCCTGCATCCAGTGTTCTTTCAGAACGCACATTCAGTGCTGCTGGAGGCTTTGTGACCGATCACAGGGTGCGCCTCTCCACTGACTCTGTTGATCGACTGACCTTCATCAAAATGAATCGGGCTTGGATCAACACCAGCTACCAAGCACCTGATGCTGATGTTACTGAATAAGATTTTTTTGTTGAAATGTCAGATCCCTTTGAGACTGCTGATGCTTAGTGACTGTCCTGTTATGCTGCTGATGGAATATCCTTCTCCTCCTCACTTTTCTTGCTGATAGCTAGTAAGAAATTTTGTTTTTCTGTGCTCCGCCACCAGTGCCTAAGGCCTAATTTTTCTGCCCCTGTATAACAGGGGCGTCTGATACCAATTTTTGATGCAATACTTTGCACGTGGCTCCTTGTTGCGCTCAAATTAAATATATTGGGAGGGGTTGCAGTGTTGTGTTGTGCCTACGGACCTATTTTTGTGCCCCTGTGTAACAGGGGCGTCTGATACCAATTTTTGATGCAATACTTTGTACGTGGCTCCTTGTTGCGCTCCAATTAAAGATATTGGGAGGGGTTGCAGTGTGGTGTTGTGCCTAAGGCCTAATTTTTCTGCCCCTGTGTAACATCTAATAACAATTTTTAATGCAATACTTTGCATGTGGCTCTTTTCGGCGGTCCAATTACAGTATCTGTGAGGGGTTGCAGTGTTGTGACACCGCCACCAGTGCCTAAGGCCCACATTTTATGCCCCTGTTCCAGTAATTTTCTTGGTCTGATTATTTTCTAATTTGAGTTCATTCTAGCTTTCTCCTACGTTATCATAGTGTCATGTTTATTTTCCTTTACTAAATACTCATCATTGTCAATGTAAACACCACAAATCTAGTTTTGTTCTTTTAGGCAGCATTGATATAATAAGAAGCCAGACATTGTTCAGTATCCAAAAATATTTATTGTATCACACTTAAAATGTCTTTTTTTTATTTTTTCAAAAAATATTGTAATATAATTTTTTTTTTTTTTTTTTTTTTGGGGTCAAGAAATATTTCTTGGATTTGAAATATTTTTATACATGTATTTTTTTTATTTTTTTTATTTAAATCCCTCCCCAGCTCATATATAAGATTCTTCAATTGTTGTTCCAGATTTCGCTTTTTCTTTATAACATTCTCGAGGATGATGTTTGTTTCCTCTAATTCTGCCATGCATGAATGTATCTCCCCAATTATGACAAGGGCACTGTTGGTGTCCACTGTGCCCCCAACAGCTCCGACACCTCCTGAAATTTTGAAAAAAAAAAACATGTAGTAAAATTATGCAGACCTACATGTATTACCTGAAGCTGTGCTGTATGACACTGACCTGATGTGGTGGGATTTTGCAATTCCTGCACATTCGTCGAGGGTGGGGCTTGGCTGTGTGTTGGGCTTGTCTGCTCCATTGATGCAGCTTCATTGAGCCCTATGAGATTGTAAAAAAAGGGATACATAAATCAAAAAGATTAGAGGCCTAAAAGAGGAATATCAATCATTCTTTTTAAAAAGTGTGGTACAATTGTCTGTTTTTACAATCCTTCTAAGCTTAACACGGGATTTTATCCATTAACAAAGCTGCTGCATTTCTCTATCTTTGGCCAAGTTTCCTACATGGAAAAACAACAAGTATACACTGGATCACCTCTGTGTGACACCCTAACTGGGTTGTTCTTGTGGCCAACACTCAGTGCCGATCATGACCTCCCTGGGGCCAGAAGCAAAATGACATAGCACATGAAAAAAGAGAAGCGGGGGGCGCTGACGACAGTGACATGTCACATTAAAGAAAGTTGAGAAGTGGGGGGAGGGGGGTGTTCTGCTGTCGGAAATGACATCTTACATTAAATTGAGAAGCAAGGGGTGCTGACTTCTTGCCTCTTCTCCAATGCAGCCAGCGAGTTCAGAAGCGGGGTGAGGGGGCGAAAATGACTTCTTACCAGGTTGGGCCTTTAGTTATTTGGGGGGCCCTTCACAGCTTTGAGGGGCCCTAAGCGGCTTGCATAGTGAGCCTACAGGGCGGATCGGTCATGCCAACCATTGTGCTACTGAGTCCATATGTGTAACCAACTGCTGTGCTGAGCATACTCTCCTTTTACTGTATATTGACGTGAGTTGGATTATTTAAATCTAGTTAACACATCTACATTAAATAAAAAATTGGTCTCACATAAAAAGAACTTCAATGGAATGACCAACCAATTATTATGCCCACAAACATGAACCTTGAAACATCTAGTTTTGAACCGTATATATACACAACCTGAAATAAAAACCACAAATGCCACAAAATAATAAAAACAAACAAATACTCAGAGTACACATGAAAATGACTTACGTCTTATGAGGACTCGTCGAATTCTCTCCAGCAGCTCTGGGTTTCTTCTTTTTAAGTCACACCACCTCTTCCTCAACTGATCCCTTGACCTCTCCACCCCGAATTTATCATGGAGAGTCCTCCGTACCTTCTCCATGATCTGGCCCTTTAGCTTCTTGGGTTTACTGTAAAGCTCCATGAGACAGTCATAGTCCTCCTCTTCAAGAATTGCAACCATCTCCACCATCTCCTCAAAGGGCATTCTGGTGGCTGGTTTGCTGCTCCTTCTCCTGGTGTCTGCCTGGCCTCTCTCCTCAATTGTGGTTGCAGCTTCCTGTCTCTCCATTATGTCTTCTTCACTGAAGTGCATTGACCGACCGAAAAGGGGCGTGCCAATTACTAGAACGATCGTCATAGGCGGGGATACATGCGGAGCTTCCCGCATGCGCAGTGTATAAAGGGATATTGCGTGAGTTAGAACGTTGTTTGCAGTCGGTAGAATATGTTGGGCAAACGATCGTGCAGTACGACGATACGAAACTTGATTTTTGGACTTTATGATCAGTGGATGAGTTTGTGGGTTATATATGGGTAGAAAGCTAAGGCTTGACTGACATTTTTTTTTTTGGCTAAATTTTGACTTGCAGAAATAATGGAGGCTTTCAGAGAACAGGAGTTCTTCACAGTATTTGTTAAAAGGAGGCCACGGATGGCAACCCCCCTTTTCTCTATAATTTTACTTTCCCCAAAAAATACTTTATTGTGCCAAGATCTGGCATTCTAATGCCCCCCCACCCCTAAAATAATCTACATATTGTTGCCACACAGCACGTGCACTTTGGGGGGCAAAGCCTGTATGGACAGTCTCACGGGCCACCACCACTGGAACATCAGTGGCCTCATCAGGCACAAGTGTCATGTAGTTTGTTCAGGGTCTCTTTAGGAAATTGTGCAATATGCAGGAGCAAAGTATGACATGGTTCTGATTCTACTTAAGAAACCTACAGTCTCTATCTTGTTTGCACCACCTGTATACTGCTGTTCAAAGTATATAGGGCAAAAGGGTCTTGTCAGGGCCAATCCTCACTATAGGCTCACTATGCAAGCCGCTTAGGGCCCCGCAAAGACGTTAAGGGCCTCCAAAGTACTAGAGGCACCGCCTGGTAAGAAGTTATTTTCGCCCCCTCACCCCGCTTCTAAACTCGCTGGCTGAGTCATTTCCGACAACACAACACCCCCTCCCCCCGCTTTTCAACTTTCTTTAATGTGGCATGTCACTGTTGTCAGCGCCCCCCCGCTTCTCATTTTTAATGTGCCATGTCATTTTGCTTAGGGCCACAGGGAGGTCGGGATCGGCACTGGGTCTTGTGTAATGACCTGGGGGGAGTGGTGGCGGGGAAACTCATGCTATTTTTTTCAATGATTTTTATCCATATTGCAAGGACCAAGCATTACATTAACCACTTTCCCACCGCACCATAGCGAAAATACTGCTACAGCGCGGTGGAGTTATTCTGGGAGGACGTCCCTGGGACGTCCTCCCAGAATCCTTCACTCGCACGACCCCTGGGGCGCGCTCCCGGAATCATCACGGACCGTGGTAAATTGCCGCTGATAGCTGCCGTTTACCATGTGATCGCTCCGTCAAATGACGGAGCGATCACTTGTAAACAAACCGGCGTCATGTAATGATGCCGATTCCTCCCTCTCCTCTCGGTACCGATTGGTACAGTGCGAGAGGAGAGGGGGGGAGCGGGTGGCAGCAGCAGCACTGTGGGCTGGATCTGTGACAAATGCAGTCACAGATCCAGCCATCCCTCCCTGCGCAATACTCTGCAATACCCCCCATACTGTCTGCAATACCCCCTACACTCTGAAATACCTCACCACTCTGCAATACCCCCCCCCCACATTCTGCAATACCCCCCCACAATCTGCAATACCCCCTCACACTCTGCAATACCCCCCACACTCTGCAATACCCCCCACACTGTGCAATACCCCCCACACTGTGCAATACCCCCCATATTGTGCAATACCCCCCATACTCCGCAATACCCTCAATACTCCACAATACCCCAATACTCCACAATACCCCAATACTCCACAATACCCCAATACTCCAATACCTTGTAATACGTCACCTATGGGGATTTTTAAGTAGCGAAGTTTGGTGCAATTCCACGAGCGTGTGCAATTTTGAAGGGTGACATGTTAGGTATCTATTTACTCGGCGTAACTTCATCTTTCATACTATGCAAAAACATTGGGCTAACTTTACTTTTTTTTTTTTTTTTAAAGCACAAAACTGTTTTTTTTTTAAAAACACGCGTTCCAAAAATTGCTGCGAAAATACAGTGCAAGATAAAAAGTTGCATCAACCGTTATTGTATTCTCTAGGGTCTTTGAAAAAAAAAAAAGCATATATAATGTTTGGGGGTTCTAGGTAATTTTTTAGCAAATAAATGATGATTTTTACATGTAGGAGAGAAATGTCAGAATTGGCCTGGGTGCTCCAGAACGCCGGATGGTGTTCCCTGCATGTTGGGCCTCTCTATGTGGCCACGCTGTGTAAAAGTCTCACATGTGTGGTATCGCCATACTCGGGAGGAATAGAGAATGTGTTGTGGGGTGTAATTTGTAGTATGCATATGCTGTGTGTGAGAAATAACCCGCTAATATGACATAAACTAGTTTTTTTTTTTTTTACAGAATTTTCAGTCGTTTTTCTTTTATAGCGCAAAAAATAAAAACCGTAGAGGTGATCTAATACCACCAAAAGAAATCTCTATTTGTGTGGAAAAAAAGGACAACAATTGGGTACAATGTTGTATGACTGAGTAATTGTCATTCAAATTGTGAGAGCACCGAAAGCTGAAAATTGATCTGGTTAGGAAGGGGGTTTAAGTGCCCAGTGGTCAAGACTGATGCTGAGTGACTGTCCTGTTATGCTGCTGATTGAATATCCTTTTCCTCCTCACTGATCTTGCTCATAGCTATTAAGAAAATGTTTGGTTCTGGCCTCCGCCACCAGTGCCTAAGGCCCAATGTTTCTGCCCCTGTTTAACAGGGGCATCTAATAACAATTTTGAATGCAATACTTTGCATGTGTCTCTTTTCTGCGCTCCAATTACAGTATCTGAGGGCTTGCAGTGTTTTGGTATGCCTAAGGCCCAATGTTTCTGCCCCTGTTTAACAGGGGCGTCTAATAAAAATGTTTAATGCAATACTTTGCATGTGGCTCTTTTCTGCGCTCCAATTAAAGTATCTGAGGGGTTGCAGTGTTGTGGTGTGACTAAGGCCCAATGTTTCTGCCCCTGTTGAACAGGGGCGTCTAATAACGATTTTTAATGCAATACTTTGCATGCGGCTCTTTTCGGCGCTCCAATTACAGTATCTGTGAGGGGTTGCAGTGTTGTAACACCGCCACCAGTGCCTAAGGCCCACATTTTATGCCCCTGTTCCAGTAATTTTCTTGGTTTGATTCTTTTCTAATTTGAGTTCATTCTAGCTTTCTCCTACGTTATCATAGTGTCATGTTTATTTTCCTTTACTAAATACTCAACATTGTCAATGTAAACACCACAAATCTAGATTTGTTCTTTTAGGCAGCATTGATATAATAAGAAGCCAGACATTGTTCAGTATCCAAAAATATTTATTGTATCACACTTAAAATGTGTCATTTTCTTTTTTTTTATCTTAATATTTATATATATATATCTTTTTTTATTATACATCTAATTTTTTGTGATCTTTTTTATTTTTATTTTTTTATTTTTTTAAACCCTCCCCAGAACATCAATAATATTCTTGAGGCTTTGGTCCACCTTTCTATTGTTCCTTATGATCTTCTCCAGGGTGATGTTTGTGTCCTCTATTTGTGCCCTGCAGGACATTATCTCCCCAATTAGCACCTGGGCACTGTAAGTGTCTAAGCCACCACCAACAGCTCGTACTCCTGAAATTTGTAAAAAAACATGTATTAAAATTATGCAGGCCTACATGTATTACCTGAAGCTGTGCGGTATGACACTGACCTGATGTGGTGGCATTTTGCACTTCCTGTGCATCCGGCGAGGGTGGGGCTTGGCACTGTGCAGGGTTGGTCGGCTCCATTTCTGCAGCTTGATTGCGGCCTATGAGATTGTAAAAAAAGGGTTAGATTAATCAAAAAGATTAGAGGCCTGGAAGAGCAATATCAATCATTCTTTTTAAAAAGTGTAGTACAATTGTCTGCTTTTACAATCCTTCTAAGCTTAACACTGGATTTTATCCATTACCGAAGCTGCTGCATTTCTCTATCTTTGAACAAGTTTCCTACATGGAAAAACAACAAGTATACACTGGATCAACTCTGTGTGACACGCTAACTAGGTTGTTCTTGTGACCAACACTCAGTGCCGATCATGACCTCCCTGGGGCTCGAAGCAAAATTACATAGCACATTAAAAATGAGAAGCGGGGGGCGCCGACAACAGTGACATGTCACATTAAATAAGTTGAGAAGTGGGGGGAGGGGGTGTTGTGCTGTCGGAAATGACATCTAACATTAAATTGAGAAGCAAGGGGTGCTGACTTCTTGCCTCTTCTCCCATGCAGTCAGCGAGTTGAGAAGCAGGGTGAGGGGGCGAAAATGACTTCTTACTAGGCGGGGCCTCTAGTTATTTGGGGGGCCCTTCGCAGCTTTGCGGGGCCCTAAGCGGCTTACATAGCGAGCCTATAGGGCGGATCGGCCATGCCAACCATTGTGCTACTGAGTCCATATGTGTAATCAACTTCTGCGCTGAGCATACTCTACTTTTACTGTATAATGACTTAAGTCGGATTATTTAAATCTAGTTAATAACACATCTACATTCAATAAAAAATTGGTCTCACATAAAAAGATTTTAAATACAATGAACAACCAAGTATTGGGGAGCTGCGGTGGCTCAACGCGATTGGCACTGCGCTGACAAGCCATTCACCTCTGCAGCTAGAGGTTCGGATCCCGGTCTCAGCTACATGTGAATTGAGTTTGGTGGTCTCAGCCCGGCTCCCGGTGGGTGTGCTATGCGAGGTAAGCTTGCGCTTAGTACGCCCACCCCCCTCCCGCAAAAACCACCACACTTACACGCACTCGAAATTGGGTTAACATGCACGCACTTTGACCACGCGGTCTCTAAAAAGAGAGGCGAAGGACTAATGGGGCTGGTTGAGCAGGCTAGATCCTCTCACTCCCTTATAGGGAGTCCCTCTGCCCCGTTGGGCTTCAAAGCGGAGCAGGTAGGGCGGGCTGTGTGGGAGGACCCCCTCACACACCCACCATTGCCACCCGGGGCATGGAGAAAGGTGGCAGATTGCCTCTGGGAGAGGCCTGCCTACTCCCAACTCCTGCAGTCCGGCTCCTCTCTCGGTTACACGCACAAAATACACTTTAAAAGAAAGAAAAAAAAAAAAAACAACCAAGTATTAGGCCCACAAACAGTAACCTTGAAACATCTATTCTTGGACTGTCTATATACACAACCTGAAAGAAAACCAAATGACGCAAAAGAATTAAAACAAATATTCAGAGTACACATGAAATTTACTTACGTCTTCTGAGAACTCTTCTAATTCTCCCCATCTGTTCTGGCTCTCTGATTTTCAAATCAGACCATCGCTTCCGCAGCTGCTCCCTGGACCTCTGCACCCCGAATTTTGCATGGAGAGTCCTCCGCACCTTCTCCATGATCTGGGCCTTCAGTTTATTGGGTTTCTTGTAAGGCCCTTTTTTGCCGTCGTAGTCCTCCTTTTTAAGAACAGCTACCATCTCTAACATCTCTTCGAAGCTCATGTTGGTGGCTTTGTAACTCCTGCTCCTCCTGGTCTGTGCCTGGCCTCTATCCTGCCTGGTTGCAGCTTGCTGTCTTCCCTCCATCATTTCTTCTGACTCTTGTATTGAACGACTGAAAAGGGGCCTGTCAATCACTCGAACGATCGTCATGGGCGTGGCAACGTGCGGAGCTTCTCACATGCGCAGTGTATAAAGGGATATTGCGTGAATGAGAACGTCGTTCACAGTCGGTAGAAAACGTCGGAAAAACGATCGTGCAATACGACGATACGAAACTTGGACTTTATGAGATCAGTGGATGAGTTTGTGGGTTAGATATGGGGAGAAAGCTAAGGCTTGACTGACATTATTATTTTTTTGCTAAATTTTGACTTGCAGAAATAATGGAGGCCTTCAGAGAACAGGAGTTCTTCACATAATTTGATTCTAAGGGGGCCTCGGATGGCAACCCCCCTTTTTTCTAGAATTTTACTTTCCCCAAAAAATAATTTATTGGCATTGTTATGGCCCCCCCACCCCTAAAATAATTGACATATTGTTGCCACACAGCACGTGCACTTTGGGGGGCCAAGCCTGTATGGACAGTCTCACGGGCCACCACCACTGGAACATCAGTGGCCTCATCAGGCACAAGTGTCATGTAGTTTGATGAGGGTCTCTTTAGGAAATTGTGCAATATGCAGGAGCAAAGTATGACCTGGTTCTGATTCTACTTAAGAAACCTACAGTCCTTATCTTGTTTGCAATGCCTGTATACTGCTGTTCAAAGTATATAGGGCCAAACGGTCTTGTCAGGGCCGATCCTCGCTATAGGCTCACTATGCAAGCCGCTTAGGGCCCCGCAAAGCTGCAAAGGGCCCCCCAAATTACTAGAGGCCCCGCCTGGTGCAAAGTCATTTTCGCCCCCTCACCCCGCTTCTAAACTCGCTGGCTGAGTCATTTTCGACAGCAGAACACCCCCTCCCCCCGCTTCTCAACTTTCTTTAATGTGACATGTCACTGTCGTCAGCGCCCCCCCCCCCGATTGTCATTTTTAATGTGCCATGTCATTTTGCTTAGGGCCCTAGGGAGGTCAGGATCGGCACTGGGTCTTGTAATGACCTGGGGGGAGTGGTGGCGGGGAAACTCATGCTATTTTTTTCCTTGTCAAATATCTTTATTTGTAAATGTCAAAGAATTGAACAAACAGTATAACACAGATACATTACAATTAAGGAATAAGTTCTTTTGCAAGTACGTCATCTTGAAAATTTCGTATAATGAGCACGTTGTAACCTTGGTGGATAATTTGCAACAATCTTATACCGATTAATCAAGAGGAAGAAAAACTTGAAACAAAATTTGAAGCCTAATATACCATACTTATATATCCGTTAAGTAAGTCTACTTATTATATAAACAGTTGAAGCTTCAATCTTATATTACTGACCTAAGATAACTTAAGTGGAATATGTACAGCAAACATCAAAACGTCAGAACAAAAAATAAAAAGGGGGGGGAAGGAGGGGGAGGATAAGGTAAGGGAGTCTGCAGGACTAGGCCGGGAGACGCCTCCACTTGAGCAGGAAATGTAGCTACCGCCACGATGGCTGGGCTACCATGGCAACAACACATCATTATTAAAAGTATTAGATGTAGTATAAGTAATCCAAGGCATCCACTCTTTTTCAAACTTGGTGATTGTATCTGAGTCCATGGCCGACATTTTGGCATGTGTCATTGCTTTATTTGTTCTGGATAAGACTTCATTTACTGACAGGTTTGGGGATTTCCAAGCCTTTGCAAGAGTTTGCTTGGCAGCTGTAAAGAGCTGCCTTATGAGTTTAAATTGTATATGCGTTAAATTGTCAGGTTTTTAAGTTGAGCCGATTTGGGGTCTAAAGAGATACTCTTGTTTGTCAGTATGTTTGCCAATTGAAAAATTTCTGACCAAAATGTTTGAGCTTTCGGACACGACCACCAGGTGTGATAGTATGTGCCTATGTTAGAGCATCCCCTAAAGCATAGTTCTGAGTAATTCTGAGTATATTTAGCCACTCTAGCTGGCACAAAGTACCATCTAGAAAGCACCTTGTAGTTTGTTTCTGACGCTAACACGTTTGGGGATGCAGTTTTGGTGTTATACCATATTTGGCTCCAATCCAAGTCACTCAATTCCGCTCCCAAGTCCTCCTCCCATCTGCGGACATATAAAAGTTTCCCAGTGTTGGGTTGTGTTACTAGTTGGGAATAGAGGGTAGATATCAAGCTTCTTGCATGTGGATCTTTTTTTACATATGGATTCAAAGACCGATAATTGAGTAGATGAAGTAGAAGCATCTGCCGGGGGTTGGAAACATTTTTTTATTTGCAGGTACCTAAATAGCTCACTTTGTGGGATACCGTATGTTTTGCGCAAAGTTGGAAAGGGAATGATGGATGAAGAATCTAGAAATTTGTATTTTTGAATGCAGTCTTTTTTCACCCATTCTTTGAATGTGCCTGGATAGACCCATGCTGGGTAAAATGCCGGATTCTTGAAGAATGAAAGTAATGGTGTTAGTGGGGATTGCAGGCGGTTTTTATTTTTGACTTTGTCCCATAAGGATAGCGAGTGTTTAATGATGGGATTGCTTATATGTTTACATAGTTTTGGAGTGATCCAAAGTATGTTAGATATTGGTATGGGGTCACTTTCTAGCGCTTCTATAGCTACCCAAAGAGGTGATTCTTGTTTTGCGTGGTATTTTGTTAGATTTGCTAATTGTGCAGCTTGATAATAAAGCAAAAAGTTGGGATACCCAAGTCCTCCATTGACTTTGGGAAGGTGAAGGGTGTGGGGTTTAATTCTAGGTTTAGAGGCGCCCCAGATGAAGGAAGAAATTCTTCTTTGGACTATTCTAAGATAGTAAGCCGGTATTGGGATGGGAAGTACTCTGAAGAGATAAAGAAATTTTGGAAGGATTGTCATTTTGATGGCATTTATTTTCCCAAACCAGGACAGCGGGAGTTGGGTCCAAGATTTCAAGAGGCTTGTTATTTGTTTTAGGAGAGAAGGATAATTATGTGAGAATAAGTCAGATATATCTGCCGTCAGGTGAATTCCTAAATATGGAATGCTTTTTACTGGCCATTCAAAAGGAAGACCTGATTTTGCGGCACTTAATTCTGTGGATAAGAGCAAGATATTTAAGGCCCGGCATTTTTTGGGGTTTATTGCGAGACCCGTAAAAGACGCAAACTGGTTCAGAATTGGGATTAGATTGGGGCCTGATACCTGGGGCGATGAGAGAAATAGAAGAATGTCGTCTGCGTATAAACATATCTTGTGTTTGATACCACCCAAATCTATGCCTAGGACTGTAGGATCGGATCTGATCTTTTGGGCGAGGGGTTCTACAAGGAGGGCAAACAATAATGGAGATAATGGGCAACCCTGTCTCGTACCTCTTTGTACGTTGAAAGTATCCGATTTGTACCCCGCGTATTTTATGTAAGCTTTAGGGTTTTTATAAAGCTCCAGGACCCACCTTATATAATTGGGACCAAATCCCCATTTCTGCAGATTATATTCTAAATATGACCAAGAAACTGAATCGAAAGCTTGCTTTATATCTAAGGAGACAAAACACGCTGGGATTCCTCTCTTTTTGGCGATGTATGCTATTAAGTTTGCCCTCCGTATATTATCCCTCGCCTGTCTCTTGGGCATAAACCCCACCTGATCTCGATGGATCAGGGATCCAATGAATTTGTTTAGACGTTGTGCTAGTATTTTGCCTAGCAATTTAATGTCTGTGTTCAGCATAGATATTGGGCGGTAGTTTTCGCTGAGAGTAGTGTCAGTAAGCGGTTTAGGGATCATACAAATTGTGGCCATTAGCGATTCTTGCCTGAAGGATTTTTGTTTTAACAGGTCATTGAAAGCATCTGCCAACCTTGGGGAGACTAGATCTATAAAGGTTTTGTAATATCTAGCTGAGAACCCATCTGGTCCAGGTCGTTTGTTTAATTTAAGATCTTTGATGGCTGTTGCTACATCCTCTTGAGTTATTGTCTCGTCTAGCTGTGATTTTTGGGCTTCATTTAATTGCGGTAATTTGATTTGAGAATAAAAGGAGTTAGCCTCTGTTTCGTTGAACGAGTTTGTTTCCGAGTATAGTTTCTTTAGGTGGGAGCTGAATTTTTGCACTATCTTGATTGGATTGCTGGATATATTTTTATTTGCAATTTTTAATCTTATTGGATTGTAGGTTTTATTGATAGAGTTTAGTGCTCTTGCTAAGTTTGTTCCTGGTTTGTTGGCATTTTTATAAAACGCGTGTTTGGACCTAAGTAATGTTTTGTCTGCAGAGTCAGTGAGGAATAGATCGTATTCTAATCGCGCTGTATCGAGACGCGCTTTAGAATTGGGGGTGTGATTCTGTTGGAAGGCCACGAATGCTAAATTGTGTTCTGTTTCTAGATTTTTTGCTAATTGTTTACGATCACGCTTAAGGATTCCCAGTTGCCGTTGGAGGGTCCCTCTCAACACTGGCTTGTGAGCTTCCCAGAGTGTTAGCGGGGAGATTTCTGGGGTCGCATTTAGTTCTAGATACTCTTTTAAGCTCTGTTCAATTACTAAGCAGTAAGTTGGATGTTTGAGCAGTATTTCAGGGAGATACCAAGTTGGGTCGTGATTTTTAGGGATCACTGATGCTATTGTGGTGAGTACGGCATTGTGATCTGACCAGGGAATGGGAATAATGCTGGAGGCTAGTACCTCCGGCAGCATTCCAGTTGTTAAAAATATGTGGTCTATGCGACTAAATGATTGATGAGGATTAGAGAAATACGTGTAGTTACGTTTCATTGGGTTAGTTTCTCTCCATGTGTCTACTAATTTGTATTTGGCTAGAAGATTAGCAAAATTCCATTTAGCTTGGTTTTTCGGAGGGGAATAGGGCGTTTTGTCCAGGAAAGGGAGGAGGACCTGGTTGGAGTCTCCGCATATGAATAGGGATCCCACTTTATGTACTTCAATAGTTTGGAAGAGATGTGACATGAATGACAAAGGGTTAATGTTAGGAGCGTAATAAGACACTATAGTCACTGCCGTGTCCATGATATACCCAGTTAGGATTATGTAACGGCCTTCTGGATCTTTGATTTCTGTTTTCAAAGTGAATGGTGTAGTCTTGTGGAATGCTATTAAGGTACCTCTCTTTTTAACAGAGGCGGATGCTGTGTATACTTGTGGATAGGATGCGTTATAATATTTAGGGGTAGCAGTAGGAGTGAAGTGAGTTTCTTGTAGGCAAATTACGTGCGCTTTCTTGGCCTGGAAGTATCTGAATGCCTTTGTGCGCTTTTGTGGTGTGTTTAGGCCTTGCACGTTAAGTGACAGTATATTCAGCAGAGCCATGGCAGCCAAACCAACATGCAATTCTTACCGTAATTCCATGAGCAGCGTTCTCCCGGCCCACTCCACGCAGACAGATGGGGAGGAGGAATAGGGAAGGATTGAGAGAAAAAAACCTTAAAAAGAAAATGAGAGACAATACTAGGTGATAAATCTTTAAGCATCAGCTTACTAAGTGAGCATTCAAGTAAGACCCGTGATGGGAGGATTGCTCCCCCATCAGGGGGAAGGGAGCCCTCGTCTAATCCCTGCATATTATTGCGAGAACCAGAGGAGAGCTTAGTGAGGCACGTGTACTATCCATGCATTGGAGGCCTGCATACTGGAGTTTATTATGCGTATCCTTATGGATACATATGTAAAGCTATTGTTAATAATTTTGTTTTGGATTGGGAATTCTGGCTTTGCGTCAGGGCACGCCATATAAGACGTATGGGGGGGCAAGGGTGATGTCCTAACTAATGACAACGAGGTATGTTGGCTTTGACTTACATGTCAAATGCAAATTGAGTTTGGTGGTAGATTTGATGGAGAGTGGGCAAAGCACGTTACAGGATAATGTGGTCTAATTTCTTCAATTTTCTTATCAGGAAAAGGAGACAAGTTGTCTTAAATTTTTGCCAAAAATGTATATAATTTAAGTGTTTCCAGGGAACTTGCTTTGGAGGTAGCAAAAATGGGGTGGGGGAAAAATCTATCTGTAGATTGGCGTTAAACTTAGGCACTGAAAAAATATGCATTTACCCATGTGACTACTTTTGGGAGTGAAGGATTTGAATGCTGACAGAACATAAATAAAATAAATGAAAAAAAATAGAAATACTTCATCTCCAGGGAGATCGAAAAGTTCAGGGTAATTATGTAGCTATGGGTAAAGAAAAAGAAAAATTTGTAGCTGCTTGCAAAGGGAGTTCAGTCCATTGTGTCTTCCTGGTCCTGAGCTTGAGCGACGAATCTGCCTCGTTTGTGCGTCTGTTGTATGCCATTGTTATGCTCTTGGTGAGATGGGCTGTTGTGTGTAGAGGTAGATGCTGATCTTCTGCGCGCAGTATTTGCTGTAGAGGGTTTTTCTATAATCTTGAAATCCAGCAGGGCTTGGTGTAACTGGTCCGGTGTCCTACAAACAATTTTTGTTCCTTTTATAGGTGAATCTCAGGGAGAAGGGGAAACCCCATTGGTACTTTATATTGTGATGCTGCAGTTCCAATAGGAGGGGTTTCATGGCCCTTCTTTTAGCAATAGTAATTTGCAATATGTCCGCAAAAATCTGGTACTCATGCCCTTGAAATGATAAATTCTTCTTATCTCTGGCAGCCTCCATTATTTGTTCCTTTGTTTTGTAAAAGTGGAACTTAGCTATTATGTCTCTGGGAGGACCATCAGTTTTCCTGGGGGTGAGTGCCCTATGGATTCTATCCATTTCCAGTCTTTCTACCGCTATTCCAGGTAGAAGTTCTTGGCATAAAGCCAATGCGGTGGCTTGTAGGTCTATGACTGATTCTGGGATCTGGGAGTCTAATATTGGACCTCCTAGCGCGGTTTTCAAAATCCTCCAGTCTATTCTGCAGCGTTGCATTTTCTTCTTTAAGAGAGTCTATTTCTGACAGGCAATCTTGTGTATACATTTCTATTTCTTCCACTTTAGTCTCCAAAGCTTCTGTGCGATACCCAATCTCTCTGATCTCTTTTGTGAGACTGGCAGTTATTTGGTCTGAGGTGTTTTTCAAGGCTTTGTGAAGCATTCTTTCAAATTGCTTCATTAGTTCTGAGGGGACTGCTGAGCCCTGGCTTATGGCTGTGACCTTTCTTTGACCTCCTCTTCCTCACTCTCTGAATTGAATGCACTGTGTGAAGCCATAAGTTTAGCTGGCTTTGTCACTCGCTTTGTCCCCTTCTCTGAGGTGATTTTCTCTGAGGAGACAGGCGCCTTCTTGACTGCACTCTTAGTCAGCTGTGCTCCGCTGCCTGTACTGTTTTTATTTTTGTTCCTTGCGCCCCCGAGTACCATTTTTTGCTCAGGTGGCTTCCCTCACCTTTTAGGGAGATGTGTCTGCACTCACGTTCGTGAGAAGCCCGGTATTCTGATCGTTATCCGCGGGTTTTCTTCTGCATGGAGCGGAGCTCTAGCCCGGCATGTCCGTCCCGCTAGGCTCCGCCCACGAACCCCCCATGCTATTTTTTTCAATGATTTTTATCCATATTGCAGGGACCAAACATTGCATTAAAGCCACAAGCAGTATTAAATTACTTTTTTCTGAGAGTAATCTCATGTTGTGCAGGGACATTTCTAAACACGTGCCACTACTATAGACACCCAGCAGGTACCATATTTAAAAGGATTTTTTTTTTTCACTTTAAGCATCATTAAAATCGCTGCTCAAGAAAAAACTACATTTTGTAAAACTTTTTTTTCCATTGATACATGTTCCCTGGGACAAGACCCGGGTTCTCAAAGACGTTTTCCATCAATAACTTGCATATTGGACTTTAAAATGAGCACTTTTGAATTCGAACGTTCGAGTCCCATAGACTTCAATGGGGTTCTAAATGTTTGTGCGAACGGACGGTCTGTTCAAACGTTCTGGTGCCAACCGAACCCGGGTATGTTCGGCTCATCCCTAATGATCAACAAGGTGGCAGCTTTTCTTATAGCCTAAAGACATAAGATGTGTTACTAAATGATATGTTATCTCATTTTTTAGGAAGAACAAATGCAATAATTATCTCTTGCCATTTGCTGGAAATGTATATTGCTACATAGTGTTTGCATGATATACTGTAGCCTATAAATGTACTGTAATGAGTTGAATGCAATCGGACTGTCTTTAGACTAATGCTGTAAGTTTACCTTTTTCCCACAGATGTGGATGAATGCGTAGATGAGTCTAATTGTGTCAATGGTCAGTGTATCAACACTCGAGGCTCCTTCTATTGCCGTTGCCCACTACATATGCAGTACCACACAGAACACAAGCTTTGTGTGCCCAATACTGAGCTAGGTAAGGATATTCCATGCATTTACTGATTAATTGTGCATCCCTTAGCTATGCTTTGAATTCTAAAATTACAAGACTGCAACATGGAGTTAATTTTTAGGTTATTTTGAAAGGCTTGTTGCAAATGAGTTTGAGTTGAATGAATGACACATTAATCACATACTGTACATATAAGAGCCCATTCACATCTAGGCGACAAAACGCCCGACGCCGGACGCTTGTGCCGCTAGAGGGGAGAATTCCCATTGCTGTCTATGGAGATGGTTCACATCTCATAGACGCCTGCCGCCTGCCGGACCCTTTTTTTCAGGCGGCATTGGCATTCGGCCATACAAAGCAATGGCAAGGCTTTGTAAAAAAAAAAAAGCTACACACTTGCGGCAAAATACGCCGCGTACGCGCCGTATCTTGTCGCGGAGGTGTGAATGGAGCCTAAGACTACAATAAAGAAACTACCACAGTTGTTTTTTTTGTTTACAAAAGTTTATTGAAAATTTCAATAGAAAGAACATTACACAATTAGTCACATGAATTGACATAAAACAGTTGTCAACGGAGAGTCGCCAAGAAAACATTGCATGCTGTGATTTTATGGAGTAATAATAGGAGAAAACATGCTGCTCAGTGATGAACAAATAGGAAATGCTTCATAAATAACAGATAATAATATCAGGTTAGACGTGCTGCGGGATGTCCCAATATGATCATTTGGTGTAATACACCTGAATGCTATCATTAAGCATATGATAAACTCTTTCTGAGAGTTTGATCATCTCCATTCTCTCAAGAACCTGTGGCCAGGAGATATTATTGAATCTCCAATTGAGTGCAATCATCCACTGTATTGAGCTACATAATGAGTGGAATAGTCTGGTGCAGTGGATGGGGATCCCTGGTATCCCGGCATACAAGACACATATCTGGGGAATAGGGGTGATCTTGTAGCCTGAGGAACTTTCGAATCTGGCAGCCGCCGAATTCCAAACATGGTCTAGGAGAGGGCAGCTCCAGAAGGTGTGTAACAATGTGCCCGGTTCTGTGCAACCCCTAAAACAATTCGGGGAGACTGATGGGTAGAATGAGTGTAGTTTGGAGGGGGTAAGGTACCATCTGGTATAAAGTTTCAACGGGGTCTCTCTAAAGGATATAGCCTTGTTTCACTTTCTAAGGTTTTCTGCCATGGTGCACCAAGTGTCAGGGGTAAAAGTGTCATTTAGATCCCTCTCCCAGTGGAGCATCTGATTAGATTTGTCTTGCATATTGAGAGAGTTGAGATAACTGTATAAGCGGGAGATCATCCCTTTATCCCTGGATGATGACATACATATTCTCTCAAATACCGTGTTAGTGGAGGGGTTGGTGAGGGAAAAGTGTTGGGTGAAAAGGGATTTGATTAGTTCATAGTTTTCTATTTTGTGAGGGGGAGGGCCTTTTCCCTCTGTAATGTTGTAAAGGGTTTAAATACCCATTTGGACAGAAGTGAGGAAAGTGTGGTGAGGTTGTTTTTAATCCAAAAAGGAAAATCGCTGCCTGTTTTCATAGGCAAGACTGAGCCTAGGGTCTCCTAAGAAGGAGGTAAAGGGGGAGATGGGTGAGGAGAGTGCGTATGTATCCTTGATTTCCAACCATAGTTGAAATAAATGCGCAACTACTGAGTTGAGTTTCAAGAGTTTTTTATATACCATGTTATTGGACCATACGGTGCCTTGGAGATGAAGAGGGAGGATTGAAATCGTTTCAAATCTCTTCCATGGTAAATCATTTGCTGGGGAAAACCACTGGGAGATCTGAGATAGTTTGGTAGCTATCTAATAATGCCAAAGATTTGGGAGCCCAAGCCCACCCACTGCTTGTGGACGATGTAGGAGAGCATAACCATATCTGGGTTTTCTATCCGCCCAAATAAATTTATTAATTGTTCTCTGCAGGGACTCTATCTTGGATTTCGGGACTATTATAGGGAGGGAACGGAAGTAGTAAAGTATTTTAGGAATGACGTTCATCTTGACTGCACAGACCCTACCCAAGAAGGAAATATGATATGAGGACCAGGATTTAAGGAGGTTCTCAATTTGTGCGAAGATGGGGAGAAAGTTAGACTTATAAAGAAGCGAGTGTGAGGATGTAATGTTGACCCCCAGGTATTTGAAGGAAAGGGGACACCATATAAAGGGGAAGTTACTTTGTAGTAGGCTTTGCATGTCTGGGGGTATGTTAAGTGAGAGGGCAGAGCACTTGTTAGTGTTGATTTTTAGACCCGAGATTTCATGGAAGGTTCTCAGGGTTTCTAGAAGTACCGGTATGGATAACAAGGGTTCTGAGATGAACAACAAGGTATCATCCGCGTACATACTTAGTTTGAATTCTGAGTCATTTTTAAGATATCCTCTGATATCTGGGTTAGCTCTAATGGCATGGGCTAGGGGCTCTATGGCTAGAGCAAAAAGGATCGGGGATAATGAGCATTTTAGGATTTTAGATTGGCGTCTTGGACAATGTTTGATACTAGTCTAATGTTGTCTACTATTTGCCTGCCTGGTATAAAACCAGTTTGGTCTGGGTGAATTAAAGGGGATATAACCTTAGCCAATCTGTCAGCCAGGAGTCTGCCCAAGATCTTCAGATCATTATTCAGTACCGAAATGGGGCGAAAGTTTTGAGGGAGGGTGTGGTCCTTATCAGGTTTAGGGATCAGGGAGAGGTTTGCTAAGAGCATCTCTTCTGGGAAATAGTTTCCTTCAAGGATATGGTTAAAAAGTTTCATAAGGTAGGGGGCTAGTTGGGGGGAGAATTTCTTATAATACGAGGACGTGAAACCGTCCGGGCCAGGGGCTGTGGACATTTTGAGTGTTTTAATGATTTGGGAGATTTCTTCGGCAGAACAAGGTCTGTTTAGAGAGTCCTTTTGGTTTTGGTCTAAGGAAGGGAGTTGAAGATTGTTTAACCATGAAGTGGATTAAGCGTCCGGTCTGCTACCTGAATCAGCCAGTAGGTCTTTATAGAAGGTTGTAAAAATGTTTAGAACTTCTTGAGGGTGCGTAATGAGGTTTCCATTGTTGTCTCTTAATTTGTATAAATGCGTGGGGTTACTGTCTTGGTTTAATTTCCTAGCAAACATGGCTGAGGGAGAATTGCTATGCAGCAAGAATTTGGCCCTTGAAAACCTCAAGGATCTTTCTGTATTAGCTTGTATTTGGTCAGTGATATCCTGGGAGGTGGAATGTTGTAATTTTTTGTATAGTTGATTTAGTTCGTTTGTCAGGCTTTTAATTCCTGCCAACCTTTCCCTATTCTTGGCTCCAGCAAGTTTGATGATGTGGCCCCTCAAGACTGCCTTGTGGGCGACCCAGAGGGAGGTGGGGGGGTGTCTCCATTAACGTTCTCAAGGAAATAATTCTCTATATGGGTAGTAATAGAGTTTCTGTTCTCAGGGTCTGTTAGGAGAGAATCATTAAGGCGCCAATTATATGTAGAGGGGGAGAGACCTATGTGGGACGTGTCAAATGAGGTGATGTCATGGTCCGACCATGGGCAGTGATGTATGTGTGCCTGTGATGAGTTAGCCAGAAGGATTGGGGTACAAAAAATGTAGTCCAGCCTGGCGTAGCAATCGTAAGGGTGCGAATAGTGTGTATAGGATTTGATACCTGTGTTATGTGCCCTCCAGGAGTCAATAAGCTAAAATGTATTTATGAGTCTATTGATGGACTTAGAAAAAGCCTTGGAGGAGGGAGATATTCTACTCCTGTCCAAGGCAGGGTGAGCAGACAGGTTAAAATCCCCACCTAGAATGATGTGTGGGGACTGAAATCTATCAAGGGTATCAAAAAATTTAGAAAAAAAAGTAGTTTGGGCGTCATTTGGGGCATAAACAGATGCAATCGTGATCACTCTGTTGTTAATGGTGCCTTTAAGAATTATGAAACGGCTGTCTGGGTCTTTAAAAATGTGCTGGATATCAAAGACAACAGAGTTACGTATATATATCGCCACACCTCGGGTCTTATTAGAGAAGGTCGTGTAGTGGTATTGATTATATGATCTGTTAAAGAAGGTGGGGTGTTTGGAGGTGGCAAAATGAGTTTCCTGGAGTAGGACTATGTCCGCCTCCAGTCTTTTGTAGTGCTGGAAAGCTTTTTTGCGTTTATGTGGTGAGTTGAAACCCTGTGTGTTGTGGGAAATAATTCTAAGACCCATGGAAAAACAATATAAGAAATATCATCTGAGAGCATAGTCCTAGCGTATACAACCATAAGGCAGGATCGCAGGGGCCTTAAAGGCTCCCTGTGGGAGTGTTACAAATCTCTGGGGACAAAGAGTAATCTGTCACTTGAAGTAAAAGAAAAAAGGAACCATAGGAAGGACAAAACGTCCTTATCCCACAAACCGAGCGGGTGATACCCCATACTAAGATGGAGCAGCAGCCGGGTACGGCTGTAGGAGTGGGGTCAATCAAGCAGTGGCGGATGCGCCAGGCATTTAAAAACTTTGTGATTTTTGCCATGAGGCGGAACGATAGTAGATGGACATATGATGCTTAAAGCACCAGCCTACTATATGGAGCACAAGACGTGATCTTCACAATAATAGTGCTGTGTAGGATCATAGAAATCAGTTCGGGTTTCAGATTACGGGAACAAATATGACTTAGAGCATCCTTAGGACTGAGCATGTATCTGTTGGAATAGAACATAACCTGAAAGGGAGTCCATGCGTCCTCGATCCTTGTGCAGGTCCCCCACATCTCAGATGGAGGAGATAGAAGAGTAAGGAATGTCATGTGGTATAACCTCTCGTGTGAGCAGGTGCACAGGAGCTTCTTGAAGTGTCTCTTGCGAATGGCGCCATCTGGTGGAGAGAACATGGAACAAAAAGAAACTGGGAAAACAGAAAATGAAGAGAAAAAAAATAAAAAAATCTTGAGGATTAAGCTGAGGAACATGGCTGCAGATTGCACATGTTAATCTTAAAAGTGCTGGTTCTGAAATGATTGGATCAATCTTCTCTGGTCTCTCTGGCTGCGTCTGGTAGAGGGGGTAGACCAAATTGGAGAGGGCCTGGGTGTAGTTGGGGGGTGGATTTGAGGATCCTGGGCCAGCAGGCCTAGTTTTATCAGCAGTTCTTTGCCTTCAATGACGTTATAGACAGTATGGGGCTGATTTACCAAGCCAATGACTCATGGAGTAAAAGCAGGAGTAGCAGCCGTTTTGCCATTTACTAAAGAAATACGCTGCTAGTGCAGTGTATTTCCCTAGTTACTAATGTGCTCCGTGCGCCCAGGAGAGGGTGCATTGTGCACCAGTACAGACCTGGCGCATGGCACATTGAAATGTAAATTGCGGGGGTTTGGGCGGGAGTTTATTAGGGGGGGAGGTGGGGGGATGCAGGGGAAGTGAAGTGACATGTGTTTGAAAGTGTTTGGCGGGCCGAATTGAAAGTGAAAGTGTTTTTTGAAAACAGATCCCCGTACGCTTGCACAGTGCGCCTGAACCTCGGGAGGTTCATTTGCATACTGGGCATGCGTGGGGAGAAAAGTCAGGGATTCCCGTGCGCCTTGTCAGTACGCCGTGAGAATCTTGGTAAATACCAAACGGCGTACCCTTGATTGTGCTGCGTGACGCGGCGCACGGGAATCTCCGAGCTGTTTTCAGCCATGAAGGGGAACTCCGCGCCAAATTTCAAACTTGAAATCGGCGCGGGTCCCACTCCAGGGGTACATTAGGCTCTTAGGCTTGGTCCGGAACGTGAGGGGTTAAACCCGTGCCGATTCGACGCTGGGTTCCCCCTCCAGATCCAAACCAAGCCCTCATCGCAAGCACGCAGTCTGGCCCGGACGGGAATGGGGGTGGGGACGAGCGAGCGCCCCCCCTCCTGAGCCGTACCAGACCGCATGCCCTCAACATGGGGGAGTGTGTGCTGTGGGGGAGGGGGGCACTGCCCCCCCACCCCACAGCACTCTTGCCCCCATGTCGATAGGGACAAGAGCCTCTTCCCGACAACCCTTGCCATTGGTTGTCGGGGTATGCGGGCGGGGGCTAATCGGAATCTGCGAGCCCCATTTAATAAGGGGGCCCCCAGATGCCGGCCCCCCACCCTATGTGAATGAGTATGGGGTACATCGTACCTCTACCCATTCACCTGGGGGAAATGTAAAGTTAAATAAAACACCACACAGAATAAAATATTTTATTAATCAGCTCCGGATCCCCCCCTTTCTTCTTTCACAAGGGGGGGTTTCTTCTCTCCCGATCTTCTGCCGGGACCCTGGGCTTCGGTGATTTCTGCTGGGGGAGGGCGCCATCCCTCGGTCCTCTCCGGAGCCTTCCGCTGGGTGCCCCCACCCCATTTAAGCTCTTTTACATTAGGGGGGGGGCCATCCGGACTTCGGCGACTTCTGCCGGGGGGTGGCGCCTATCCCCCGGTCTTTCCGGTGCCTTCCACCAGGGTTCCGGTCTTCCTGGTCTTCTGCCGGGGGTGCGCCAACTCCCCGGTCTTTTCTCTGCTCCCTCTTCTGCCTGGCTCCCCCGCGGAGCCAGGGCTTTCTTCCATCTTCTTTCTTCTCTCTTCCTTCTTCTGCCTGTCTCCTCCGGGAGCACAGGGCTTGTCTGCGCTGTCCTCTCCCTTCTCTTCCATTGGATGTTGACACAACGAGGTTCCGCGCTGACATGCCGTGTCAGCGGCGGGCATCGACTTATATAGGGCAATGCCACCATGTGACCTCAACCCATGTGACATCACATTCCCTGGGCATGATGGGAATGTGATGTCACATGGGTTGAGGTCACATGGTGGCATTGCCCTATATAAGTCGATGCCCGCTGCTCAGACGGCATTCCAGCGCGGAACCTCGTCGTGTCAACATCGAATGGAAGAGAAGGGAGAACACAGCGGAGACAAGCCCTGGGCTCCCGGAGGAGCCAGGCAGAAGCGGAAGGCACCGCAGAAGCCCGGAGGGTGGCACCCTCCGGCGGAAGAAAGCCCTGTGCTCTGCGGAGGAGACAGGCAGAAGTGGAAGGCATCGCAGAAGCCCGCGGGTGTCGCCCCCCCGGCGGAAAACACCGTAGAAGCCCGGGACCCTCCCCCAAAGGCAAGGAGCCTCACTGGTGAAGGGGGTCCCGGTGAAAGACGGCGCTGCACCCCCCCATAAACCGACGAAGCCCGGGACCCTCCCCCAAAGGCAAGGAGCCTCACTGGTGAAGGGGGTCCCGGTGAAAGACGGCGCTGAAGACCCCCGCAGAATCCGACAAAGCCCGGGACCCTCCCCCAAAGGCAAGGAGCCTCACTGATGAAGGGGGACCCGGTGAAAGACGGCGCTGCACCCCCCCCCCGCAGAAACCGACGAAGCCTGGGACCCTCCTCCAAAGGCAAGGAGCCTCACTGGTGAAGGGGGTCCCGGTGAAAGACGGCGCTGCACCCCCCCAGAAACCGACGAAGCCCGGGACCCTCCCCCAAAGGCAAGGAGCCTCACTGGTGAAGGGGGTCCCGGTGAAAGACGGCGCTGCACCCCCCCCAGAAACAGACGAAGCCCGGGACCCTCCCCCAAAGGCAAGGAGCCTCACTGGTGAAGGGGGTCCCGGTGAAAGACGGCGCTGCACCCCCCGCAGAAACCGACGAAGCCCGGGACCCTCCCCCAAAGGCAAGGAGCCTCACTGGTGAAGGGGGTCCCGGTGAAAGACGGCGCTGCACCCCCCGCAGAAACCGACGAAGCCCGGGAACCTCCCCCAAAGGCAAGGAGCCTCACTGGTGAAGGGGGTCCCGGTGAAAGACGGCGCTGCACCCCCCCCAGAAACCGACGAAGCCCGGGACCCTCCCCCAAAGGCAAGGAGCCTCACTGGTGAAGGGGGTCCCGGTGAAAGTCGGCGCTGAAGACGGGGGGGTAGGTGAACCCCCCGCAGAAAGCGACGGAGCCCTCCCCCATAGGCAGGAGCCTCATGGTGAAGGGGGCTCCGGCAGAAGACCCCCGGCAGACTAATAAATTAATTTATTAATGTGTGTGGTGTTTTATTTCTTTACATTTTTCCCCCCAGGTGAATGGGTAGGGGTACAATGTACCCCATACTCATTCACATAGGGTGGGGGGCTGGAATCTGGGGGCCACCTTATTAAAGGGGCCTCTCAGATTCTGATAAGCCCCCCGTCCGCATACCCCGACAACCACGGCCAGGGTTGTCGGGAAGAGGCTCTTGTCCCTATCGACATGGGGACAAGAGTGCTTTGGGGTGGGGGGGCAGAGCCCCCCTCCCCCACAGCACACACTCCCCCATGTTGAGGGCATGCGGTCTGGTACGGCTCAGGAGGGGGGGGGTCGCTCGCTCGTCCCCGCCCCCATTCCTGTCCGGCCAGACTGCGTGCCTGGGATAAGCGCTTGGTCTGCATCTTGGGGGGGACCCCACGCTGGTTTTCGGCGCGGGTTTAACCCCTTATGTTCCAGACCAAGCCTAAGAGCCTGGTATGCACCTGAAGGGGAACCCACATTTTTTTTTTTGGTCTGGAGTTCCCCTTCATGAACAGCGATCTGTCATTTACCCATGTCAGTCCCACCTCCTCTTCAGTTAGAACACACCCAGGGAACATATTTAACCCCTCCCTCGCACCTAGTGTTAACCCCTTCCCTGCCAGTGGCATTTTTATAGTAAGCAATGCATTTTTACAGCACTGATCGCTAGAAAAATGCCAATGGTTCCAAAAAAGTGTCCGATGTGTCCGCCACAATGTAGCAGTACCGATAAAAATCGATGTTCGCCGCAATAACTAGTTAAAAAAAAATATAACAAAAATGCCATATTTTGGAGACTTTTGCCAAAACCAATCAATAAACGCTAATTGCGATTTTTTTGGAACCAAAAAGATGTAGAATATGTATCGGCCTAAACTGAGGGATTTATTTATTTTTTAGAATATATATTTTTGGGGATATTTATTATAGCAAAAAGTCAAAAAAAATTTTTTTTTTTTTAAATTGTCGCTCTATTTTTGGTTATAGCTCTAAAAATTCAAAAAACGCAGAGGTGATCAAATACCACCAAAATAAAGCTCTCTTTGTGGGAAAAAAAAGGTTGCCAATTTTGTTTGGGAGCCACGTCGCACGACTGCGCAATTGTCAGTTAAAGCGACGCCGTGCCGAATCACAAAAACTGGCCCGGTCATTGACCAGCAATATGGTCCGGGGCTCAAGTGGTTTAAAATTCACAAAACACTAAAGTTAGCCCAATTTTTGGTGATAATGTGAAAGATGATGTTACGCCGAGTAAATAGATACCTTACATGTCACGCTTTACTATTGAAAACACTCCTGCAATGGGGCCAAAATTCAGTACTGGAAATTCCCCATAGGCGACCTTTTTTTTCAGGTTACCAGTTTATAGCTACAGAGAAAGTCTAGTGCTTAAAGTATTACTCTCGCTCTAACGCACGCGACAATACCTCACATGTGTGGTTTGAACGGTGTTTACATATGTGGGCGGGACTTACACAAGTCCCGCCCACATATATAAACATCGTTCAAACCACACATGTGAGGTATTGACGCGTGCGTTAGAGCGAGAGCAATACTTTTAGCACTAGACCTTCTTTGTAACTATAAACTGGTAACCTGAAAAAAAAAGTCGCCTATGGGGAATTTCAAGTAAATCCGATGTAAATCCGATGTAAATCATGGGTCTTCAAACTACGGCCCTCCAGTTGTTCATGAACTACAATTCCCATCATGCCTAGTCATGTCTGTGAATGTCAGTGCATTACAAGGCCTCATGGGATGTATAGTTCTACAACAGGTGGAGGGCTGTAGTTTGAGGATCCGTGCCCCAAATGATTATTTAGTTTGGGGTTTAGTAAAGGCAAAGCCACTCTGCAGTACAAGCATAGTTGCTGAAAATCAGAGAGGAAGCACTGATGGTTTTAACATCCAATCCTGTAGAAGCAAAGTTGTTTTGTTTTCTTCCTTGCTTTGCACTTGTAGTGCAAAGTGGATTTGCCTTTAGTAAATGGACCCCAAAGTCCAAGATCCCTAATAATTTGGGGTGTACACAGCAAAATGCTAGAGTGCAATTTACATAATGGGAAACTATTTAGATTGATCTCTGTGTCCCCAAGAAAAGATATTAGTAAGGTTTTACCCTCACTTCCTGTTTGGCTATGTGACAGGAAGTGAATGAATTAGAAAGGGTGAAGACACCTCACAAATGTTGTCACTATCAGGGGTGCAGACATCCCCAAAAAAATGAGCAGATAATACTTATTTGCAAATTAATCATTTTTTAGTTAACATTGGGTGGGGTGCTCTAACACACACATTCATACATATTAGCAACGCTGTATCCTGGCCTATTGGCATGGTTATATTTTCTTAGGCCTCTCAATAAAACTCTATGAAATTTGTGCTTAAACTATAACCAGGGGCGGACTGACAACTCATGGGGCCCCCGGGCAATAGAAGATTATGGGGCCCCTCTGGCTTACAGATGGCCACCACGCCAGGAGGCAGTGCAGAGGCGGGGCAGCTAAAATCTTGGGATATTCACATTAAAATTCACATTTTTACATACTGTCCCTGGTTTTACTGGTTTTTACTGGTTTTACTGAGCCTGGCAACCCTGATGGGGGCCCCCTAGTGGCATGTGGCCCTTGGGCAGTGCCCGAGTGACTCAATGGTCAGTCCGCCCCTGACTAGAACTATAATCAACACTTTTTATTTTCTTTAATTTTCGATAGAGTGAGGGAGGGTTATAGGCCCTGTCAGTTTATTTTGTATTATCTGTGTCCAATTGGGGAGATTTGCCTTCACTTCCTGCCCCATAGCCAAACAGGAAGTGAGAGAAAAACGATGCAAATTAAGGGAGTCCAGTAACCGTCTCACCCCCCCCAGAACTAGTGTGTGTGTGTGCCCTGAAAATTCCTGGACGGGTGATACAAAAACAGGGTGTGGCTTTGACAGGAAGGGGTGGGTAATTTTTCTATTAGGAGGTGCAGAAATGTAGTCAGGCCTAGGGCAGCACAAAACCTAAATATACTACTGCATATTGGGGCTTATTTAGACCGGATCCAATGTACAGCATGTTTTTATAGTGTGGGAGGAAACCCACGCAGGCACAGGGAGAACATGCAAACTCCATGCAGATGGTGTCACGGGCAGGATTCGAACCAGCGACCCTTTTGCTGCTAGGTCAAAGTGCTATACACTACACCACTGTGCTGAACGAACATGATTGCAGCTGAAAGCATGAGATCTTTTTTTTATTTCCAATACCATGCTTTCCAGCCTTATTGACCCTGCCTCTCTCCATAAAGAGGACCTGTCACCAGAGGCGTCTCTAGGGGGGGGCCAGATGGGGCCCTGACCCCCCCAACATTATGCTGTGCCCCACCATGTGCCCCCCCCCAAAAAATTTTTTTTTTTTTTTTTTGCTTTTTTTTTTTTTTTTCGGGCCGCCGCTGGAGTAACAGTCTCTCCTGAGAGGGAGAGCATCCCCAGTCAGCTCTGCGGGGCATTCCTCCCCCCTCCCTCTGCTCGCTGACACTGCATAATGCGAGCGTTCACACAACCACAGCCGCCCGATCTGCTCCTTCCCCTGCATCCTCATTGGCACGGAGAAGAGCGAGTTGCAGAAAGGACTCCATGAGCACTGTGGGGGAGGGGGGCCCAAGCCTTCATCTCAACTACTGAAAAAACAGACTGATTTCTCCCGTCCTTAGGACAGGAGAACCAGCCTGTAAATTCCGAGAGTGGTGACTGCAAGCTGAGCCAAGTGTCAGTCTATGACACTCTTTTACAGCCCAGCGAGTCTAGCCACCTCCCCCCCCACTCTCCTCACATACGAGCAGGGAGGAATAAAGCTCCTCCTCCTTCTCCTTTCAGTCCCGCCCACACTATCTCGGTGTGCTGTATCTGAAGAGAGGGGATGTGTGTTCAGGAAATATGAAAATCAGCAGCATGTGTGTGAATGATGCCTGAGATTCTAGCCTGGACCGTGGGTATGTGTGTGCACTGCAGACTGCAGTACACTGTAATCACTGAACTGCATTATCTCTATCCCTTCTCTCCCCCATCTGTCTCCGTCCCCCTCTACTGTTCTTTCAAGACATTCACAATTTACTTTCTGTAACGGTCACCACCGTTTACGATATTCCAATCCATCGCCCCACGACAGGTTATCCGACAGTCCGACAGACATCAGACACGACCCATTTCATTTCCCAGAATAAACGAGACAAAACAAGCTCTGGTACTGGCTCCAAAATGAATGAATGAATCCTTTATTGGTAACTTAGCTTTGTTATATACAGTACAAGCATGTTACAGTTAATCACAGGGACAAAGACACACTCCACCCACACATCACACAATGGGGGGCTTCATACACATTCTTTTAGATAATAACATTCCGATGAGTTAATTACTACTTATTACCCAGACGGTCTGGCTCCGCATTTAGAGGGGTTAATTACTACAGCTTGACAAGTCACATTCCACATCTTAACAGTGTCATTAGCATACAAAATGAACAGGTCTTAGGAGCAGATCTAATTAGCACAATGGACACAAAACAGTATTAGCATCACACAAAGGAATGTCTAGGAGCAGACTCAATTAACACCTCAAAAGCATGTGTCCCCACATTGAATGAAAACACTCTATTGACCTGTCGGAGTCAGACTTTAACAACTTGTAATATTTCAAGATATCCTGCAATACATGAATTATCAGTAATGTCCCATCTCATGTAATTTATAATTATCATTTCTCAGTCACCCTATGCCCAAAAGGGCATAGTGACGCTGGCACAGGAGTAAACCCCATCCTTCAAAAGTCTCTGGGTGTCACGGGCCATTCTGTTACACTTTCACTTTCAGTTAGGCAGGTAATATTCAATGCAAATTTTTTTCCTACATCCACAGATTGCAGGAAAGAAACTTGCATGATTCCCCCATCAACACAAACAGTGCTGACGGGAATATCCCTCCTGCCCAGCAATTGTATTCTATACAGCAACCACTGGTGATAATCATAAGAGAATCTGCTCATTAATGGTTCAAATCTCAGCCAGTTCCTGCTGAACCAGCTGAGATTTAAACTGTCTATGGCTGGTCTTAGCTCTTAGGCAGCCCATACATTGATCACTTTTTTTCATTCAACTATTAGGTTGAATAAAAAAAAAAGAAATGATCCAATTTCCCCTTCTACACATTATAGGTGGATGGGGGAATCGTCCCAGTGTGGACCAGTGCTGGAACAACCAGAGTTACTGTCCTGTCCCGGCTATTCACAGCGCTGGTCTCTGTCTCCATGGCAGCGGCGGCAGGACATTGGAACCCAGAGCTGGTTACTTTATGGGGCTGATGTACAGGAGGGCCAGCACAATTTGTTGTTAGAGATGGGCTGGGTATGTTCAAAATTCCACATGCCAGAGCCTGCCAGGAAGCCCACACTGCACAGCGCTAATCACAGGCAGTGAGACATTTCCCGGTCCGCAGCTGCACAGATCAGGAAATGTCTCACTGCCTGTGAATTAGCACTGTGGAGTGTTGGCTTCCTGGCTGGATCGGGCATGTGGGATTTCAAACACACCCGAGCCCATCTCTATTGGTTGTAGACAGTTGAGCTCCCTGCAGGTTGCTTAGCAGCAGTGGCGCTTCTCTGACATGCTGATCGTGATGCAATCCAGGTGATGCTCTTAGTCAAATCCTAGTGTTAAATATCAGAGATTTTATTGATCAAAGCCCACACTTTACAGGCATAGAGCCCACATGGCTGCGGAACATACGTTTGATTATATATACAGTGAGGAAAATAAGTATTTGAACACCCTGCTATTTTGCAAGTTCTCCCACTTGGAAATCATGGAGGGGTCTGAAATTGTCATCGTAGGTGCATGTCCACTGTGAGAGACATAATCAAAAAAAAAAATTCCAGAAATCACAATTTATGATTTTTTAACTATTTATTTGTATGATACAGCTGCAAATAAGTATTTGAACACCTGTCTATCAGCTAGAATTCTGACCCTCAAAGACCTGTTAGTCTGCCTTTAAAATGTCCACCTCCACTCCATTTATTATCCCAAATTAGATGCACCTGTTTGAGGTCATTAGCTGCATAAAGACACCTGTCCACCCCATACAATCAGTAAGAATCCAACTACTAACATGGCCAAGACCAAAGAGCTGTCCAAAGACACTAGAGACAAAATTGTACACCTCCACAAGGCTGGAAAGGGCTACGGGGAAATTGCCAAGCAGCTTGGTGAAAAAAGGTCCACTGTTGGAGCAATCATTAGAAAATGAAAGAAGCTAAACATGACTGTCAATCTCCCTCGGACTGGGGCTCCATGCAAAATCTCACCTCGTGGGGTCTCAATGATCCTAAGAAAGGTGAGAAATCAGCCCAGGACTACACGGGAGGAGCTGGTCAATGACCTGAAAAGAGCTGGGACCACCGTTTCCAAGGTTACTGTTGGTAATACACTAAGACGTCATGGTTTGAAATCATGCATGGCACGGAAGGTTCCCCTGCTTAAACCAGCACATGTCAAGGCCCGTCTTAAGTTTGCCAATGACCATTTGGATGATCCAGAGGAGTCATGGGAGAAAGTCATGTGGTCAGATGAGACCAAAATAGAACTTTTTGGTCATAATTCCACTAACCGTGTTTGGAGGAAGAAGAATGATGAGTACCATCCCAAGAACACCATCCCTACTGTGAAGCATGGGGGTGGTAGCATCATGCTTTGGGGGTGTTTTTCTGCACATGGGACAGGGTGACTGCACTGTATTAAGGAGAGGATGACCGGGGCCATGTATTGCGAGATTTTGGGCAACAACCTCCTTCCCTCAGTTAGAGCTTTGAAGATGGGTCGAGGCTGGGTCTTCCAACATGACAATGACCCGAAGCACACAGCCAGGATAACCAAGGAGTGGCTCTGTAAGAAGCATATCAAGGTTCTGGCGTGGCCTAGCCAGTCTCCAGACCTAAACCCAATAGAGAATCTTTGGAGGGAGCTCAAACTCCGTGTTTCTCAGCGACAGCCCAGAAACCTGACTGATCTAGAGAAGATCTGTGTGGAGGAGTGGGCCAAAATCCCTCCTCCAGTGTGTGCAAAGCTGGTGAAAAACTACAAGAAACGTTTGACCTCTGTAATTGCAAACAAAGGCTAATGTACCAAATATTAACATTGTTTTTCTCAGGTGTTCAAATACTTATTTGCAGCTGTATCATACAAATAAATAGTTAAAAAAATCATACATTGTAATTTCTGGATTTTTTTTTTGATTATGTCTCTCACAGTGGACATGCACCTACGATAACAATTTCAGACCCCTCCATGATTTCCAAGTGGGAGAACTTGCAAAATAGCAGGGTGTTCAAATACTTATTTTCATCACTGTATATATGTGGTTGTACTCTTGATGCTAATAAATATTGTGTTTATTAGATCTGACTGGGAGCATCACCTGGATCACATGCCGATCAGCAAGTCAACAGAGAAGGTTATACAGCATTACTGCTGCTAGGTGACCAGCTGGGGGCTCGGCTCTCTAAAACCAATAGTGCCAGCCTTCCCCTGCATGCACCCATAATGTCACCAGCACTAGGCCCTAATAGACTGCCGCCCCTGCCAAGGAGACAGACGCCAGACCAGCGCTGTCAATAGCAGGGACAGGACAGCTGGGGAACCCCACAATGGCAGAACACCAGGCCCCGGTGGCAAGACAACCTTTGCAACCCTGAAAGTTCTCCCACTGCTTTGGACCCTTATATTTTCTTGGTGTGCTGGTGACCTATATCTCTTGTTTTCTGCCACCCTGGGGGGCCCCAGTATAGTAGGAAGGGAGCTCACGACAGAACATGTAAAAGGGCCCGTTGTGGGATCGTAGTAATGGGCCCCAGGAGATTTTATATATATATATATATATATATATATATATATATATATATATATATATAATTGCATTTTATAGTTGGCCCCCCTACTTTTTTCCCTGTCCCCCCATGTGCCCCCCCTAAATATGAAAGCTGGAGACGCCACTGCCTGTCACACACTAGTTCTATTACAAAGGATGTTTACATTCCTTGTAATAGGAAGAAAAGTGATCCGAAATCAAAAAAAGTGACAAAAAAGTGAAAGAAGAAAAATATGAGCTAAAAAACACAAAAAAATAAACAGCCCTGTCCCTAGAAGCTCGCACTCAGAAGCCAATATGCATGTAAGTCCCCACATATGTAAACACCATTCAAACCACACATGTGAGGTATTGACGCATGCGTTAGAGCGAGAGCAATAATTCTAGCCCTAGACCTCCTCTGTAACTCTGGGAGAGGTAACTGTCAGCGCAGATACAGAGTACATATATGAGTATGGTGATTAGTCCATTGGAAATAGTAGTAACAGGCAGTTCAATGGTTAAAAATGCAGGTGATGTGGCTGTTCAATGGCGGCTGCTGTCCTCAGAGAGCTGACTCTGTGGTAAACAAAAAAGGGGGTAGAGAAAGGAAGCGCCACCTAAGTGCAGTATTAAAGAGGTTCTTTTAATGACACATTGTAAAAAAACACACTTACAAGAAGGTAAGGAAAGAAGGCTCATCTGTAACATCCTGTAGTCCTCATCCCTGATCTGATTCAGGCCAATAGAAGGAGCAGTGGCTCCGAGCGCGTAGCCCAATCAGCCTTTGTTCTCCCTGTTTGACCCTCCTCCCGGAAGTGTTCCTGGGAAGTAATCACGTGACCTGTCACGTGACCTGTGAGGCTGGAACAGACTACATCCTGAAGGCCACAGGACAGGCCTGAAGACTCCACACAATCTGCTTTCTTCACTTCTAAAGCAGCCCATGGATCCGGGATGAGGACTACAGGATGTTACAGATGAGGCTTATTTCCTTACCTTCTTGTAAGTGTGTTTTTTTACAATGTGTCATTAAAAGAACCTCTTTAATACTGCACTTAGGTGGCGCTTCCTTTCTCTACCCCCTTTTTTTCCTCTGTAACTCTGAACTGGTCACCTGTAAAAAAAAAAAAACAAGCATCGCCTATGGATATTTTTATGTCCCGAAGTTTGGCGCCATTCCATGATTGTGTGACAAGTCGGTATCTATTTACTCGGTGTAACATCATCTTTCACATTATCCATAAAAATTGGGCTAACTTTACTGTTTGGTTATTTTTAAATTCATGGACCATGTTTTTTTTTGGGCAAAAAAAAAATGGCGTTAGAATAATTATTGCGCAAATGCCGTTGGAAATCAAATAAAAAATGTCCGCCACTTTATTCCCTAGGGTGTCTGCTAAAAAATTATATATAATGTTTGGGGGTCCTGAGTAATTTCCCAGGAACAAAATATAATTTTTACATGAAGGAGAGAAGTGCCAGAATAGGCGAGGTATGGAAGTGGTTAAAGTGAAATAATAAAAGTGAAATATTCCTTTAAATTTCATACAGGGGGGGAGGGGGGGTACACGCATGTTTCCCGTGCTTAGAACTGTCCCTGTACAAGATGTCATTTCTGAAGTGAAAAAAAAGTAAGTTTAAAGTACTCATGGCTATAAAGAATACAGGCGTTGCTCATTAAAACTACAAAAAAAAATGTATGGGGGTCCCCCCAAATTAAATTACCAGGCCCTTCAGGTCTGGAATGGATATTAAGGGGAACCCCGCCGTAAAAAACCCCAAAAAAATGGCGTGGGGTCCCCCCAAATATCCATACCAGGCCCTTCAGGTCTGGTGTGGATTTTAAGGGGAACTCCACCCCAAATTTAAAAAAAAAATGGCGTGGAGTCCCCCTAAAAATCCACATCAGACCCTTATCCGAGCACGTTAACCTGGCCGGCCGCAGAAAAGAGGGGGGGACAGAGTGCAGCCCCCCCCTCTCCTGAACCGTACCAGGCCACATGCCCTCAACATGGGGAGGATGTCCCCATGTTGATGGGGACAAGGGCCTCATCCCCACAACCCTTGCCCGGTGGTTGTGGGGGTCTGCGGGCGGGGGGCTTATCAGAATCTGGAAGACCCCTTTAACAAAGGGGACCCCCAGATCCTGCCCCCCTGTGTGAAATGGTAATGGGGTACATTGTACCCCTACCATTTTACAAAAAAAAAAGTGACAAAAGTGTGAAAAATGACAGTAGCCGGTTTTTGACAATTCCTTTAATAAAATCTTCTTTCCGCGGTTCCTTCTTCTTCTTTCATTCGGGTTTCTTCCTCTGCTTCTTTCTTGGGTCTTCTCGTCCACATCTTGCCGTCTTGCCGTCTGTGAAGGACTTTTTACCTATATGCTTCAGTGTAATCCTCCCTGCTTGTTTAAGGCTGTTAATGGTATTTACCCTTCTGCAGCCAGTCCTGTTTCAAATGTTAATTGCTCTAGTGTGTTGTGTGGAAAAGCCCTGTGTTTACTGGTTACTGTGATTAGATAAGTGGCTCATGTTAATTATGCTGATTGCTTCATTGTGGTAATTATCTCTCTATATGCGGGGTCGAGCTGTCTAGTTAATTTATTCAGTACAACTAGTAATTAGCGTCACTGATCTCATTGTCTAAAGAAATGTGTCTGATCAGGTTAAACATAGCGGAGCCGAACCGGCTAGATACTGATTAGTTCAAAGAAATATCCTTATTTCAAAGGATCTGTATCGAAGACCCCCCACTGTGTAAGGGGGGCGGAGATTGTCACTGTAACAGTTGTAACCACATATAAGCTCTGTGTTATACCATTAAAAGTCTGTCTGGTTCCAGCAGTAAGCTTGTCTCATGTGTGGATGATTCTGTGATGTTCCGTTATGGGAAGAAGGGACTGGTTGACGGGGATATCATACCAATACTGTCACAATTGGTGGCAGCAGTGGGATTTTCCCTTCTGTTCCCCTTTACATCCGGATTCCAAGCAGACACTGGAAGAACTACTGGAAGTTCGTGGAAGGATTGCTAGCAACAAAACCAAGCGGGTCATCATAGCAGAATTAATAGAGATGGACCAGGAGAACGGGATTGCAGCAACGCCAGCAGTACAAGAGATGGAGACACCAGTGATTCAGGAAGAGGAATCACCAGCCAACAAGCTAATGAGAGAGAAGCTAGCATGGTTCGGGCCG
Organism: Rana temporaria; assembly: GCF_905171775.1. NCBI lineage: Eukaryota > Metazoa > Chordata > Amphibia > Anura > Ranidae > Rana > Rana temporaria. The sequence goes on along the minus strand of NC_053499.1, from coordinate 90,905,573 downwards.
AACCCAACGCCGGATATGGTGCTGAAAGTGATGGACCGGTTAGCGGAGGAGGCTAAACAAATAAGAGACACAGAACTACAGAAGGCTAAACAAATAAGAGATGCTGAACTACAGGAGGCTAAACAAATAAGAGACGCAGAACTACAGAAGGATAAACAAATAAGAGACGCAGAGCTACAGTTAAAACTGGCAGCAGTCCAACAAGCAGCCGCACATTCTCCGAACAGTGAGTACAGCACAGCAGACGCAAGGAAGATTCCGTTTAGCGCTTTTAAAGCTTTTGATGAAAAGGACTGTGAGATTGATAACTACCTGGCAGATTTTGAGCGACAATGTAACCTGCACCGAATAGCTAGAGGAGAGTGGGTTGCAATATTGTCAGGCAAACTGTCAGGCAAAGCTTCTGATGCTTTCCGGACCGTGCCAGATCAGGATATCCATAGCTACGCCCGGGTTAAAGAAGCGCTCCTGGCTCGTTATGCAGTAACCCCAGAGTCCCACCGACAGAAGTTCAGGGACTCACGCAAAACCACGAAAGACTCTTACGCGGAATGGGCATGCCAGTTATCCCTGTCGGCCTCTAACTGGGTTAACAGCAGCCAGGCCACCACCGCAGAGGACATTTTGCAACTAATGCTCCTGGAGCAATTTTACAATCACATCCAGACGGATGTCAAAGACTGGGTGAGAGATCGCAGGCCCATGACTCTACCAGAGGCCGCAAAGTTGGCGGATGAATATGCGGATACTCGCAAGACGAACCAGGTCACACCACAGGTACAACCTCCACGACCAACGGCACCCTCACACCCACCAGCCGCTAGATACCAACCTCCTAACAGACCGGTGACATCTAGCCCTCGCTATCCACGCCAGGAGGACAACGAACAACGCTGCTTCCGGTGCAAACAGCTGGGTCACTTCAAGCAGAATTGCCCCATGAATGACAACACCAGGTCAAATTGGTCTCAACCTGGGTACCGCCCACCAGCAGCAGCCCATTGTGTAGACTCGGCTTGGGATCCCCAGGAGCTGGGTCAGGAAGAACCATTGGGCACCCCTTACGAAGCCCTCATGGTACAATCTGTTATTACGGACAACAGGGAACACCATTGTCAGCTGGTCATGGGTGACAGCCATGAGCCGGAGGGGCCCTGGAGGGAGCTGGGCAGAAAGAGGCACCGCCGGCTACCCCCCAAGAAGAAGAGGTCCTGGAAGCTGTATAATCAGCTGACCTGGGAGGAGAAGAAGCGACTGGAGGAGAGGGCCGAGATGTTCACCAAGGGCCCACCGGTGGCCCCTTACACCACCACCCAGTTCCTGATGATGAAGGACCACATGGAGAGCCTGCAGGACATGAGCAAGCAGGATCTGATCCGTGCGTACATAGAGCTGGAGGAGTGCATAAGCCGCATGGAGGAGGAGAACAACCACCTGAGGTCACAGCGGGCTGACCCCCCCAGGCTCCATGAACTGGAGATGGAGCTGGAGAAGCTCAAAGAGGAGAACCGGCGGCTGCGAAGGGAGCAGAGGGTGGCTGACCCTATGGGGCCCTGATCCCCCCCCCCCCGGACTCTGAGCACCAGTGCTACAGCATTTCAACAGATATAACTTTTTCTTTTTTTTTTATGAATCTCCTGTGATTGTCACTTCAGAGCCATAACCTGCTCCCTCCCATAGCGGGACACCTAGATGGCGGCGCACAGACCCATTCGCCGTCTTCACACTGACTTCTGGTGACTCTGCAGATCACACAAAGACTTGGGGACTGAACGGCGTGTGACCTGACGACCCGGTGGCATACCTGAGTCGGAAGCAGTTGCCAAGGGAGGTCAGTCACGCCAAACGGAGTTAACCTCGGACTAAAAGCTCTGAACCCGTCAACCCTACTGGACCAGGAAAGGTCCAACCGGGTTGCCGGAAGTAGGGAGAAAAAGGGGGGCCATTGTGAAGGACTTTTTACCTATATGCTTCAGTGTAATCCTCCCTGCTTGTTTAAGGCTGTTAATGGTATTTACCCTTCTGCAGCCAGTCCTGTTTCAAATGTTAATTGCTCTAGTGTGTTGTGTGGAAAAGCCCTGTGTTTACTGGTTACTGTGATTAGATAAGTGGCTCATGTTAATTATGCTGATTGCTTCATTGTGGTAATTATCTCTCTATATGCGGGGTCGAGCTGTCTAGTTAATGTATTCAGTACAACTAGTAATTAGCGTCACTGATCTCATTGTCTAAAGAAATGTGTCTGATCAGGTTAAACATAGCGGAGCCGAACGGGCTAGATACTGATTAGTTCAAAGAAATATCCTTATTTCAAAGGATCTGTATCGAAGACCCCCCACTGTGTAAGGGGGGGCGGAGATTGTCACTATAACAGTTGTAACCACATATAAGCTCTGTGTTATACCATTAAAAGTCTGTCTGGTTCCAGCAGTAAGCTTGTCTCATGTGTGGATGATTCTGTGATGTTCCGTTATGGGAAGAAGGGACTGGTTGACGGGGATATCATACCAATACCGTCACACCGTCTTCTCCCATCTTCTTCTCTGTCCGTCGACCTTCTCGTCCACATCTTCTTGATCTTCTGGGTGCTGCGCTTGAAATTGAAGATCCCGCCGTGTTCCCACTCCTGGGACCCGCCCCCCTCTGACGCCACAGGTTAACTCATCTGCAAGTCCGCGTGTGGCATATGTGGGGCGGGGTCACATGAGTGTGACACGGCGGGAACTTCAATTGGAAGCTGCAGCGGCTTCTTCTCCGGACAGCGCGCTTGAAATTGAATTCCCCCGCCGTGTGCCGCTCTGTGACCCCGCCCCCCTCTGACGCACATGACCTTCTAAGGAGTTTACTTGTGGCGTCAGAGGGGGGCGGGTCCCAGGAGCGGAACACGGCGGCCAATTCAAATTCAAGCGCGCCGTCCGGGGAAGAAAAAGATGTGGACGAGAAGGCTGGCGGACCGAGAAGAAGACAGGAGAAGACACAAGATGCGGACGAGGAGGCCGACGGAAGGAGAAGAAGATAGGAGAAGACAGCGGGCAGACGACAAGGCTGAAGGACGGAGAAGACAGGAGAAGACACCGGGCAGATGAGAAGGCTGAAGGACGGACGGAGAAGATAGAACACGTCGGGCAAGATGTAGACGAGAAGACCCAAGAAAGAAGCAGAGGAAGAAACCCGAATGGAAGAAGAAAAGAAGATTTTAATAAAAGATTTGTCAAAAACCGGCTACTGTCATTTTTAACACTTTTGACATTTTTTTGGGGTGAAATGATAGAGGTACAATGTACCCCATTACCATTTCACATAGGGGGGGCCAGGATCTGGGGGTCCCCTTTGTTAAAGGGGTCTTCCAGATTCTGATAAGCCCCCCGCCCGCAGACCCCCACAACCACCGGGCAAGGGTTGTGGGGATGGGGCCCTTGTCCCCATCAACATGGGGACATCCTCCCCATGTTGAGGGCATGTGGCCTGGTGCGGTTCAGGAGAGGGGGGGCCGCACTCTGTCCCCCCCTCTTTTCTGCGGCCGGCCAGGTCAACGTGCTCGGATAAGGGTCTGGTGTGGATTTTTAGGGGGACTCCACGCCATTTTTTTTTTAAATTTGGGGTGGAGTTCCCCTTAAAATCCACACCAGACCTGATTTGCCGGGAACCGCACGTCTTTTTTTTTTTTACGGCGGGGTTCCCCTTAATATCCATATCAGACCTGAAGGGCCTGGTAATTTAATTTGGGGGAACCCCTACACATTTATTTTTTTGTTTTATGAATTAATCCTGTCAGAATTGTCAGCGCCGACAATTCATTATAGCCGCGTGTGAATTTTAAATGGCTTTTTTTCCTTCTGAATGTCACTTTGTGCAGGGGCAGTTCTAAGTGCAGGAAAAATGCGCTATTTCACATGCTGACATTACACCCCCCCTAGGTACGAAATTTAAAGGAATATTTCACTTTTATTGTTTCACTTTAAGAATTATTAATTTCACTGCTCCCGAAAAAACGGCCGTTTAAAAAAATAAATAAAAACATTGATACATGTTCCCTGGGGCAGGACTGAGGTCCCCAAACACTTTTTAGGACAAAACTTGCAGATTAGCCTTTAATAATAATACTTTTGATTTCTCCCATAGACTTCTATAGGGAGATCGGCGCGGCTTTACATATTACTTTCAATGCGCCGGCTGCTACGCTGGTTCATGCGCCTAATTAAGGCTTCACCCGGAGTACTAATTAACGCATGAACCAGCGCAGCGCACAGAGCATAGTAAATCAGCCCCTATGTCCGAAGGCAGAATCCTCATGTCCTCTTACATCAATTTGATAGAATTTGGTAAATGTATGGACTGAAGACCAAGTTGCAGCTTTAGGCCTCGTACACACGACAGAGTTTCTCGGCAGAATTCACCGAGAAACTCGGTCAAAACCCGGATTCTGCCGAGAAACTCTGTCGTCTGTACAGTTTTGGCTCGATGGAGCCGCCGAGGAGCTCGACGAGAAAATAGAGAACATGTTCTCTATTTTCTCGTTGTTCAATGGGAGAAGGTGGCCCGCCGAGCTCCTCGGCGGCTTCATCCCAAAACTCGATGAGGAACTCGACGTGCCAAGCACGTCGAGTTCCTCTGTCGTGTGTACAGGGCCTTACAGATCTGAGCCAGCGAAGCCTGGTGATGCACTGCCCATGAAGCACTCATAGCTCTGGTCGAGTGCGCCTTAACAGAAAAAGGAGGAACTTTGTTCCTTAAATCATAAGCTTGAATAATTACTTGTTGAATCCACTGAGAAATAGTGGATTTTGATGCCGCTTGTCCCTTCTTGGCAAAATAAACAAAACTGTTTTACGTATCTGAGCGGGTTGCCTGCAGATACACTTTTACTGCTCTCATTACATCTAGAGAGTGCAATAACTTTTCCTCCGCTGTCCGTGGATCAGGTAATAAGGAAGGCAGAAAAATATCTTAAAACAAATGTGCCTATCGACCATTTGAAGTGAGTCTTTTGGGAGACTTTAAACCCCTGTGCTCGGAGAGACCGCTGTGATAACGGTCACCCACCTTCGGTAAGGAGACTACATTACCACTATTTGGGTGTTTTACTGGTGGAAGAAGATTCCCCTTTTCACACATTCAATTTTTGTGCACCGATGTGAATCACAGTATATGGACTTTTTTGCCTCTTTGGCCTATAATTTCTACTCACAAATTTGGAATTTTTTTCACTACTTATATTTATTTTGTATCATGTTGTAATATTGGTTTAACTCATGTTCAGCCATTTATTCACACTTGTGTTCATACATCAGGTTTATCACAGTTTATTCACGTTTAGGCTGCATTCACACCTAGGGGATTACCGGTGTTTTTCGGCGTTTTGTCTTGCGCGTTTGCGCGCGTTTGCGTGTGTTTGCATATAGCGACGTACGACGTTTTTTTTATTTTTATTTTTTTATTTTGCCCAATAGGAAAAAATATCACCTCTGTCATCATTTGTTGCTATGATCGGAATATTTTTTTCCTCTTCCTGGGTGAAAATTCCTCTTCCGGGTCATCCTTGTTCTTTCGACTCCATTTACATTTATTACTCAGAAGCGAAAATGAGTGATGATGAGATTGCCTTGTTCATGGCAGCAGCCACTACAACCGCATATCTTCTAAACGAGAGACAGAGAAAAAGGAAGAGGCCACGCCGATATTGGATACACCCCGTCATTGCTGGTCGGGAAGAAAGAGGGCAATTTTGGGTGATGTACAATGACCTATGTGACCATGAAGAGAAATTTCAGGACTACACCAGGATGTCCATAAAAAGGTTAGTTAAAATTATCTGGATTCATTCTTTTTGACATTTGTACCATTTGCCACCTTTTCTTCAAGTCAAACCCGAACACTTTAGTGGTGCACAGCTATTTTTTTTAATAGTCTAAACTATACATATATTTTGCTATTATCTAACATTTCAAATCATAAGAAGATAATAACAGATTCCCCCTTTACATCAGAGTCCCCCTTTACATCAGAGTCCACAGAGTCCCCCTTTACATCAGAGTCACCCTTTGACATCTGAACTCACAGAGTTCCCTTTCACTGTAAGGGGGGACTCTGCAGACTCTGATGTAAGTGAGAACTCTGGGAACTCTGACATAAGGGATGCTCTGGGAACCATGATTTAAGGGGGGACACTGAAAACTCTGATGTATGGAGAGGACTCTGATGTAAGGGATAACACTGTGGTCTCTGGTGTAAAGGGGAACTCTGATGTAAGGTGTGCTCTGAGAACCCTGATTTACCTTAGTGTACTCACTCAGAGGCAGGAGAGAGAAGGGGGGGGACTTCAGTCAGACAGGGATGGATGGTGAGCTCACTCACCCCTTGGCAGTTAGCACCTCTCATCCAGGTGTATCTGAGGCTGCTGGGTTTTACATTTCCGGCCCCCGCAGCCAGTAACCCTGCAGCCATAGTCTGGTCTGAAAAATGTGTCAGAGTTTCAGGCAGTCTGAAACCCGGACACATGATTCCAAACCCGAACTGTCCGGGTGAATCCTGGACAGGTGGCAACCCTAGTACCATTCCATCTTCAATTAAAAATCCCATTTTTCTTTACAGCTTTGATGAGTTGCTGGAATTACTCAGCAGCAGATTGCAGAGGATGGACACCTACTTCCGCAATAGCATACCCCCTGTGGAGCGACTTATCATCACACTGAGGTAATTTATATTTTTCCAAAATATAATGCTAATATACGTCCATTTTTAATTGATCAAAACTTATTCTATATCCTTGCTATAATACCAGAAAAAGTAAAAAAATACAGATGATGAAAAACCGAAATACAGCTATATTTTATTGACTAAAAGGACTCCAATTATGTTTAGCCAAGTCGCATAACCGCGCATTTAATTACAACAAAAAAGGTCGGGTCCATCAGCTGACAAGGTCTTGGTCTGCTTATAGACTATTGCATGCATTACACAATATTAATATTTTCATATATGCATCAAATAAAACCAAACACAATTTTTATAAGATCAAAAAAAATTAATTATTCTTAAAAGTGCAAACATTGGGTAGATCTTTAGGTTCTTTTATTCTTTATTTCGATCTTGCAGAAAATTAACATTGCAATATAACAAAATGTGTTTACATATGATGGTATGTTTGCAAGGAGTCCTCTCCCTCGTGTGGTGACATCACCACATGCATGGCTTGGCCAAAATGTGACCAGCTGGAGTTGGGGGTGTCATCTGTTGGCCAACGAGAAGGTGGTGGTGGTGGTGTTGGTATTGGTGGAGGATTGTACGTTGGTTGTCTCTGGAGATGGGGGTAAGTCGAAGAAGTTGTTGTCGTCGTCAGAGGAGGGTTAGTAGAAGGTGGTGTCTGAAGATGAGGGTAAGCTGAAAGTGTTGTTGTCGTCCGAGGAGGGTAAGCAGAAGGTGGTGGCTGAAGATGAGGGTAAGTTGAAACTGTTGTGTTCAGAGGAGTGTGAGTGGAAGGTGTTGTTGGCAGATGAGGGAAATGAGAAGTCGTCAGAGGAGGGTAAGTACGAGGTGGTGGTGTTGGTTGAGGTGGATGGGTGGGAATATGTGGTGCTGTCCAAAGGGGAACGGGTGGTGCTGAGAGATGCTGCGTGAGTAGATTAGCGTAGGGGCCATAGGGTGGTGGAGGTTCAGAGATTTGATCGGCTTCAGTTGGTGGGATAAATGTGGCTATGTACCAGTGGCGGACCGTCCATAGGGGCGCCTGGGTGCCGCCCCCCCCCCACCCCACAGCCACTAACAAAAGAAAATGAAAAAAAAATGAAAAAAAACATTTTTTTTGGCCCTTTAAGAAAAAAAAGGTCCTTTAAGTGTTCGGGGCGGGCTCTGGGCGCCGGGAACAGTGCGATATTAAGGCATAGGCATCATTGAAACGTCCTGCCAATGCTCCTGCCAATGCTCCACTCCAGCCAATCACATCGATCCTGTGTCTCTCCAGCCACTCACATTGGTTCCTTCTGCACTGCTAGGAAATGAGCAGTGCTTTTCCCGGACGGGCGGCTGTGTCACTTTCAGTTTCAGTTCTCTGGCTCCAGGACATGGAGGTAAGTAAATTATTCTTATTAAAACCCTTTATTTATTCTTTTAACCCAGTGTCTGTCCAGTGTCCACCCCATCCACATAGAGCAGCACCTTGTGCTGGATGTATTGTCAGCTTGTGATCGAGAGTGGAGAGTGGAGGGGGGGCCATGCTTCACCCGATCTGTGCTGGGAGCCTTCATTACATTATCTCCTGTGTGTGAGTGCTTCCTGCTCTGCGACCTACAGCCATGCTTTACAAGTCTCTTATATCTGTCTCTCTCTCTCTCTCTCTCTGTCCCTCAGTCTCTCTCTCTCTCTCTCTGTCCCTCTCTCTGTCTGTGTATGTCTGTCTCTCTCTCTGTCCCTCTGTGTCTCTCTCTCTCTCTCTGTCCCTCTCTCTATCTGTCCCTCTCTCTCTCTCTCTCTCTCTCTTTCTCTATCTATCTATCTAATTATCTATCTATCTATCTATCTGTCTGTCTGTCTGTCTGTCTGTCTGTCTGTCTGTCTGTCTGTCTGTCTGTCTGTCTATTTATCTATCTATCTATCTATCTATCTATCTATCTATCTATCTATCTATCTGTCTGTCTGTCTGTCTGTCTGTCTGTCTGTCTGTCTGTCTGTCTGATTATCTATATATCTATCTAATTATCTATCTATCTAATTGTCTGACTATCTATATATCTAATTATCTATCTAATTATCTGTCTATCTATCTATCTATCTATCTATCTATCTATCTATCTATCTATCTATCTATCTATCTATCTAATTATCTGTCAGATAGATAGATAGATAGTCAGACAGATGATTAGATAGCTAGATAATCAGATAGATAATCAGATAGATAGATAATCAGATAGATATTCAATCTATCTATCTATCTATCTATCTATCTATCTATCTATCTATCTATCTATCTGTCTGTCTGTCTGTCTGTCTGTCTGTCTATCTGATTATCTATCTGATTATCTATCTATCTATCTATCTATCTATCTATCTATCTATCTATCTATCTATCTATCTATCTATCTATCTATCTATCTATCTATCTATTTATCTGTCCTATCCAATCTATCCCTCTGTCTAAATGCAGGTCACATTGTCTGTGAGTGACATTGGGGGGGGGGCTTGGTTGGGGTTTTGTTTGCGCCCCCCAAAAAAATGGAACACCAGCCGCCACTGCTATGTACCTTATGGTACATGCCAACATAAGTGTCTGGAGTTGTTGGGGTACCTTGTCCATTAACTCCCCCAGACATTTAGCCGATATTTGCCCATACGAACAATTACTGTTCATTCTGTCCGACATATTGGACATGATGTCCAACATTCTATCAAGTGCTGGATCCGGAGCTGGAGCTTTCCTTCTGATCCCTCTTGCAGGTCCACGAGGAAAGACCCTTGTCGCTGAATCATCTTCTACAAGCAGTGTAGCCGATGTGGACCGCAAAGGATTAGAAGCTTGGCTTTCCGGCTCCTGAACCGCCATAGCCTGATCAAACTAGAATTGTCAATGTTCTCAGGTTCTGTTGGAACAGCTTCCTCCCAGCAGTTTTCAGTACTGAAAATAGAAATGAGTTATTCAAAAATAATTTTTAACATTTAGTTTACTGACCTCAGTACAGATAATAATTTACCTCCCCAAAGCCAGCACTGGTCTTAAGAACTCCAGTTCTTTTGAATATATATATTCTTTGGATGTACATGCTGCTGATCCACTCCTGTGTTGCCGTTGTAGCCTCAGTTGACGAGTGAAGGCGTCACGGATGCTTTTCCACTTTGATTTGAGCATTTTTACTGTAAAAAAATAAAATAAAATAATATATATTATTTTCTTTGTAGGTATCTATCAACTGGACAATCCATAGCAAGTCTACATTACGCCTTCCGTATAGGAAAGTCTACTGCCAGCTACATAATCCGTGACACCAGCTGTGCAATTTGGGAAGTGCTAAAGGAAATTGTTTTCAAAAACCAACAGCAGAGGAATGATCACAGATTTCGGAAGTATTCTGGCAACGCTGCAACTTCCCAAATTGTCTAGGAGCGATTGATGGGAAACACATTAGGATTGTGAAGCCCATGGCTAGTGGAAGACAGTATTTCAACTATAAAAAATACTTTTCCTTTGTGTTGATGGCTGTGGCTGATGCCAATTATTATTTCCGATACATCGACATTGGGTCATATGGAAGCAGCGCGGACTCCGCTATTTTTGGGAACTCTTCTTTTGGCCAAATGCTACGTTCGGATAATCTGGACCTTCCGGAAAGTAGTCCACTCCCGGGCACAAATGGCACTCCCCTACCCAGTGTTTTTGTGGGTGATGAGGCCTTTGCTCTGAGCACACATCTCCTACGGCCTTATTCGGGCCATAATCTGACCGAGGAGAAAAGCGCCTAACCAGAGCACATCGGGTAGTTGAATGTGCTTTCGGTATATTGGCAAATAAGTGGCGGGTTCTACACACTCCGATTGTACTCAACATGCAGAATGCCATCAGTGCTGTGAAAGCTGCGTGTGCCTTGCACAACTTTGTAAGGCAGTGTGATGGTTTTGATTATGAGGAGCCAGTCAATGAGAATCTGGAAAGAGCTCATTGGACTGGTGTACGTGGGAACACACAGGGTACACATGTCCGTGATCAGTATGCGGCATACTTCATGTCTCCTGCAGGACAGGTCCCATGGCAGCTGGATTCGATTTAATCTTTTTTCTTTTTTTTAACCACTGTACTGTATGCTATGCTTTTTTGGTGAACTATACCTTTTCCTATGCTGTTTAGAGAAAATAAAACAATAAGATTGATGTATTAAGAAGTCTCATGTTTATTTTATTTTGATACATTTTTATCTTTGGGTTCAGTATCACTACGATATTAAATAGGGGTCAGAGTGTGCCATTAGTGACATGCTGACAATTGTATACTTATTTTATGCATTTTTTGTGGGGTTTACAAATGTAACAAATAAAGGGCCTGTACCTGTACGTGCCCGCCTAGACGTGGGTTGGGGGTCCGATCGGGACCCCCCGGTACATCCGGCGGTTCCCGTGGCTCTGCGTGTCACTTCCTCCTCCTGTGTAAACACAGGAAGAGGGAAGTGATGTCTCCACTTGGCGGTATTTTAAACCGCCGCTGAGGAGAGATCACATCACAGAGTCTGCACAACACTACACTGACACCAGTACACAAACCCCTTTTGATCACCAATCCACCCCCCTGTCACAGTGTCACTGAATGCAGTGATCATATATGTACTGATCACTGCATTTAGTGTCAGTTAGTGTAAGGTCCAGGGTAGGCCCCGCCCCCCCCTTAATAAAGTTTGAAGCCCTTGATCACCGCCCTAGTTAACCCTTTTCACTACCTATTGCCAGTGTCAGAAGCGATCATTTTTCTGATCACTGTATAGTGCCGCTGTTGTCGCTAGGTAGATATATGTATTTTTTTTTATTTTTTATATTAATCACTTAAGCCCCGGACCTTTAGGCAGCTAAATGCCCAGGCCAGGTTTTGCGATTCGGCACTGCGTTGCTTTAACAGACAATTGCGCGGTTGTGCGACGTGGCTCCCAAACAAAATTGGCGTCCTTTTTTCCCCACAAATAGAGCTTTCTTTTGGTGGTATTTGATCACCTCTGCGTTTTTTATTTTTTGCGCTATAAACAAAAATAGAGCGACAATTTTGAAAAAAATGAATTATTTTTTACTTTTTGCTATAATAAATATCCCCCAAAAACATATATAAAACATTTTTTTTTCCTCAGTTTAGGCCAATACGTATTCTTCTACCTATTTTTGGTAAAAAAAAATCGCAATAAGCGTTTATCGATTGGTTTGCGCAAAATTTATAGCATTTACAAAATAGGGGATAGTTTTATTGCATTTTTATTAATTTTTTTTTTTTACTACTAATGGCGGCGATCAGCGATTTTTTTCGTGACTGCGACATTATGGCGCACACTTCGGACAATTTTGACACATTTTTGGGACCATTGTAATTTGCACAGCAAAAAATGCATTTAAATTGTTACATAGTTAGTCAGGTTGAAAAAGACACAAGTCCATCCAGTTCAACCACAAAAAATAAAAAAACAAAATAAAAAACACAGTAAAATCCTATACACCCAACTCCATACCCACAGTTGATCCAGAGGAAGGCAAAAAACCCCAGCAGAGCATGATCCAATTTGCTACAGCAGGGGAAAAAATTCCTTCCTGATCCCCCGAGAGGCAATCGGATTTACCCTGGATCAACTTTACCTACAAATCTTAGTACTCAGTTATATTCTGTACATTTAGGAAAGAATCCAGGCCTTTCTTAAAGCAATCTACTGAGCTGGCCAGAACCACCTCTGGAGGGAGTCTGTTCCACATTTTCACAGCTCTTACTGTGAAAAAACCTTTCCGTATTTGGAGGTGAAATCTCTTTTCCTCTAGACGTAAAGAGTGCCCCCTTGTCCTCAGTGTTGACCGTAAAGTGAATAACTCAACACCAAGTTCACTGTATGGGCCTCTTATATATTTGTACATGTTGATCATATCCCTCCTTATTCTCCTCTTCTCAAGAGTGAATAAATTTAGTTCTTCTAATCTTTCCTCATAGCTAAGCTCCTCCATTCCTCTTATCAGTTTGGTTGCCCTTCTCTGCACTTTCTCCAGTTCTCCAATGTCCTTTTTGAGAACTGGTGCCCAAAACTGAACTGCATATTCCAGATGAGGTCTTACTAATGATTTGTACAGGGGCAAAATTATATCTCTGTCTCTGGAGTCCATACCTCTCTTAATACAAGAAAGGACTTTGCTCGCTTTGGAAACAGCAGCTTGGCATTGCATGCCATTATTGAGCTTATGATCAACTAAAACCCCCAGATCCTTCTCCACTACAGATCCCGCCAGTTGTACTCCCCCTAGTATGTATGATGCATGCATATTCTTAGCCTCCAAGTGCATAACTTTACATTTATCTACATTAAACTTCATCTGCCACTCAGTCGCCCAATTAGACAGAGCATTGAGGTCGGCTTGTAAATTGGAGACATCCTGCAAGGACGTTATTCCACTGCATAGCTTGGTGTCATCTGCAAAGACAGAAATGTTACTTTTGATCTCAGACCCAATATCATTTATAAATATATTGAAAAGTAAGGGTCCCAGCACTGAACCTTGGGGTACACCGCTGATAACCTTGGACCATTCAGAGTAAGAATCATTAACCACGACTCTCTGAATTCTGTCTTTCAGCCAGTTTTCTATCCATTTACAAACTGATATATCTGATAAATTGCATTGTTTATTGTGAAAATGACAGTTGCAGTTTGGGAGTTAACCACAGGGGGCGCTGTAGGAGTTAGGGTTCACCTAGTGTGTGTTTACAACTGTAGGGGGGTGTGGCTGTAGGACTGACTTCATCGATCGAGTCTCCCTTATAAAAAGGATCACTCGATCGATACGCCGCCACAGTGAAGCACGGGGAAGCCGTGTTTACATACGGCTCTCCCCGTTCTTCAGCTCCGGGGAGCGATCGCAACGGAGCGGTTATAAATGAATAGCCGCGCCGTCGTCCCGGATCGCTCCCCGAGGGAATCCGCCCGCCGCACGCAGCGGGGGGGGCCCGATCGGACCCCCCACCCGCTAGAAGGCAAGGACGTATATATACGCCCTTCTGCCTGTCCGTGCCATTTTGCGGACGTGTATAGTCGTGCGGCGGGCGTTAAGGGGTTAAAGACATGTGGCTGAATGAATTTTGGCCTTAATGTTTGGCAAAAATGTTGTTCTTTTTATTTTTCCTATAAGAAAAAGTAAAAAATATATATATTTTTTTTTAAATTTCGCTATATTTTTGTATATAGCGCAAAAACTAAAAATCGCAGAGGCGATCAAATACCACCAAAAGTAACCTCTGTTTGTGGGAAGAAAAGGATGCGAATTTGGTTTGGGAGCCACGTCGCACGACCGCGCAATTGTGTGCCGAATTGTACAAAACCACTTGGGACATTTAGCAGCATATTGGTACGGTAATAAGTGCTTAATGTAATATAAAACAATCATCCTATTTTTTTTCCCTATGGGCATTTTGCAGTTCAGTTATGTTTGCTGGAGTTTACCTTTGCTTCTCTGGTCCTCTATGTGTGCCCAGTTGGTGTAGACTTCACTCCCAATCTGACTCCATGCCTTCCACCGGGTGGTTTGCAGCTTATACCCCGGATCCCTAGTGTCATAAAGACAGGGGTGCTGCTTCACCATCCTTATGAACTTCTCCGGGTCCAAGAGAGTCACAGTCTCATCAAGTTCAGCCTCCATGCTCCTTCACTTTTATCATGTATTTGGTAAAATGGTGATTTTAGAACTTCCTGTAAAATAATGTAATTTCCTGTATTTCATTTGAGCTGAATGGGTGTTAAAACGCTCGAAAAAACGCTTGTTGTCGCGCTATACGCTCAAATCGTGCGTTTCCCATTACTTTCTATGGGGAAAAAAAAACGCTCAAATACGCCGCAATCGCGCGATTCGCGCGACAAAAAAAGGTCCGGGACTTGTTTGAGCTTCACGCGATCGGCGTTTCGGCGTTCAGCGTTAAGATGTGAACAGTCACCATAGACATTAATGTTATTTCATCCCTCCGGCGTATTGTAGCGTCGCACTTCAGGCATAAAACGCCTAGGTGTGAATGGGCACTTAGCGCTGTACCTTGTTATATACTGTATATTGTTTTAAAATGTGGTATCCTAGTTTTTTGGTACTGGCAGCTTCATATCTCATTATCATCGTGGGAATTTTTCACGTTTATATATTTATTTTTTAGCGCAGTGTTTTTCCTTGTTTTTTCGATTATACAATCACATATACCCAATTCTATACCCACAGGAAGACAAAAAAACACAGCAAAGCTTGATCCAATGAGTCCATGAGGCAATCAGATATTCCCCGGATCAACTTTACCTATAAATGTTAGTGCCCAGTTATATTATGTACATTTAGGAAAGAATCCAGGCCTTGACTATGGTATAACATAAATTACCCTTATCTGCTAAGACCCACATTTTTTACTCAACCTTTACCTTTAATAAATAACTGAGACCACTACTGTATTCTTTGGAGTAAAAAACTGTCCGCAGCAGCCTCCATTTATTTTAAATAACCTTTTTTAAATATTAAATAACATTAAATAACATTTTCCACACATAAACCTATGTATACCTAAGATACAATTTTAACACTACTGGTGCTGGACTTTGCAGGCACATTAACACCACTTGTAACCAATTTAAATCTTTTAGCACTGCGGTACCTAACTCTGGTCTTAGGCCTCAAGCCGACACACTGACTCAGAGACGACCAACTGACCGCTACACCTTGGTAGACTGGACTAACCGCCCCTTCAGAACCCATACCACCTCTGGGTAATGGCATCCCCTTTAGGGTAATTTCTTCTCCTGCAAAGTCCAAACACCCGCCACCAGCACCCAAAGGTAACTCCTTACCTTTGGGCGCACCTCCACACCCTCAATCCTCGCTGGACGCCGTCTTGCAGGCCCAACACCCACATATCAATCCCCACATCCGTCAAATGTACGCCATCTCTCCGCAGATACCTCCACGTATCCACTTCCAATTCAGGGTGTCTAACCACCAACCCGCCATTCCTGATTACGAACTTAGCCACATTCCGATTGATCTTCCTCCTGGCCCTGTTCACTCCTTCCCACAATCTAGCCATGATGACCTGCCCACAATGTCGGACCATATCACTACCGTTTCCGGGTAGGACATGCAAATCCTCAAAAAATCGAACTTGATGTCCTGTGCGACATCCAACATGGTATGAACCCCAAGGTCGTTGCCCCCCACATGTATCAACAAAACATCCGGCGGACGATCCAACCGTGCAAACTTGTGCACTTCCGGCAGCACCCTGCTCCACAACATCCCCGGGAACCCCAACCACCACACCATCGCTTGCTGTCTTGAGACCCCCAGCTGGCGACCATCCGGTCGCATGTCCGCTCTCTTAGCCCCCAATGAATGAAGGAGTGGCCCATTATCCAGACCAGTCCTTGTCCCGCACCTGTAAGAGAGTAAACAAGAAATCCATCACACAAGGCCCCCAGGAGACGCTCCCATCCCCTACCACCAAACTGTTCCCTTACCAAAAAACCCGGCCCACCCCCTACCAACATTGGAGGTGACCCCTTAGACTTTTTTGGGCTACCCCTATTGGCCCGCACCACCGCTCACCCCAACCTTCACCATGAGCTGAGGTCTAACATATAGTCGAATCCTCCTCGACTCCCATCTGCCGATCCTCTTCACCATGTCATCATCCAAACCACTACGTGCCGCTTCCATTGCGGCCCCAATCCGAAAAGAATGCGCCGAGAACTCCTTCGCCACAAGGCCCAAAGCCCCCAGACACCTTCTGAACACCGTCACGAATTGATACCACGACAAAGCTGTCCCATCCTCATGCAGCAAAAATGATCCGCCCAACTTTGGCCGCACATCCAAAAATTCCTGCTCCACCCTAACTGGGCACAACTCCGACCCCCCGATAGGGAACACTCGCACCACCTTGCCCTTCCCTTTCTGATCCGTCTTGGACTAACGCAACAACAATGCGACCCCTTCTCGGGCCCACACCACATCCCCGGCTAACATGCCACCCTGTGCAGTTTTCGAGGGGCTAACCAACTCCCCCACGCGAAAAGCTCCAAAGAACGCCAGCGCGAAAGACGCCCGAAACAACAACACCTCAAACCAGGACGAACACAATGTCCCCAACTCCCCCATAATTCCCCGCAGAATCTCAAACGACGCCGGGCGCCAGGAATCCGACCGACGCCCTTGCTTCCTGTAACCTTTAAGAGCCTGCCGAACACAGAATTCCTTAGTAAAGTCCGGACGCCCTTGCCACTTAAACAGAAAGGCCAAACCGGCCAACTTTTTGTCCAACATGGACTGAGACACCCCGGCCTCCATGTTCCTGGCCACTAAATAAATCACCAATCCCCTGACCTCGGGACCGGCCGGGTCCACCTCGGCCTCACTTACCAGAGCCTGCCACTCCGACCAGACCTTCTCATACGCACCCCAAGTACTCACACTTACCGATATTCTGATCCAATTGGATACGATTCCAACGGAATCCTCCAAAGCCACTCCCGACAGGGGACCCCTTGTTCCTCCGCCTCCGGCACCAACTCCCGGAATCTGTCCCACTGAAAGTGAGACAAGGCGTCAGCCACTACATTCTCCACCCCCGGCAAATGCACTGCATACACAAATATGTTCATCTGCAAACAGCGCAGCACCAGGTGCCGCAATAGCCGAGTAACCGGAGGAGAGGACGCCGTAACTCTGTTGATCACCTGGACCACCCCCAGATTATCACCATGGAAACGCACCTTCCGGTCCCGGAAGGACGAGCCCCACAATTCCACCGCCAGAACCACCGGAAACAGTTCCAACAGCACCAAGTTCTTCGTGAACCCCGCCTCCAACCAGGACTGGGGCCAAGAGCCCGCACTCCACTGCCCCTGAAAATACGCCCCAAAACCTGCACCTCCGGCCGCATCCGTGAACAACTCCATGTCGAAGTTACTGATCGGACCGGACATCCATAGGGCCCTGCCGTTGAAGGACTCCAAAAAGGAGTGCCACACCAACAGATCTTCCCTATGTTCCTTCCCCAAACGCACATAGTGCCTAGGTGACCTGACCCCTGCCGTGCTCGCGAGAGGCGCCTGCAAAAGACCCTCCCCATCGGGAGAATGCGGCACGCAAAATTTCGCTTCCCCAGGAGCGACTGCAGCGCTCGGAGTTGCACCTTCCGTAAACCCACCATCCCGCCAATCTCGGCCTTGAGGCCCTCCAGCTTGTCCAGCGGCAACCTGCATTCCATCTTCTCCGAATCAATCACAATCCCCAAGAATTGGATGACCGACATTGGCCCTTCCGTTTTTTCGGGCGCCAGCGGCACGCCAAATCGCTCCGCAATGTGTTCCAACGTGGCCAACAACACTGCGCAAACACGTGACCCCGCCGGGCCAACGCAGAGGAAGTCATCCAGATAATGGATCACAGAGTTTACTCCAGACACATCCCGAACCACCCATTCCAGGAATGTACTAAACTGTTCGAACAACGCAGCTGGACCCCCCCTTCAACTGGCTCACCAATGCCTCCAGACCCACCAAAAAACTTTGCAAACCCGCATCCTCACCCGACTGTATCCCCTGGTCACCAGACTTACCACCAACCCCCCTGCCACCGCGGGCACCACTAACCGACTACGGGGACCCGTCCCCCCACTGACACCCCAACAGTTTTTGACAGAGAAGAATAAGCCGAAAGTGACTTACCGGGCTGACTGGAAGCAATCCCACCAGCCGCATGGCTTGACTCCCGCGCTGCGACCTCCATCCTGGGCACATCCTACACTTCAGACAGCCCCCCCTCCGATCGATCACCAGGCCGGACCTCCTCCTCGGATGAAGGACCACCATGCGACACGTGCCTGGCTGCCGCGGGCCCAGAGCTGGACTCGCTCTCACTGTGCACCCTGGACCCCGTGCACCGATTTTCCCGTCGCTTTTCTGGGTGCCGCACTCTCTCTGCCGTCTTCCACTCCCCCTCGCCCTCTCACCCTGGGGCTGGATCGGAGGTGGCTAGCCGCGGATGATGAATAGCCAGCCACCGCAGGGACAGATGGTTCTTGCCGAGGCTCCCGGACCTCCGGTGCACAACCGGGGTTGGAGCCCGCATCCTCTTGATCCACACGTCGGGCAGGCCTTGCCGCCGCATTGGAGCCCCCTGGCCGCCCCCCTCGCACCGCGCTGCCGTTCGGTGGGTGATTCAGGGCCCCCCCCGCCGCCGCTGCTGTCCGTTTTGCGGGGGGGCCCGAGGGGGCCCGGACGGGGCTCCCCTCCCTTCTACATGATCGGGTGGATGGTCCCGGTGAATACCGGTCCGGGGCCCACGATCGCCGCCCACAAGTGGTCTCCCCCCCCCGGACGGGAGCTACCTGCACTGATTCCCCCTGTGTGAGGAGAAGGCCCAGCTTGGCCTGCAGCCACCCCTCCCCCCGCTGATTGGCTTCCTCCCTGAGCTGGGCGAGCATGGCTTCTATCCCAGCCATGGTTCTGGCAGAGCAGAGTAATCCCCCAGCAGTGTGGAAGCTCTAAAACTAAAGATTCTGGCAGAGCAAAGAAATCCCCAGCAGTGTCCTACCTCTAAACTTCTCTCCTCGTGTGTTACCCGGGAAGCGTGGGGAGGAGGAATTTATAACCTCTCCTCCCCCTAGCTCTGCTTCCCTGCTAACCACTCCCACCAAACCAGAGCAGGGTTTTGTTAACCCTGTCATGGCCGGCCCTGCGCCTATTGCAGGTTCTGTCTTTGCTCTGGGCCTCTCTTTCTTAAAGGACTTTACTGAGCTGGCCAGAACCACCTCTGGAGGAAATTTATTTTCCTCTAGACGTAAAGAGTGCCCCCTTGTCTTCAGTGTTGACCGTAAAGTGAACTAGAAAATGCATTTCCTGAGGAAAATGCGCGTGGGAAAGCTGAATAGCTGAATTGCTGAGCCCGCGCCAAAGCCATTCACCATAACCACTACACTAGCTTTAGGACACACAGCTCCTTTCTCTATCTGCAAAGTAGAGAGTATCCTGACTTCCTGGTCGCCCCTCCCCCCTCAAGAGCTTCCCCCCCCCCCAGGTCAGTGAGGAGAAATACTGCACTGAGGTAAAGAAAGCTTTTTATGGAAAGAAATAGCATTACAAACGTTTTTAATTCACAGACCAAATACATGAATTAAGCCTTCAAACAAAACTTAATAAATCCACAACCGTACATGCGATCAATACAGCGACTACACCGTTTGAAACACAAGGCTTTTGTGAACGAATCGGTATAAAATTTATGTTGATAAACTTAAAAATGTGGCCATGTCAGCGATTTAAAAAAGAGTGTCTTTGTGTGTTTTGCTGGGAAATTTTTTAGACGTTTTAACATGATAGTCAATGACAGAAAATTTGGTACTCTTGTCCTTTAGAAGCTCCACGAACTAAACATAAAATGCATACACATTGCCTGAAACCAGACAAAAATACCTACATTTTGATATATAAATTGTGTATGACAAGTAGATCTTGTGGGCGTGAGAGCAATTTGTTTCCCCTTTTTTTAAAGATATTTTTTTTTTCAATGATCTCCACTGTAAAGGTCACATGACACACTCTAAAACACCTTCCATAGGAATTCATTATAACCGATAACATTTTCTGAAAAAATCACTAAACATAAATTGCTTTTTCACAAAAACTATAAAAGATATCAATCTGAAAAGTCATAGCCGGATAGCTGAATATTTTGTGACCGCTTTAAAGTTTGTTTGGTGTCTGTAAGTGAAAGTATGAAGGAGCTGAAACTTTTGGAAGCGCGTGTGACTTGAAGCGGGAAAAAGGATGTTCTCATTGACTTCAATGTTAAAAAAAAGTGTCTAAAAGCTTAATATTTTAAAAAGTATAAATAGTACAAAAAAACTTGAAGAAGTCCCATCGTTAGCTGAACGAGACGAACATTTTAATAGTTGAATGGTCTCAATAGCTGAAAGTATGCAGAAGTTACGCAGAGCCAAAAAACGTACGGAATAAAATTAAAATTAAGAAGAACTAGAAAATGCATTTCCTGAGGAAAATGCGAGTGGGAATGCTGAATTGCTGAGCCCGCACCAAAGCCATTCACCATAACCACTACACTATCTTTAGGACACACAGCTCCTTTCTCTATCTGCAAAGTAGAGAGTATCCTGACTTCCTGGTCGCCCCTCCCCCCTCAAGAGGTTTCCCCCCCTCCCCCCCAGGTCAGTGAGGAGGAATATTGCACTGAGGTAAGGAAAGCTATTTATGGAAAGAAATACCATTACAAACGCCTTTTATTCACAGACCAAATACATGAATTACGCCTTCAAACACAACTTAATAAATCCACAACCGTACATGCGATCGTTACAGCGACTTCACCGTTTGAAAGACACGGCCCTTGTGAACGCATCGATATGAAATTTATGTTGATAAACTTAAAAATGTGGCCATGTCAGCGATTTAGAAAAGAGCGTCTTTGTGCGTTTTGCAGAAACATTTTTTAGACTTTTTAACATGACGGTCAATGGGAGGGAGTTTGAGGTGCTTGTCCTTTAGAAGCTCCTGGAACTAAAAGTCAAATGCCTATCGCAAAACTGATCACATTGCCTGAAACCAGACAAGCATAGCTACGTTTTGATATATAAATTGTGTATGACAAGTAGATCTTGTGGGCGTGAGAGCAATTTGTACCCCCTTTTTTTAAAGATAATTTTTTTTTCAATGATCTGCACTCTAAAGGTCACATGACACAAAATCAGTAAACGTAAATTGCGTTTTCACAAAAAACGTAAAAGATATCAATCTAAAAAGTCATGTTTGGATAGCTGAATATTTTGTGACCGCTTTAAAGTTTGTTTGGTGTCTGTAAGTGAAAGTATGAAGGAGCTGAAACTTTTGGCAGAACGTGTGTTTTGAAGCAGGAAAAAGGATGTTCTCATTGGCCCAGATTCAGGTAGAATCGCGCAATATTTGCGTAGGCAAAGAGCAAATTTTTTTCTCTGCGCCCACGCAAATATTGTGCTTTGCCCGCGATTCACGGAGCAGTTGCTCCGTAAATTGCGCGGGCAATATGCTAAACAGCCGGGCGCAAGGCTGCCTAATGTAAATGATCCCGCCGGAGGCGGGAATCATTTAAATTAGGCGCGCTCCCGCGCCGAGCGAACAGCGCATGCTCCGTCGGGAAACTTTCCCGACGTGCATTGCGGCAAATGACGTCGCAAGGACGTCATTTGCTTCTAAGTGAACGTGAATGGCGTCCAGCGCCATTCACGGTTCACTTACGTAAACGACGTGAAATTTAAATTTCACGGGCGGGAGGCGCAGCTATACTTTAGCATTGGTTGCCCCTGCTATTAGCAGGAGCAGCCTTATGCTAAAGGCGCCGTACGGAAATTCTGTACCTTGCGTGAGCAGGGCCCGCGCAACTTTTGTGAATCGGTGGTAGTATGCAACGGTAGCGGCCAACGCAAGAATGCAGCCTGGGATGTGAAGGCATAAGGAGGCTTATGTCTGTCACATCCTAGGCTGCAGTCGGTGTAACGAGGTTCCTGAATCAGGAGCACTCGTTACACCGGAGCAAGTAAGCCCTTGCGCCGCGCAACCTATGGTTGCGCGGGCGCAAGTGCTTCTTGAATCTGGGCCTTTGACTTCAATGTTAAAAAAAAGTGTCTAAAAGCTTAATATTTTAAAAAGTATAAATAGTACAAAAAAAATTGAAGAAGTCCCATCGTTAGCTGAACGAGATGAACATTTTAATAGTTGAATGGTCTCAATAGCTGAAAGTATGCAGAAGTTACGCAGAGCCAAAAAACGTACAGAATAAAATTAAAATTAAGAAGAATAATAAAAAACGAATATCAATACTGGGAATGCTTATTAAAGCATTCCCACTAATTAAGAAGAATAATAAAAAACGAATATCAATACTGGGAATGCTTATTAAAGCATTCCCACTAATAATAAAAAACGAATATCAGTACTGGGAATGCTTATTAAAGCATTCCCACTAATAATAAAAAACGAATATCAATACTGGGAATGCTTATTAAGCATTCCCACTAATAACGAATATCAATACTGGGAATGCTTATTAAAGCATTCCCACTAATAATAAAAAACGAATATCAATACTGGGAATGCTTATTAAAGCATTCCCACTAATAAAAAACGAATATCAATGCTGGGAATGCTTATTAAAGCATTCCCACTAATTACTTAACACCAAGTTCACTATATGGACCCCTTATATATTTGTACATTGATTATATCTCCCCTTAATCTCCTCATCTCAAGAGTGAATAAATTCAGTTCCTCTAATTTTTCCTCATAGCTGAGCTCCTCCATGCCTCTTATCAGTTTGGTTGCCCTTCTCTGAACTTTCTCCAGTTTCCCAATATCCTTCTTGAGAACTGTGGGCCCAAAACTGAAGAGCATATTCCAGGTGAGGTCTTACTAATGATTTGTACAGGGGCAAAATTATATCTTTCTCTCTGGAGTCCATACCTCTCTTCAGGGCCGCCATCAGGAATTATGGGGCCCCTTACATAGCTTCAGGCATGGGCCCCCTGAAGCAGAGAACCGGGGGGGGTGCTGCTGCCTGAAATTGAGAAGCGAGAGGCTGCCGCGAATTGAGAGAAGCGGGGGGGGGGGGGCCCTTTACAAAAAAAAAGAAATAAGGAAAACTATATATATATAAAAAAAAGGGGGTAGTCATCCGTGGCCCTGGGGACCTCTGGGCCCTTTAATAAAAAAATATATATATATATTTAAAAAAATATTTATTTATTTTATAAAAAAAGGGGGGTTGCCATCTGGGGCCCTGGGGACCTCTGGGCCCTTTAATTAAAAAAACTATATATATATATATATATATATATATATATATATATATATATATATATAAATGTTCTTTAATAAAAATAGATTACAAAAAAAAGGGGGGTTGCCATCAGGGACCCTGGGGACCTCCGGGACCCTGGGGACCTCTGGGCCCTTTAATAAAAAGAAAAAAGAAAAAGAGAAACCTCTGGGCCCTTTAATAAAAAAAAAAGAAAAATATATAAAAAAAAAAAAGAAAAAAAAATAAATTTATAAAAAATGAATAAAAAAAGGAGGGTTGCCATCCGGGGCCCTGGAGACATCTGGGCCCTTTTAATTAAAAAAAAATTATAAATAAAAAGAAAAAATAATTAAATAAATAAAAAAAAATACAAAAAATTTTTTTTTTTTATATAAAAAAGGGGGGTTGCCATCCGGGGCCCTGGGGACCTCTGGGCCCTTTAATAAAAAATAAATAAAAAACATATATATATAAACAATAAATATATAAACATTTATTAAAAAAAAGAAAAGAAAGGGGGGTTGCCACATGGGGCCCTGGGGACCTCTGGGCCATTTAATAAAAAAAAATTATATATATATATATATATATATATATATATATATATATATATATATATATATATAAATAAATAAATAAATAAATAAAATAAAATAAATGATTTTTTTTTATAAAAAAAAGGGGGGTTGCCATCCGGTGCCCTGGGGACCTCTGGGCCCTTTAATAATATATATATATTTTTTAAAATATTTGTTTTTTATTTTTTATTAAAGGGCCCAGAGGTTCCCAGGGGCCCGGATGGCAATCCTTTTTTTTTGTAAGGGATCCAGAGGTACCCAAGGGCCCGGAGGTCCCCAGGGCCCCCCGGATGGCAACCCCCTTTTTTTTATTTATTTTTTATAAAAAAATATATATATTTTTTAATATATTTATTTTTTATTTTTTATTAAAGGGCCCAGAGGTCCCCAGGGCCCCGGATGACAACCCCCCCTTTTATATATATATATATATATATATATATATATATATATATATATATATATATATATATATATATATATATAACAAAAAATTATAAAAAAAAGGGGGGTTGTCATCCGGGGCCCTGGGGACCTTCGGGCCCCTGGGGACCTCTGGGCCCTTTAAAAAAATATATATATATAAAAAAAATATATAAAAAAAAAATAAAAAAAAAGGGGGGTTGCCATCCGGGGCCCTGGGGACCTCTGGGCCCTTTAATAAAAAAATATATATTAAAATATTTATATATTTTTTAATAAAAAAATAAAAATAAAACAAAGGTGGTTGCCATCCGGGGGACTGGGGACCTCCGGGCCCCTTACAGGTGTACTGCCTGTACCCTCCCCTGATGGCAGCCCTGCCTCTCTTAATACAAATAAAGGCTCGCTTTGGAAACCGCATCTTGGCATTGCATCCTTCTCCACTACGGATCCCTCCAGTTGTACTCCGCCTAGTATGTATGATGCATGCATATTCTTAGCCCTCATTTATCAACACCTTATCTGCCACTTAGTCGCCCAATTAGACAGAGCATTGAGGTCGGCTTGTAAATTGGCGACATCCTGTAAAGACGTTATTCCACTGCATAGCTAGCTTGGTGTCATCTGCAAAAAAAAGAAATGTTACTTTTGATCTCAGACCCAATATCATTTATAAAGATATATTAAAAAGTAAGGGTCCCAACACTGAACCTTGGGGTACACCACTGATAACCTTAGACCATTCAGAGTAAGAATCATTGACCATTAATCTCTGAATTCTGTCTTTTAGCCAGTTATCTATCCATTTACAAACTGATATTTTCAATCCTGTAGACTTTACCTTACACATGAGCCGTGTGTGGGAAACTGTATCGAATGCTTTTGCAAAATCCAAGTATACCACGTCCACTGCCACGCCTCTGTCCAAGGTTATACTTACCTCTTCATAAAAAGAAATCAGGTTTGTCTGACAACTTCTGTCTTTCATGAATCCATGCTGTCTGTTGCTGAAATAGTTTTTTTTCAGCAAGAACTCCTCTATGTGGTCATTTATTAATCTCTCCAGTATCTTCCCAGCTATAGAAGTTAAACTAACAGGTCTATAGTTACTTGGTAAAGACTTTGTTCCCTTTTTAAATATGGGCACCATATTGGCCCTGCGCCAATCCAGTGGTATTATTCCTGTCATTAATGAGTCCCTAAAAATTAGATACGATGGCTTTGAAATGACAGAGCTCAATTCTTTTAGGATCCGTGGGTGGGTGACATCAGGCCCATGTGCTTTATCCACCTTTATTCTGTCTAAATATTTCTGGACCATATCACTTTTGAGCCATTGTGTATCATTTGGGGCTTTGTCACTACCACCCCCATTATGGACATGAGCTCCCCCATGCTCCTTTGTATACACAGAGCTGAAGAACGTATTTAATAAATTAGCCTTCTCTTTGCCTCCAGTCACCCACTCTAGATTATTTTGTAAGGGGCCTACATGCTCAGACTTGACCTTTTTACTATTAATATAATTGAAGAATTTCTTGGGGGTTAGTCCTACTATCTTTTGCAATCTGTTGTTCATTTTGAGTTTTTGCATCCTTGATTTCCTTTTTACATATCCTGTTATATTCTTTGTAACATTTAAACGACACTAGTGTTCCTTCATTTTTATATTTTTTAAAAGCTCTTTTCTAATAGTTTATAGCTTTTTTAACTTTGACCGTGAGCCACATAGGTTTTATTTTTAGCCTTTTAAACTTATTGCCCATGGGAATATACTTTGCAGTGAGTTCACAAACAGTCTTTTTGAGGAATTCCCATTTCTGTTCTGTGCCCATAGTTCTGTTCATAGTCCGCTTGCCAGTTTTCTACCCCTGGAATGAAGATTGCAGAGAGACAAGGAACATGATCTTCTGCCCATGCCAAGATCCGATTCACCTCTTTCTGAGCACCCTGACTGCGGGTGCCTCCTTGGTGATTGATGCAAGCTACTGCAGTAGCATTGTCAGATTGAATCCAAACAGGGTGGCCCTGTAACCTGTGGGCCAGATTCAGATAGCACTTACGCCGATGTATCTCGAGATGCGCGGCGCAAGTGTAAATTTGCGCCGTCGTATCTATGCGCCGTACCCAGAAAGCTAGATATGCCGTAAAATAGACTTCCTCTGACCGACGCAACTTTTTTACGCCGGCGTATCGTAGGCGCATATTTACGCTGTGCGCATCTTACGCTTCCATTGTTTTCGTATTCAAATATGCAAATGAGGGAGATCCGCCGATTCAGAAACGTACGTTTGGCTGACGCAGGCTACGCGCGGCTGCGCGTAAGTGGAATATCCGGCGTAAAGTTACCCCTCATAAAGCAGGGGTAACTTTGCACCAGACTTGCTCAAGTGAGCTGGAGAGCAGCTACAGCAGCACCATTTCAGACGAGCTGAGCAACCACACTTGCAGGACAACACATCTGTATGCCAACATGCCAGGGGCAGCCGTGGTCATAGCACTACTGCGTCTCCTGGCACGTAGGAGGGCACGGGAGAGGATATACCGATCACGCATAGACGTCTTTGGCATGGGGGAATTGGAGGTGTATCGCATCTTCAGATTCAGCCCTGATGCCATCCTGGAATTAGCCAGAACCCTGCATGATGACATCACCAGCCAGACACGCCGCGTAAATGCAGTGCAGCCACTGGTCAAGGTACTGGCAACACTCCATTTCCTTGCAAGTGGATCTTTTCAAAGAACAAGTGGAGTGGTGGCTGGGATGTCACAATCCTCCATGAACAGATGTGTGCACCAGGTTGTCCCCGCAATCCTCAGATGCATGTCACACCACTTCATCAAACCCACTCAGGAGCATCTGCGGCAGAAGGCAATGGCGGATTTCTTCAGAATTGCAGGATTCCCACGCACCGTGGGGGCCCTTGATTGCACCCATGTGGCACTACGGCCCCCCCCCCCGTGACACAGAGCACATATACTGCAATCATAAGCATTGGCATTCCATCAACGTACAGGTGATAGCCGATGCCCAATGCCTCATATGGCATGTCCGTGCCAAACACCCAGGGGCCAGCCATGACAGCTACATATACCGTCAAAGCACCATCCCAACAGAATTTGAACAGAATGTGTATGGGGACAGCTGGCTGGTTGGTGAGTGACATGGGAGTCAGGCATGACTGTCCGCCCCCATGATGCATACATCATGAGGGGCACATGCACGACTAACATCCTCCTGTCTTTTCCCTTCCAGGTGACTCTGCATATGCACTTGGACCCCATCTCATGACTCCATTCCGGAATCCACAAACCCCAGGAGAGAGAAGATACAATGATGCACACACACGTACCCATGCAGTGGTGGAACGCACCTTTGGCTTACTGAAGTCCCGTTTCCGATGCCTGGATAAGTCTGGGGGTACCCTGTTGTATTCCCCAAAAATTTGTGTGCCAGATCATCGGTGCATGTTGCATTCTACACAACTACGCCATGAGAAAGGGCCTGGAGATTGACCTACGTGAAGACCTGACCCCGAACCACACAGTCCCCCCCTGCCCGAGGGTACCCCGTCTGCTGAGGGAAGAGCAGTCAGGAGATGCCTCGTGGAACGCTTCTTTGCACGTTAAACACACACATTCATCATGTCACAAGGAGAATGCACGCATGCACACCACTGTGGTCCCTAGCACACACACCCCACATCCTCATCAAATTGGATTAGCCCAAGTCCACCATTCAGGACATGGGAGCAGCAACGCCACGCCAAGGCTCCAATTATGTTGCTGTACATTCCTACACCATTCAAACGTCTGTGGGGATACAATCTCCCCAACAAGCCAGGGTGCAGGGATTATAACTTAAATAAAACTCATCACCTGAGTATACCAAAAAAAATTAATAACTCAACATTTGAGACAAACAGAAAAACAACAATAAAAAATCATCTGCCCTGGCGTGGGCTGCGCCTAGTGCCTAGGCTCTTGGTCTGCAGTCGCCTGGGGGGAGCCTCAGGTAGGGGGGTTATCTGGTGGAGGGACATCCCCCGGTCTGTCCCTGGCTGCCTGGCTGCCTGGCTGCCCTCCAATGCCAGGGCAATGCGGCGGAGGTAGGTGTTAGTCACCGCCTGCATCCGCAGCTGGCGGGTGGTGTTATTGCGCTGGTGGCGCCGTGCCTGCCTCCCCTCCTCATGTGCAGCAGCTGCCAGGCTCCTCCCCTCCACCTGCATGGCAGCTGTATTGGCCTGGACTGCCTCTACCAGGCTCCGCACCTCTGTCACTAGGCCAGATGTGGTGGCCTGAAGATCCCCCATAAATGTCATAATGCCAGCGCAATTGGCACTCACGTCCTGCAGGCTAGAAAGGGATTCTACATTATGTCCCTCCTGCTGGGTGAGTGCCTGCTGCACTGAAAACGCACAGGCAGCCTGGGTCTGAGCCGAGGAGGCCAGACTCTCTGCCACCTTGTGCAGGTCCCCCACTAATGCAGACATGTGGTGGGTTTGGTGGGCCTGGTCCCTCGCCAAATTCTCCTCCAATTCCTCAGGGACACCCCTGGTTTTCCGGGTCGCCTTCCTTGGGGCAGAGGAGGCTTGGGGCAGGCTGGATGAGGTGGCCCTTGAGGGGCTATCCCTTATGGGGAGGTGGCCCTTGAGGGGCTATCCCTGATGGGGAGGGTGGCCCTTAAGGGGCTGTCCCTGATGGGGGAGGAGGTTGGGGAGATAACAGGTCTGGGGGTCTCCTCCACTATATAAAACCCGTCCTCCAGAGTGACCTGCTCCTCTTCCACTTCCTCAACAGGTGAGGATGGGTCACTCTCAGCCAGGGATGGGGTCGGTCGCCCAGCAGCCGACGACGGCCCAGCAACCTCCTGGACATCTGAGGATGACACAAAACATTCACATGTTGGTGGACCCACACACTTGTCACATGTTCCCTTGCCCCCCCACACATGATACACACCAGAGAGAAGATAAAACACACTTACCTGTCCTCAAGGGCTGTCCACCAGAATCAAAGCCCTCCAGGCCCTCCACCAGATCCCTATTCAGGCACCTGGAAATTATGATCTCATCGGCATTGAGGGTTAGGTTGGTGGCTGGTCCTCCTCCTGTGCCACTGGCATGTTTACGCATCTTGCCCAGCTTCTCCTTCACAAGACGCCGTAAATCATTAAATTTTTTACTGATATCCCTGGTGCTCCGAGCCGTAACACCAAGGGCATTCACCTGGGTAGTTATTTCCAGGACAATGCGATCCCTCTCCACCTTGCTGGTAGTGCCAGCCTGTGCCCCATAGAGGCAAGCGCCATATTTATTCAGGCCCTCTATAATCACAGCCTTCTCAGCAGGGGAGAAATTCAGCTTCCTCCTTCTCTTAGCACCTGGTGCAGACATGCCTCCAACAAAATGCAGTCCTAGCAGTAAATGCAAAAAAAGTCCTAGCAGTAAGAAAAAATGCTTGGGTACTTTTGCACTTGACGGGGGCATCTCTGGGCGTATTTATGCACTGGGCGTAGGCAACGGGCCGGTGTATCTTAGGGGTTGCGCCGGGCGCAGTTGTGCGCTTGCGCAGATGGGGGCAGACAATCCGTCGCCATCACAGCGCATGCGCCGTTTAAGATACGCCCGACGTATCTCTCTGCGACACGGTCGGACCATCATTTGCATGGGGTGACGCCCACTTACACTTACGCTGCCTTACGCCGCCTTACACCGTCGAAAATACGTTACGCTGGTGCATCTTGGTGAGCAATATCTTTCTGAATACAGTACATGCCTCTCCGCGCTGGGCCAGTGTAGGGTAAATAAGATACGCTACGCTGGCATAAATATGCACCAATGTATCTGAATCCGGCCCTGTCTGTCCAGGTTCTGAGGGCTAGGTATACTGCCCGAATCACTAGTTTCTTGATGGGCAGGTTCTTCTAACACCGCTCCCCAGCCCATTAGGCTGGCATCCGTAGACACCACCTTCCAGGTTACTGGGAGAAAGGATCTTCCTTTCCACAAGTTCTTGGTTTTTAACCACCAACTAAAGCTTTGGCGCACTTGTGGAGACATGCGCATGGGTAAATCCAGAGCTTGGATCTTCCTCTTCGAGGCGGCTAAAATAATGCCTTGAATTAGTCTTGAATGGAATTGGGCGTAAGGGAAAGCCTCGAAGGAAGCCACCATCTTCCCTAATAGCCTCATGCAAAGGCAAATAGACAGCCTCTTTTTTGCCTTGACTTTGTGGATCAGGTCTAGAGTTGAGCGGACACCTGGATGTTCGGGTTCGGACCCGAAGCCGGACTTTGAAAAAGAAGTTTGGGTTCGGGACCGAACCCGAACCCGGACT
This sequence comes from Rana temporaria, assembly GCF_905171775.1. Lineage (NCBI taxonomy): Eukaryota > Metazoa > Chordata > Amphibia > Anura > Ranidae > Rana > Rana temporaria. Next base: position 90,874,707 of record NC_053499.1, on the reverse strand, counting down.
TTGACCCGAACCCGAACCCCATTGAAGTCAATGGGGACCCGGACTTTTGACTACAAAAATGTCTCTAAAAAACGAAGGGAAAGGGCTGGAGGGCTGCAAATGGCAGCAAAATGTCGGGAAGAGCATGACAAGTACTCTGGAAATAAATGTGGATAGGGAAATAACTTAAAATAACATAAAAAAATTAAAATAAAAAAATATAATGATTTTTGACCTTTGAGGACGAGGTCCATACAGTTTTGTTCAAAATTATTGAACCCCCCAATGCTGTAAAGGGTTTTAGGGAATTTAGTGTACATTTGTAATTGTATTCAGAATGAAATCCTACAAGGACTTCATAAAGAACCATATGCAACTAATATGACATCAATTGGTTTTGTAATACAGTAGTAAATGCAAAATTCAAGGCAATGGGCACTGTTGAAACGCTACCTGGTCGTGGCAGAAAGAAGATGCTGACTTCGACTGCTGTGCACTACCTGAAGCGTAGAGTGGAGAAAAGTCCCTGTGTGACTGCTGAGGAACTGAGAAAAGATTTGTCAGATGTGGGTACTGAAGTTTCTGCCCAGACAATACGGCGCACACTGCGTAATGAAGGCCTCCATGCCAGAACTCCCAGGCGCACCCCCTTGCTGTCTCCAAAGAATAAGAAGAGTCGACTGCAGTATGCCAAAAGTCATGTGGGCAAACCACACAAGTTTTGGGATTGTGTTCTGTGGACTGATGAAACAAAATTAAAACTGTTTGGGCCCATGGATCAATGCTATTTTTGGAGGAGGAAGAACAAGGCCTATGATGAAAAGAACACCTTGCCTACTGTGAAGCATGGCGGGGGGTCAATCATGCTTTGGGCCTTTTTTGCTTCTGCAGGTACAGGGAAGCTTCAGCGTGTGCAAGGTACCATGAATTCTCTTCAGTACCAGGAGATATTGGATGACAATGTGATGCAGTCCGTCACAAACCTGAGGCTTGGGAGACGTTGGACCTTTCAACAGGATAATGATCCCAAGCAAGCATACCTCCAAGTCCACTAGAGCATGGTTGCAGATTAAAGGCTGGAACATTTTAGAGTGGCCATCGCAGTCACCAGACTTAAATCCGATTGAAAACCTCTGGTGGGACTTAAAGAAAGCAGTTGCAGTGCGCAAGCCTAAGAATGTGACTGAAGGTGGAAGCAGCGGTGGAGGAGGAGGAGGAGGTAGCCAACACAGCAGGTTTTGGTTTTTAATTGATTTATTTTTTAAATTAGGGTAAACCCCAAAATAGTGAGACAGATCTAGGGTTGCTACCTCATCCCTTTAAACCTGAACACAGAGTTACAAAGGTTCTGGGGCTAATTTGATTTCGATAAGGCACCAAGTGAGTTTAATTAGCAGCACCTTAATCAGCCAGAGAACCTGTGTAATTAATATGTTTTCTAGGGATGAGATGGCAACCCTAGAAAGATCAGAAAAAAACAATGGCTGGGTAAGGCCAGCCCGGTGTCTATTCTGCACAAGGTACGGACAACTCCTCTGGGATCCATGCCTGGTTCATTTTAATGAACGTGAGCTTGTCCACATTGGATCTGGACAGGCGGCTGCGCTTGTCTGTGATAATGCCCCCTGCCGTGCTAAATACACGTTCAGACAATACACTGGCCGCAGGGCAGGCCAGCACCTCCAAGGCGTAAAGGGCAAGCTCAGGCCATGTGCCCAATTTGGAGACCCAGAAGTTTAAGGGGGCATAGCCGTCATTCAGTACGTGTAGGGGTGTGCTCACATACTGCTCCACCATGTTGCTGAAATGCTGCCTCCTGCTAAAACGTTCCATATCAGCTAGTGGTGCTGTTTGTTGTGGCGTGCTGACAAAGCTTTTCCACATTTCGGCCATGCTAACGCTGCCTTCTGAGGTGCTGGCGGTGCCCCTGCTGCATTGGCGACCTCTTCCTCCTCCTCTGCCTTCGTCTTCTGCTTCCACTGTGGCCCCGCTGCCAGGTGGGAATTGCACCAGCAGCGCGTCTAACAGCGTGCGCTTGTACTCGCACATCTTGCGTTCACGCTCCAGTGAGGGGATTAAGGACGGTACATTGTCCTTGTAACGGGGATCCAGCAGCGTGGCCACCCAGTAATCAGCACCTGTCATAATGTGCGAAACACGCCGGTCGTTGCGGAGACACTGCAGCATGTAATTGCTCATGTGTGCCAGGCTGCCCAGAGGCAACGAAAAACTGTCCTCTGTGGGAGGTGTATCATCTGTGTCCTCTGTATCCCCCCAGCCACGCACCAGTAATGGCCATGAGCTGGTCTGGATGCCATCCTGCTGTGAACATGGTTCCTCCTCCTCCATGTCTTCCTCCTCCTCCACCGCGTCATCCTCCAGAACTGTGCCCTTGCTAGACAATTGTGTACCTGGCCTTTGTTGGTGCAAGAACCCACCCTCGGAGCCACTTGTGAATGACTGTGAATGAGGCATAGAACTGGGAAAGTCACGCTGAGAGCGGCGTCATTGGCACTGGCCATGTTGGTGGAGTACTCAAAACAGCGCAACAAGGCACACAGGTCTCGCATGGAGGCCCAGTTATTGGTGGTAAAGTGGTTCTGTTCCGCAGAGCGACTCACGCGTGCGTGCTGCAGCTGGAACTCCACTATTGCCTGCTGCTGCTCGCACAGTCTGGCCAGCATGTGCAAGGTGGAGTTCCACCTTGTAGGCACATCACATATGAGGTGGTGAGCGGGAAGGCCGAAGTTACGCTGCAGCGCTGCCAGGCGAGCAGCAGCAGGGTGAGAACGCCGAAAGTGCGCACAGACGGCCCGCACTTTCTGCAGCAGCTGTGGCATATTTGGGTAAGTTCTCAGGAAACTCTGCACCACCAAATTCAGCACATGCGCCAGGCAAGGAATGTGCGTCAAACCGGCTAGGCCCAGAGCTGCTACGAGATTTTGCCGGGTATCGCACACCACTAGGCCCGGCTTGAGGCTCACTGACGCCAACCACTCATCGGTCTGTTGTTCCATGTCCCTCCACAACTCCTGCGCGGTGTGTGGTTTTCCCCCCAAACAGGAAAGTTTTAAAACTGCCTGCTGGCGTTTACCCATGGCTGTGCTGAAGTTGGTGGTGAATTTCTTACGCTGACTGGATGAGGAGGCGGTAGAGGATGAGGATGCGGAGTAGAAGGAGTTAGGAACAGGAGGCAAACTGAAGCGCCCTGCAATCCTCGGTGGTGGAAGGACATACGTCAAACTGCTATCCGCCTCAGGCCCAGCCGCCACTACATTTACCCAGTGCGCTGTTAGGGAGATATAACGTCCCTGACCGTGCTTACTGGTCCACGTATCCGTAGTTAGGTGGACCTTGGCACAGATGGCGTTGCGCAGTGCACACCTGATTTTGTCCCCCACTTGGTTGTGCAGGGAAGGGATGGCTCGCCTGGAAAAGTAGTGGCGGCTGGGCACGACGTACTGTGGGACAGCCAATGCCATCAGGCTTTTAAAACTCTGCGTCTCCACCAGACGGAATGACAGCATTTCAAAGGGCAGTAATTTTGAAATGCTGGCATTCAGGGCCAGAGATCGCGGGTGGGTAGAGGGGTACTTCCTCTTACGCTCCAGTGTTTGGGAGCTGGAGAGCTGAATGCTTCCATGGGACATTGTAGAGATGTTTGGTGACCCAGGTGGTAGTGTTGCTTGCCGGTCCTCTAATTGAGGGGTGGCAGGTGGCACTGTCACTACAGAGGTGGATGAAGAGGCAGAGAGGCCCGAGACTGATGCAGAAGAGGAAGCAGGAGGAGCCAGAGACCTTTCTTTGTTTTTCTCGTGTCTACTGCAGCTCGTGCTTTGCACTTAGATGCCTGGTCATGCAGGTTGTGCTCAGGTTGAGAACGTTTATGCCTCGCTTCAGGCTCTGATTGCACAACGTGCAAACCACGCGTGTCTTGTCATCAGCACATTGTGTGAAGAACTGCCACGCTAGGGAACTCCTTGGACCTGGCTTTGGTGTGCTCGGTCCCTTGCTGTGTTGGGCAGTAGCAGGCATACTGTCTAGGGAATGAACGCTTTGCTTTGGCACCCTGCTCCCTCTTCTGCTGTGCTGGTGGCTCTGTGCGACCACCGCCTCTTCCTCCGAACTACACGGGTCACCTGCATGAGGTTGATTCCATGTCGGGTCGAGGACCTCATCGTCCTCCACATGATCTTACACCCAGTCTTCACCACTGCCCTCCTTGTCGGTCTGCACAATTGCAAAAGCACCAATGTTTCATCATCATCCAAGACGTGCTGTGATGGTCCCCCATGTACTCATCTTGAAATATAAGTGGTTGGGCATTGGTGCACTCAATCTTCTGGGGCTGGGATAGGTGGATGGCCCTGGGAACACATGCTAACAGACTCATCAAAAAGAAGAATAGACTGCTGCATGCTTTGGGGCTCAGACTGCTTGGCTGATTTGCAAGGGGGTGAAGTGAAAGACTGATGGTGGACATCGGCCTCAGGCGCCAACTCTGAACTTTCAGCACAAGACTGGTTGGAAAACAATGTGAAGGAACTGGAGGCACTGTCAGCAACCCAATCTACTACCGCCTGTTCTGCTCCTGGCCTCAACATTCGTAGAGCTGGATTAGGCCCGACCAAATACCGCTGCAGGCTCTGTCGGCTACTCGCACCTGAGAAAGGTGTTTCACTTGTGCGTGTAGCTGGCACAGATCGACCACGTCCTCTCCCTGTAACAGGAGCTCCACCAGCAGCACCACGACCGCGGCCACGACCTTATTTGACGTTTTCCTCATATTTCTCAAATTTAGGGTCATGCCCTAATTTTGAGCAATTTTAAATACAAAAATAGTGTAATATGGTGAAATAGGCAGAGATTCACCTATATATTTCTCTACCTATAGCAAGAAGCAGGAACCTACCTCTAAACAATGTACTGCACAGACAGGTAGAGTGCTGGTGAAATGGGCAGCGATTCACCTATATATTTCTCTACCTATAGCAATAAGCAGGAAGCCAGCCCTCAACAATGTACTGCACAGACAGTATATCACAGGGGACAGGTGGAGTGCTGGTGAAATGAGCAGAGATTCACCTATATATTTCTCTACCTATAGCAATAAGCAGGAAGCCAGCCCTAAACAATGTACTGCACAGACAGTATATCACAGGGGACATGTGGAGTACTGGTGAAATGGGCAGAGATTCACCTATATATTTCTCTACCTATAGCAAGAAGCAGGAAGCCAGCCCTAAACAATGTACTGCAAAGACAGTATATCACAGGGGACAGGTAGAGTGCTGGTGAAATGGGCAGAGATTCACCTATATATTTCTCTACCTATAGCAATAAGCAGGAAGCCAGCCCTAAACAATGTACTGCACAGACAGTATATCACAGGGGACAGGTGGAGTGCTGGTGAAATGGGCAGAGATTCACCTATATATTTCTCTACCTATAGCAATAAGCAGGAAGCCAGCCCTAAACAATGTACTGCACAGACAGTATATCACAGGGGACAGGTGGAGTGCTGGTGAAATGGGCAGAGATTCACCTATATATTTCTCTACCTATAGCAATAAGCAGAAAGCCAGCCCTAAACAATGTACTGCACAGACAGTATATCACAGGGGACAGGTGGAGTGCTGGTGAAATGGGCAGAGATTCACCTATATATATTTCTCTACCTATAGCAATAAGCAGGAAGCCAGCCCTAAACAATGTACTGCACAGACAGTATATCACAGGGGAGAGTTGGAGTGCTGGTGAAATGGGCAGATATTCACCTATATATTTCTCTACCTATAGCAATAAGCAGGAAGCCAGCCCTAAACAATGTACTGCACAGACAGTATATCACAGGGGACAGGTAGAGTGCTGGTGAATGGGCAGAGATTCACCTATATATTTCTCTACCTATAGCAATAAGCAGGAAGCCAGTCCTAAACAATGTACTGCACAAACAGTATATCACAGGGGACAGGTGGAGTGCTGGTGAAATGGGTAGAGATTTGCATATATATTTCTCTACCTATAGCAATAAGCAGGAAGCCAGCCCTAAACAATGTACTGCACAGTCAGTATATCACAGGGGACAGGTGGAGTGCTGGTGAAATGGGCAGAGATTCACCTATATATTTCTCTACCTATAGCAATAAGCAGGAAGCCAGCCCTAAACAATGTACTGCACAGACAGTATATCACAGGGGACAGGTGGAGTGCTGGTGAAATGGGCAGAGAATCACCTATATATTTATCTACCTATAGCAATAAGCAGGAAGCCAGTCCTAAACAATGTACTGCACAGACAGTATATCACAGGGGACAGGTAGAGTGCTGGTGAATGGGCAGAGATTCACCTATATATTTCTCTACCTATAGCAATAAGCAGGAAGCCAGCCCTAAACAATGTACTGCACAGACAGTATATCACAGGGGACAGGTGGAGTGCTGGTGAAATGGGTAGAGATTTGCATATATATTTCTCTACCTATAGCAATAAGCAGGAAGCCAGCCCTAAACAATGTACTGCACAGACAGTATATCACAGGGGACAGGTAGAGTGCTGGTGAAATGGGCAGCGATTCACCTATATATTTCTCTACCTATAGCAATAAGCAGGAAGCCAGCCCTAAACAATGTACTGCACAGACAGAATATCACAGGGGACAGATGGAGTGCTGGTGAAATGGGCAGAGATTCACCTATATATTTCTCTACCTATAGCAATAAGCAGGAAGCCAGTCCTAAACAATGTACTGCACAGACAGTATATCACAGGGGACAGGTAGAGTGCTGGTGAATGGGCAGAGATTCACCTATATATTTCTCTACCTATAGCAATAAGCAGGAAGCCAGTCCTAAACAATGTACTGCACAGACAGTATATCACAGGGGACAGGTGGAGTGCTGGTGAAATGGGTAGAGATTTGCATATATATTTCTCTACCTATAGCAATAAGCAGGAAGCCAGCCCTAAACAATGTACTGCACAGTCAGTATATCACAGGGGACAGGTGGAGTGCTGGTGAAATGGGCAGAGATTCACCTATATATTTCTCTACCTATAGCAATAAGCAGGAAGCCAGCCCTAAACAATGTACTGCACAGACAGTATATCACAGGGGACAGGTGGAGTGCTGGTGAAATGGGCAGAGATTCACCTATATATTTCTCTACCTATAGCAATAAGCAGGAAGCCAGCCCTAAACAATGTACTGCACACACAGTATATCACAGGGGACAGGTAGAGTGCTGGTGAAATGGGCAGAGATTCACCTATATATTTCTCTACCTATAGCAATAAGCAGGAAGCCAGCCCTAAACAATGTACTGCACATACAGTATATCACCGGGGACAGGTAGAGTGCTGGTGAAATGGGCAGATATTCACCTATATATTTCTCTACCTATAGCAATAAGCAGGAAGCCAGCCCTATATAATGTACTGCACAGACAGTATATCACAGGGGACAGGTAGAGTGCTGGTGAAATGGGCAGAGATTCACCTATATATTCCTCTACCTATAGCAATAAGCAGGAAGCCAGCCCTAAACAATGTACTGCACAGACAGTATATCACAGGGGACAGGTGGAGTGCTGGTGAAATGGGCAGAGATTCACCTAAATATTTCTCTACCTAAAGCAATAAGCAGGAAGCCAGCCCTAAACAATGTACTGCACAGACAGTATATCACAGGGGACAGGTGGAGTGCTGGTGAAATGGGCAGAGATTCACCTATATAGCAGGATACAACTCTCTGACACTGTCCCTAAGAATCAGCAGCATCCTCTCCCTATCATAACTACAGCAGAGTGACGATGAATAAAGAGTGCTTGTTTCGATTTCTCAAGCAGGATACAACTCTCTGACACTGTCCCTTAGAATAAGCAGCAGCCTCTCCCTATCATAACTACAGCAGAGTGACGATCTGTGCTGTGTGCCTCTGTCTAATATAGAGGCTGGTCACATGCTGGGTCACATGCTGCACTGGCCAATCACAGCCATGCCATAAGTAGGCATGACTGTGATCAGTTCCCAGTCACAGTAGTAAAACAAATGGCGATTGGCTGCCGTGCAGCGCGCCAAAACATACCCGAACCCGGACTTTTTCCAATTATTCAGGTTCGGGACCAAAAAAAACCCAAAAGTCCGTACCGAACTCGAACTTTACAGTTCGGGTTCGCTCAACCCTACTATCGACCCAAAACCCAGAGAATTAGGGAATTTCATAAATTTTATACTAAGTTATACGAATCACCGAACACTTTTGACCGATCTAGGGAGGAGTCATTCTTCAGTGATCTGTAGTTGCCGAAATTGACGCCAGCTCATGTGGACTTGATGGATGGGGCCTTTACGGAACCTGAAATCCGAGCCGCAATCAAATCCACACACCCTACTAAGGCCCCGGGGCCAGATGGCTTCCCCGGTCACTATTATAGGAAATATTTGGATGTATTAGTGCCACACCTTTGCTCTTATTTTAACGCCTTAAGAAATGGTAATAAGCTCCCCTGCCATGAGAATGCTGCATATATAAATGTAATCCCGAAGCCACGGAAGGTTTACGGGGACTGTGCCAATTATCGCCCGATTTCCCTGATCAACACTGACTTGAAGATCCTCACTAAAATACTGGCCCAAAGACTAAATACGTGTATTCAGAGCTATATTCACCCCGACCAGGCAGGTTTTATCCCTAATAGGCAGGCATCCAACCAACTCGTCGGCTAATTAATCTTATTTCAGCGGTCCAATCTGACTGGGACGGTGGGGGAGTCAGGAGGGGAATGTTGCTCTCATTGGATGTCCGGAAGACATTTGATTCCATCTCCCGGGATTACTTATTTAATGTTCTTGAACGTTTTGGTTTTGGACGGCGCTTTCTGGATCTCCTCCGCACGTTATATGATTCCCCGAATGCTTCACTAATGCTTAGGGGATATTGTTCCCAACCTTTCGCAATCAGGAGGGGAACGAGACAGGGTTGCCCGTTATCACCGTTATTATTTGCGTTGGCCATCGAACCGTTAGCGATCAAAATACGCGCTTGTAAAGACGTCCGGGGTATTAAATGCGGCGATTACGAACATAATTGCTTGCTTTTTGAGGACAATTTATTTCTGACCTTGTCCTCACCAATTACCTCCCTCCCCAATTTGTTTACTATCTTACAACCGTTTTCTGAAATATCGGGGTTGGAGATCAACCACAGTAAATCTAGGGCACTAAATTTATTGTTACTCAGCTCCACCCAGGCAACGCTTGAACAATCTTTTCAATTTCAGTGGGAGCGGGATGCTCTCCCCTATTTGGGTATACATTTGACTTCCTCTATTAGTCAGCTATTTAAGAGGAACTACCCGGGCCTCTTTAAACGATTGGCAGACGATTTAGCCGGGTGGCAGGTACATCCCCCCATCGTGGTTTGGCAGACTACACTCCATAAAGATGAATGTTTTACCTCGACTATTTTACTTTTTCCGCACATTACCAGTGTCATTGCCTCGTAATGACCTTAAACAGTTTAAACACAAAGTCCTACAGTTCATCTGGGGAGACAAGAGACCTAGGGTGAACAGGAGCACTCTATATACACCAAGGCGGAGGGGTGGACTTGGGCTACCGGATCTGCTGAAATACTTTTATGCCGCACAGGTAGCACAATTATCAAGATTTCATTCCCAGAGAGCGCAGGCTATCTGGATGGCTATGGAATCTTATTCATGTCATCCCAGTCCAATTTTCCCATATTATGTAGCTCCCAACTAAGGAGCGACTGTTCATACTGTGCCCCACTCTATCATTGTCCTTGGACATATGGGATAGACTCTCTAGATCTCTGAAATTTAAGTCTCCACATTCCCCGTTGGCACCCATGTTGCAGAACAAAGCTTTCACCCTGGGTCTCCCTCCCAAGGCGTTCGATTGGTGGACTAATAAGGGTTTTATGCGTATAGCTGACCTGTGTGATCATAAGGGCATGCTGTCCGAACTATGATAGACAAATACCACATGCCTCCAGCAGAACATTATAGATTCGCCCAGATTACTCATTATGTACAAACCCTAGCCCGTAAGAGCGATCTAGCTACCCTAACGCCTATGGAACAATTATGTGGGCAATATGACAAGATTAAAGGCCATATATCTGTCATTTATTCGATATTGTTGAGTGTAGCGACTAAGCTGAACTACATGGTCCAATGGGAAACTGATTTACGAGAAACCATTGACCTGGAAGAATGGTTTAGGATAGCGGAGACGGCGTCCCGTTCACTCATCAATACCTCAATAATAGAAGCCAATTATAAGGTTTTGCTGCGGTGGTATATGGTGCCGGCTAGGTTAGCAACTTTTGTGCCGGGGGCTACTCCACATTGCTTCAGAGGCTGTGGTCAAATTGGTACCACTTACCATATCTGGTGGACATGTCCCAAGGTTAGGAGGTTCTGGATCAGGGTATATAATTTTATTTACTCCCTCACTCAGATAAATCTGTCCAAATCAGCGAAACAAGCACTGCTGGGGAGTGGGGTGGTGGAAGCCTCTAAATACCGCAGACGACTACTGACATTTATATTTATTTCGGCAAAGATCACCATAGCCAGAAACTGGAAGTCTGCTGCTCTTCCATTTGAACAGCTTAAGGGCAAATTATCTTGGTTGATGTTGAATGTGAGGTTGACAGCCCTGACACAAGATAAAATGAAGTAGTTTCATAAAGTGTGGGATCCTTGGCTCCGCTACCTTACAAATGATCCCAGAATGCGTGAGGTCTAGTTCTAATTTTCAGTTCTGAGACTTGGGGTGCTGATCCGTGGCTCTTTACTTCACCTTACCTCCCCCCCTTTTTTTTTCTCTCTTTTCCCCTCTCTTATTCCTTTTCCCTTTATCTTATTTTCTCTCCCCTATTTCATTGTTCCTACTACCCTTTTTGCATCTCTATCACTCTGGTCGGATCTAGCCTTTGTTGGTTTGTTTGGCTTTTCTATCATCTCTTTTGGTTTGTTTATATCTATAGGATCATTGTCAGTCATGGTCAAAGCCTGGGGGCGCCCGCGCGGTGGGTGTTGCCGATGGATAGATGGGGGGGGGGCGGCACCTCCGGACGGGTGGACCTCTTGCCGAGATCCGGGATCTGAGAGTCGCCCGAAGCTGAGGGAAACTATGGGCTCTTGCTTGTTTATAAATTGTCCTTTTTTTTTTTTTTTTTAATGCTCTCATGTTATCCCAATGGTATTAAAATCCCAAATGCTGTACAGTGATAAGTTGTGATTCTTGTATGTTTGCATCATTATAACTTTAATAATAAAGATCATTGAAACATAAAACTTCTTGCGGCTATAATGAATTGTCGGGTCCCGGCAATACAGATAAGTCATTGAAAAAAATGACATGGTCCCCCCCCCCTAGTTCATTACCAGGCCCTTCAGGTCTGGTATGGATATTGAGGGGAACTCTGCGCCAAATGCAAAAAAAATTACGTGGGGTTCCCCCCAAAAATCCATACCAGACCCTTATCCGAGCACACAACCTGTCAGGCCGCAGGAAAAGAGGGAGGACAAAAGAGCGCCCCCCCTGAACCGTACCAGGTCACATGCCCTCAACATGGGTCTGACAGCTCTTTTATAACTGAGGGCGGGTTTCCAGTGACACGTCAGAGGGGGCGGGGTCACCCCTAACACCACGGGGAAACCACCGGAAACCCCTGTTGCGTCAGAGGGGGCGGGGTCACCCATCCACGTCACAGGTGGCCCCGCCCTCGGTTATGAAAGAGCTGTCAGAAGGGTCGCGTGTCATTCGGCTGGGAGCCTCCTATGGAGGCGGTATCGTTCGTAGCGGAGGGTCAGACTCGTAGAAGGATTACGGCGCTGGAATTCTCCCAACTTTGTGTGTGTGTGTTTTTTCCTTTTTTTCTCACGTTTTTGGGTGAAATGGTAGGGGTACAATGTACCCTGTTACCAATTCACATAGGGGGCGGGATCTGAAGGTCCCCTTTGTTAAAGGGGGCTTCCAGATTAAGATAAGCCCCCCGCCTGCAGACCCCCACAACCACCGGCAAGGGTTGTGGGGATGAGGCCCTTGTCCCCATCAACATGACATTGTCCCCATCAACCCTATCAGTTCTAAAAGAGCTGTCAGACCCATGTTAAAGGCATGTGGCCTGGTACGGTTCAGGAGGGGGCACTCTCTCGTCCCCCCTCTTTTCCTGCGGCCCGCAAGGTTGCATGCTCGGATAAGGGTCTAGTATGGATTTTTAGGGGAAAACCCGACGCCATTTTTTTTTATTTGGCGCAGGGTTCCCCTAATATCCATACCAGACCTGAAGGGCCTGGTGGTGGAATTTGGGGGGCCCCCACTTTTTTGGGGGGGTTGGGGTTCCCGTTAATATTCATACCATACCCAAAGGGCCTGGTAATGGACTGGGGGGGACCCATTTTGTTTTTTTCAATGACTTTTATCTGTATTGCCGGAACCCGACAATTCATTATAGCCTCGAGTAGTTTTAAATTACTTTTTAATTTAGAAATGTCATTGTGTGCAGGGACTGTTATAAACACAGGAAACATGCGCTACTTTACAGCCATACTATAGACACCCCCCAGGTACAAAATGTAAAGGTATATTTTACTTTTATTGTTTCACTCTAAGCATTATTAAAATCATTGCTCCCGAAAAAAATGCTGGGCCAGATTCACATAGAATTAACTCCGAATCTAAGCCCGTCGTATATGTCTAAATGTATTCTCAAACTGAGATACACTTAAACATGCCTAAGATACGACGGCCAGCGCCGTCGTATCTTAGGGTGCAAAATCTACGCTGACTGCTAGGTGTCGCTTCCATTGCGGTCGGCGTAGAATATGCAAATGACTAGTTACGCCGATTCATGAACGTACGATTGCCCGTCGTAGTGAATTTACATAGTTTCGGTAAGAGATACGCGGCGTAAAGATAAACATGCCCCCTAGGTGGCGTAACCAATGTTAAGTATGGCTGTCGTTCCCGCGTCGCAATTTGAAAATTTTACGTCATTTGCGTAAGTCGTCCGTGAATGGCGCTGGACGCCATTTACGTTAACGTCGAAACCAATGATGTACTTGCGACGTAATTTCGCGCAATGCACGGCGGGAAATTTCGAGACGGAGCATGCACAGTACAATCGGCGCGGGAACACGCCTAATTTAAATGATCCACGCCCCCTACCTGGATCATTTGAATTAGGCGGGCTTGCGCCGGTGGACTTTACGCTACGCCGCCGCAAGTTTACAGGCAAGTGCTTTGTGAATCAAGCACTTGCCCGTAAAACTTGCGGCGGTGTAACGTAAAGGAGATACGTTACGCCGCCGCAGTTCTACGAGAATCTGGCCCAGAGTCTACAAACTATGGGCCAGATTCACATAGAAATACATTACGCTGCGGCGGCGTAACGTATCCCATTTAAAAAATTTGACGCGGGAACAATGGCCGTACTTAACATTGGTTAGACCACCTAGAGGGCATGCTTATTTTTACACGACGCATCTCTACGGAAACGACGTAAATTTAGATCGACGGGCAAATCGGACGTTCGTGAATTGGCGTAACTAGTCATTTGCATATTCTACACCGACCGCAATGGAATCGCCACCTAGCGGCCGGCCTAGAATTGCAGCCTAAGATCCGATGGTGTAACACAGTTACACCTGTCGGATCTTAGGGCTATCTATGCGTAACTGATTCTATGAATCAGGCGCATAGATACGACAATCGTATCTCAGAGATACGACGGCGTATCAGGAGATACACCGTCGTATCTCTTTTGTGAATCTGGCCCGCTATTTTTAAAACTTTTTTTACGTGTCCCCTGGGGCAGGACCCAGGTCTCCAAACACTTTTTATGACAATAACTTGCATAGTGACCTTTAAAATTAGCACTTTTGATTTCTCCCATAGACTTTTAAAGGCTTTCGAATTTGCAGCGAACACCCCAAATTGTTTGCTATTTGTCAAAAGGGCGAACAGCCAATGTTCGAGTCAAACTCATGTTCGACCCGAACATAAAGCTCATCCCTATTAATATACTACCCAGCATACAGAAAGAGTGCAGTGGTCAAGATTATGTATTGCGCAGCACAGAATTCCGTGTGCAGGGTACAAGAATAATATTATATTCGGTGATGCATAGGAAGGCAGGTGGTATGGTACTGCATGACTATACTCCTTGCTGCTGCCATTCAGGGGGCCTGGCCCTACTTACACACATCCTGGGCCCCTAACCATGGGGCCTGCAATATCGGTAGTTTCTTCACTGCACCCTATTAAAGTCCATAAGAAAACCCATAAAACTGCTTGTTTGCATTATTTTTTGAAAGGATCAGCCTTATCATAATGAAAGTATCTATCTGTTGATCGTCACCAAAAAAAAACAGCTGCAGAAAGCTGGAATACGTGTTTGTTTCCTCATCTAATGCCGCGTACACACGATCGATTCGTCTGATGAAAACGGTCTGATGGACCGTTTTCATCAGACGAACCGATCGTGTGTGGGCCCCATCGTTTTTTTATCCATCTGTGAAAAAACTATGAACTTGTTTTAAAATTATCTGATGGTTAAAAAAACGATAGAAAAAAACGATCGTCTGTGGGATCGTCCATCGGTTAAAAATCCACGCATGCTCAGAATCAAGTCGGCGCATGCTTGGAAGCATTGAACTTCATTTTTCTCAGCACGCCGTTGTGTTTTACATCACCGCGTTCTGACACGATCGTTTTTTTAACTGATGGCGTGTAGGCAAGACTGATGAAAGTCAGCTGCATCGGAAATCTGATGAAAAAATCCATCAGACCGTTTTCATCGGATGAACTGATCATGTGTACAGGGCATTAGTCTGGGAGATATCTTCCACAACTGTTTAGGATAAGAAAAACTGTATTGTAAATCATATATAAAAGCCATATATACCCTGTGATTCCAACAATCGGAAATTCCAACAAGAAAACTGGATTTTTTCTGACAGAATGTTGGCTCAAACTTGTGATGCTTACACACGGTCACACAAATCTTGACGGAAATTCCGACCGCCAAGAACGCGGTGACGTACAATCCATACAACAAGCTGAGATCAATGAAGTTCAATAGGCTTTTGGCTCTTCTGCTTGATTCTGAGCATGCATGTTTTTTTGCACGTCGAAATTACAGACAAGCCGATTTTCCTATAGAACCTGATCTCAATCTTTTGTGTGTGGAAATTCTGACAGCAAAAGTCCGATGGAGCATACACACGGTCGGAATTTCCGACCAAAAGCTCACATCGGACTTTTCTTGTCGGAAGTTCCGATCGTGTGTACGCGGCATTAAAACATGGTTAGTCATCTCTTTATAATTACCAACAACACCTTGTTCATCAAACCATGGGGCTGATTTATTAATGTCAATGCGCTGCGCCGGTTCATGGCTTAATTAGTACTCCGGATAAATCCTTAATTAGGCACATGAACCGGCGTAGCAGCGGGCAAAATGCAATTGATATGTAAAGCCACCGCCGAACACCCTGTTAAAGTCTATGGGAGAAATCAAAAGTGTTCATTTTAAAAGCTAATATGCAAGTTTTGTCCTAAAAAGTCCTGCCCCAGGGAACATGTATCAATGCTTTTTTTATTTTTTAAAACGGTCGTTTTTTCGGGAGCAGTGAATTTAATAATGCTTAAAGCGGATCTCCACTCTAAAGTGAAGTCGCGCTGATCGGCACCATCCCCCCCTCCGGTGTCACATTTGACACCTTTCAGGGGGGAGGGGGGTGCAGATACCTGTCTACAGACAGGTATCTGCACCCACTTCCGGCCCTACGATACGGGCAAAAGACGGGTTTTTTCCTTGCTTCCCGTCCGTCCCCCGTTGTATGCTGGGAACACTCGGCTCCCAGCACACAGCGGGAGCCAATCGGCGGGCGCAGCGCGACTCGCGCATGCGCTGTAGGGAACCGGGCAGTGAAGCCGGAGCTCTTCACTTCCTGGTTCCCTCACCGTGGATGGAGGGGGGAGCAGCAGGGTGACGAGCGATCGCTCGTCATCTGCTGCGGACGGCGCTGGACTCCAGGACAGGTAAGTGTCCTTATATTAAAAGTCAGCAGCTGCAGTATTTGTAGCTGCTGGCTTTTAATATATTTTTTTAGTGGCACATCCGCTTTAAAGTGAAACAATAAAAGTGAAATATTCCTTTAAATTTCGTACCTAGGGGGGGTGTAAAGTCAGCATGTGAAATAGCGCATGTTTCCCGCACTTAGAACTGTCTCTGCACAAAATTACATTCTGAAGGAAAAAAGACATTTAAAATTCACTTGTGGCTATAATGAATTGTCGGCTCCCGGCAATTCTGAGAGGATTCATTCATAAAAATAAAAAAATGCGTGGGGGTCCCCCCAAATTCAATTACCAGGCCCTTCAGGTCTGGTATGGATATTAAAGGGAACCCCGCCATAAAAAAATAATAAAAAAATTACGTGGTGGTTCCCCCAAATATCCATTCCAGGCCCTTCAGGTCTGGTGTGGATTTTAAGGGGAACTCCACCCCAAATTGAAAAAAAATGGCGTGGAGTTCCCCAAAAAATCCACACCAGACCCTTATCCGAGTACGTTAACCTGGCCGGCCGCAGAAAAGAGGGGGGGACAGAGTGCAGCCCCCCCTCTCCTGAACCGTACCAGGCCACATGCCCTCAACATGGGGAGGATGTCCCCATGTTGATGAGGACAAGGGCCTCATCCCCACAACCCCTGTTCGGTGGTTGTGGGGGGCTGCGGGCGGGGGGCTTATCGAAATCTGGAAGACCCCTTGAACAAAGGGGACCCCCAGATCCCGCCCCCCCTGTGTGAAATGGTAATGGGGTACATTGTACCTCTACCATTTCACCAAAAAAAAGTGTCAAAAATTTTAAAAATGACAGTAGCTGGTTTTTGACAATTCCTTTATTAATATCTTCTTTCCGCGCTTCTTTTTCTTCTTTTTCTTTTCTTCTTTCATTCGGGTTTCTTCCTCCATCTTCCTCTGCTTCTTTCTTGGGTCTTCTCGTCCGCATCTTGCCCGGTGTCTTCTTCCATCTTCTTCTCCTTCCGTCGGCCTTCTCGTCCCGCATCTTCTTCTTCTTCCCCAGACGCTGCGCTTGAAATTGAATTCCCCGCCGTGTGCCGCTCCTGGGACCCCGCCCCCTCCGACGCTACAGGTAAACTCATTAAAAAATCATGTGCGTCAGAGGGGGGCGGGGTCACAGAGCGTCACACGGCGGGGAATTCAATTTCCTAGCGCAGCGTCCGGGGAAGAAGAAGCCGCGCAAGATGCAGACGAGCTTCCATTTGAAGTTCCCGCTGTGTGACGCTCTGTGACCCCGCCCCCCTCTGACGCACATATACCACACGCGGACTTTCTTATGAATTTACCCGTGGCGTCAGAGGGGGCGGGGTCACAGGAGCGGCACACGGCGGGGACTTCAATTTGAAGCGCCGCGTCCGGAAGAAGAAGATGCGGGACGAGAAGGCTGACGGAAGGAGAAGAAGATGGATGAAGACGCCAGGCAAGATGCAGACGAGAAGACCCAAGAAAGAAGCAGAGGAAGATGGAGGAAGAAACCCGAATGAAAGAAGAAAATAATAAGAAGAAGAAGAAGCGCGGAAAGAAGATATTAATAAAGGAATTGTCAAAAACCGGCTACTGTCATTTTTAACATTTTTTACACTTTTTTTTGGGTGAAATGGTAGAGGTACAGTGTACCCCATTACCATTTCACACAGGTGGGGGGGGGGATCTGGGCGTCCCCTACGTTAAAGGGGTCTTCCAGATTCTGATAAGCCCCCTGCCTGCAGACCCCCACAACCACCGGCCAGGGTTGTGGGGATGAGGCCCTTGTCCCCATCAACATGGGGATATCCTCCCCATGTTGAGGGCATGTGGCCTGGTTCAGTTCAGGAGAGGGGGGGCGCACTCTGTCCCCCCCTCTTTTCTGCGGCCGGCCTGGTTAATGTGCTCGGATAAGGGTCTGGTGTGGATTTTTGGGGGAACTCCACACCATTTTTTTCAATTTGGGGTGGAGTTCCCCTTAAAATCCACACCAACCTGAAGGGCCTGGTATGGATATTTGGGGGGAACCCCCACGTCATTTTTTTTTTTTTACCGCGGGGTTCCCCTTAATATCCATACCAGACCTGAAGGGCCTGGTAATTGAATTTGGGAGGACCCCCACGCATTTTTTTTTCTTTTAATGAGCAATGACTGTATTCTTTATAGCCATGATACTTTTAAATGACTTTATTTTTTCACTTCAGAAATGACATCTTGTACGGGGACAGTTCTAAGCATGGGAAACATGCACTACTTCACAGGCATGTTATACCCCCCTCCCCCCTGTATGAAATTTAAAGGAATATTTCACTTTTATTGTTTCACTTTAACCACTTCCATACCGCGCCTATTCTGGCACTTCTCTCCTTCATGTAAAAATTATATTTAGTTCCTGAGAAATTACTCAGGACCCCCAAACATTAGACGCTTGAATTTTTTTACAGGTTACCAGTTCAGATTTACAGAGGAGGGCTAGTGCTTAAATTATTTTTGCTCTAACGCACGCGTCAATACCTCACATGTGTGGTTTGAACGGCGTTTACATATGTGAGCTACTAGGGACAGGGGCGTTTTAAATTTTTGGGGTTCGTTTTTTTTTTTTTTTTACGTAATATTTTTCTTTTTGCACTTTTTTGTCCCATTTTTTTTTGGATCACTTTTATTCCTATTACAAGGAATGTAAACATCCCTTGTAATAGGACTAGTGTGTGACATGTCCTCTTTATGGAGAGAGGCGGGGTCAATAAGACCCCACATCTGTCCTCCAGGCTGAAAAGCATGAGATGGGGAAAAAAAACACTGATCTCATCCTTTCAGCCGCAATCATGTTCGTTCAGCACAGTGGTGTTGTGGATAGTACTTTAACCTAGCAGCAAAAAGGGTCGCTCAATCGAATCCTGCACGTGACACCATCTGCCTGGAGTTTGAATGTTCTCCCTGTGCCTGCGTGGGTTTCCTCCCACAATCTAAAAACATGCTGTAAATCGGATCCTGTCTAAATATGCAGTAGTATATTTAGGTTTTGTGCTGCCCTAGGCCTGACTAAACTTCTGCAGCTCATAATAGAAAAATAACCCACACTTCCTGTCAAGGCCACACCCTGTTTTTTTAGGATATGCCCAGAAATTTTTAGGGGGACACACACACACACTAGTTCTGGGGGGGAGGGGGCACTGGATTCCCTTAATTTGCATAGTTGTTCTCTCACTTCCTGTTTAGCTATGGGGCAGGAAGTGAAGGCAAATCTCCCCAATTGGACAGGGATGGTACAAAATAAACTGACAGGGCCTATAACCCTCCCTCCCTCCATCCAAAATGAAAGAAAAAAGTGTTGATTATAGTTCTACTTTAGCACACATTTCTGATAATTTTATTGAGAGGACTAAGAAAATATAACCATGCCAATAGGCCAGGATATAGCATTGCTAATATGTATGAATGTGTGTTAGGGACCCCCACAAATACCACCCAATGTTAAATAAACAATTTTCGGAATTTGCAAATAAGTATCATCTGCTCATTTTTTGGGGATGTCTGCACCCCTGATAGGGTGAAGTCACCTCTCAAATGTTGTCACTTTCTACTTCAAATTCATTCACTTCCTGTCACATAGCCAAACAGGAAGTGAGGGTAAAACCTTACTAGTATCTTTTCTTGGGGGCACAGAGATCAATCTAAATAGTTTCCCATTATGTAAATTGCACTCTAGCATTTTGCTGTGTACACCCCAAATTATTAGGGATCTTGGACTTTGGGGTCCATTTCCTAAAGGCAAATCCACTTTGCACTACAAGTGGACAAGCAAGGAAGGAAAAAAAAATAACACTTTGGGCCAGATTCACAGCAGAAATACGCCGGCGTATCTACTGATACGCCAGCGTATTTTCAAATTTGCCGCGTCGTATCTTGATTTGGAATCCTCAAACCAAGATACGACGGCTTTTGGCATAGATCCGACAGGCGTACGGCTTCGTATGGCTTTCGGATCGTAGGTGTAATTCTCCGGCGGCCGCTGGGTGGAGTTTGCGTCGTTTTCCAGCGTCGGGTATGCAAATTAGCTGTTTACGGCGATCCACGAAGGTACGCGCGTTCGTCGCATTCTCTTACGTTGTCGCTAGTCATTTTTTCCCGTCGCAATCTTAAGCCTGCTATTTCATGGCTTAGATTTAGACCATGGAAAAAATTATTGCGCTTATTCTAAATGTGAAAATAAAAAAAATAAAAAATGTGAAAAAATATATAAAAGCTGCGACCAAAAAGTGTTATACCACACCAAACAAATACAAATACCAGAAAGAAGATCGCGCTAATGTAATCTGCCAACTAACTGCAAATTGAATGTGTCAGATAAATTAGCAGCAATGCAGTGAGCTATACCATAAGTGACTCTATATAATAAAAGTGATATAGATAAATATATAGTCCTTGGTAAAAAATTCCACAATGAAGAATGGTTAATTTGAATGCAAATAAAAATATAAACACGTGAGTGTAAACATATTCTTGATAGATGAATTCTGTAATGAGCCAAAAAAGTCCACCACACAAAGATTTCAAAGGAAGGTGTCCCAAGTGCAGACAATCTGAAATATCCCGGAAAGAGTGATGAGAGAGCACCTCCACCAATGACACACACAGCCTCTTACCGAATGTTATGGTCTCTGTTTAAGGAGACCTAATACAGCATATAAGGATGTGTTCACAACGGATAATCCCTCCAGTGTCCAATATAAAGACTGTCAGAATCGACCAATCGTCTCAGCACAACAGGATATATGTAAAAAAGAGGGACTCACATAGCATAAAATCCTTGCGATTTTAATAAATAAAAGGGTATGCACTTACATATAAGTAGATCAAATAAGGCATCCAACATTAAAACATGCCGGCCAGCTAAAAAACGAACGCCCGTATCTTCCGGGTATTGCGATGTGTGCGGTGACGTCAGAACGTCTCCCCCCAACGTTTTGTCACTAGGGGGACGTGGTCACGTCCCCTAGTGACGAAACGTTGGGGGGAGACGTTCTGACATCACCGCGCACATCGCAATACCCGGAAGATACGGGCGTTCGTTTTTTAGCTGGCCGGCTTGTTTTAATGTTGGATGCCTTATTTGATCTACTTATATGTAAGTGCATACCCTTTTATTTATTAAAATCGCGAGGATTTTATGCTATGCGAGTCCCTCTTTTTTACATATATCCTGTTGTGCTGAGACGATTGGTCGATTCTGACAGTCTTTATATTGGACACTGGAGGGATTATCCGTTGTGAACACATCCTTATATGCTGTATTAGGTCTCCTTAAACAGAGACCATAACATTCGGTAAGAGGCTGTGTGTGTCATTGGTGGAGGTGCTCTCTCATCACTCTTTCCGGGATATTTCAGATTGTCTGCACTTGGGACACCTTCCTTTGAAATCTTTGTGTGGTGGACTTTTTTGGCTCATTACAGAATTCATCTATCAAGAATATGTTTACACTCACATGTTTATATTTTTATTTGCATTCAAATTAACCATTCTTCATTGTGGAATTTTTTACCAAGGACTATATATTTATCTATATCACTTTTATTATATAGAGTCACTTATGGTATAGCTCACTGCATTGCTGCTAATTTATCTGACACATTCAATTTGCAGTTAGTTGGCAGATTACATTAGCGCAATCTTCTTTCTGGTATTTGTTAGATTTAGACCAGCCATGTTAAAGTATGGCCGTAGTTCCCGCGTCGAATTTCAAATTTTTTTTTTTGCGTAAGACGTCCGGGAATACGAAAGTACGTTCCGCACATCGCCGTTCAAAAGCAAAGCACGGCGGGAAATTTTCACACGGAGCATGCGCAGAACGTTCGGCGCGGGAGCGCGCTTAATTTAAATGGTACACGCCCCATTTGAATTAGGCGGGCTTGCGCCGGACGGCTTTACGTTACACCGCTGTAAGTTTACACGCAAGTGCTTGGTGAATCAGGCACTTGCGCTGAAAAGATGCGGCGGGGTAACGTAAATGAGTTACGTTATGCCGCAGCGCAGGTACATGAATCTGGCCCTTTGCTTCTACAGGATTGGATGTTAAAACCATCAGTGCTTCCCCTCTGATTTTCAGCGACTATGCTTGTACTGCAGAGTGGCTTTGCCTTTAGTAAACCCCAAACTAATCATTTGGGGTGTACACAGCAGAGCAATTTGCTTAATGGGGACACTAGTTAGATTGACCTGTGTCCCCAAGAAAAGACATTGGTGGGGTTTTTACCTCACTTCCTGTTCAGCTGTGTGATAGGAAGAGAAGCCAATTTTAAGAAAAGGGACACAAAGCCCAACCCAAAAAACACAAGCAGGGGTTCTAACACTCACTTGGCTTCCCTCCAACACCCACAATTAGAATAGGATTGCCTTGCGCTAGATTTAAGCACAGTGCTGTAAATCAGAACTTCAAGCCTGTCCGCCAACACACACCCCCACCCCCGCAACAGGCCATGTTTGCAGGTTTTCTTTCATTTTGCACATGTGCTTTAAAAGACAGTCTGGACTGCAATTCTTGATAAGATAAATCCTGTCGGGGGGTACTTGACTGAGGCTGAGGCCCACTGCAGTAAAAAGGAAACAATACTTACCGCGCTGTATTTTTCCTTTTTCTGGTAAATAAACATGGCAGCAAACATTTCATGCATACACACCAGGAAAAAAGCTTTCAGACAAAAATCACAACTGATTGTTGTAAACAATCAGCCCTAATTAAGCTGCAGCTGTCAAAATCTGTAGCATGAAAAAGTAACAAAAAACAAACTTCAAAATTTGAAAGTAATTTTATTGGTCAACAAAACAAGGAAAGAAAAAAAAATAAACAAAAAAAATATAAAAAATAAAAATAAACAGGTTAATAGGGATGAGCCGAACACCCCCGCGTTCGGTTCGCATCAGAATGCTCGAACAGACCGAATGTTCGCGCGAACATTTAGAACCCCATTGAAGTCTATGGGACTCGAACGTTTGAATTCAAAAGTGTTTATTTTAAAGCCCAATATTCAAGTTATTGTTGGAAAACGTCTTTGAGAACCCAGGTCTTGCCCCAGGGAACATGTATCAATGGAAAAAAAGTTTTAAAAACAGTATTTTTTTCTGGAGCAGCGATTTTAATGATGCTTAAAGTGAAAAATAAAAATTCCTTTAACCACTTCCATACAGGGCTTTTATACACACCTCCATACCAGGCCTA
Source organism: Rana temporaria (assembly GCF_905171775.1). Lineage (NCBI taxonomy): Eukaryota > Metazoa > Chordata > Amphibia > Anura > Ranidae > Rana > Rana temporaria. Next base: position 90,851,421 of record NC_053499.1, on the reverse strand, counting down.
TTCTGGCACTTCTCTCCTATATGTACAAATCATAATTTTTTTGCTAGAAAATTACGCAGAACCCCCAAACATTATATATGTTTTTTTAGCAGACACCCTAGGGAATAAAACGACGGTCATTGAAACATTTTTTCTTGCACAGTATTTGCGCAATAATTTTTCAAACGCCTTTTTTTTGGAAAAAAAAATTTCATGAATTAAAAAAATAACAAAACAGTAAAGTTAGCCCAATTTTTTTGTAAAATATGAAAGATGATGTTACACCGAGTAAATAGATACCTAACATGTCACGCTTTAAAATTGTGCACACTCATGGAATGGCGCCAAACTTCGGTACTTAAAAATCTCCATAGGCAACGCTTTGAAATTTTTTACAGGTTACCAGTTTAGATTTACAGAGGAGATCTAGTGCTAGAATTGTTGCTGGCACTCTAACGCACGCGGCGATACCTCACATATGTGGTTTAAACGGCGTTTACATATGTCGGCGGGACTTGCGTGTGCGTTCGCTTCTGCGCACAAGCTACTGGGGACAAGGGCATAAAAAAAAATGTTATTTCTTTTTTTTTTACATATTTATTTATTTTTTTACACTTTTTTTTTTTTATTATCACTTTTATTCCTATTACAAGGAATGTAAACATCCCTTGTAATAGGAATGTGTGTGACAGGTACTCTTTATGGAGAGATGCGGGGTCAATAAGACCCCGCATCTCTCCTCCAGGCCTGAAAGCATGAAATCGGTGAAAAAAAATTCACCGATCTCATGATTACAGTTGCTTAGTAGCGGCAATCGCGGCTTTGTTTACTATGCTTCCTGCCAGCGCCGGACGATTCGTTCTCCGAGCCCCCGATGCCACAGGAGAGACCGGAGAAGCACCGGATGGCAGCGGGAGGGGGGGTGTCCCCTCCCGCCGCCTATAAGAACGATCAAGCGGCGGAACCGCCGCTATGATCATTCTTATGTTGCACAGAATCGCCGGCAGAAGAGAAGGATATCTGAATGATGCCTCTAGCTGCCGGCATCATTCAGATATCCCCCCACAAAGTCATATGACGTCCACTCTGAACGGTAGAGGTCCTTTGTGGACGTCATTTTACAATGGGCCGGTATTAAAGTGGTTAAATATCATACCTGCTGGGTGTCTATAGTAGTGGCACGTGTTTAGAAATGTCCCTGCACAACATGAGATTACTCTTAGAAAAAAGTAATTTAATACTGCTTGCGGCTTTAATGTAATGTTTGGTCCCTGCAATATGGATAAAAATCATTGAAAAAAATAGCATGAGTTTCCCCGCCACCACTCCCCCCAGGTCATTACAAGACCCAGTGCCGATCCTGACCTCCCTGGGGCCCTAAGCAAAATGAAATGGCACATTAAAAATGAGAATCGGGGGGCGCTTATGACAGTGACATGTCACATTAAAGTTGAGAAGCGGGGGGAGGGGGTGTTCTGCTGTCGTAAATGACTCAGCGAGTTTAGGTGCAACTGAACAGCACAAGTGCAGTAACAAAAAGTACATTTAGGTGCTAATAAACAGCACAAGTGCAGTAACACCAACTACGTTTATGTGCAAATAAATAGCACACGTGCAGTAACAGCAACTACGTTTATGGGCAAATAAACAGCACACGTGCAGTAACAGCAACTACGTTTGTGTGAAAATAAATAGCACACGTGCAGTAACAGCAACTGCGTTTATGTGCAAATAAATAGCACACGTGCAGTAACAGCAACTACGTTTATGGGCAAATAAATAGCACACGTGCAGTAACAGCAACTACGTTTATGGGCAAATAAACAGCACACGTGCAGTAACAGCAACTACGTTTGTGTGAAAATAAATAGCACACGTGCAGTAACAGCAACTGCGTTTATGTGCAATTAAATAGCACACGTGCAGTAACAGCAACTACGTTTATGGGCAAATAAACAGCACACGTGCAGTAACAGCAACTGCGTTTATGTGCAATTAAACAGCACACGTGCAGTAACAGCAACTACGTTTATTGGCAAATAAACAGCACACGTGCAGTAACAGCAACTACGTTTATTGGCAAATAAACAGCACACGTGCAGTAACAGCATCTGCGTTTATGTGCAATTAAACAGCACACATGCAGTAACAGCAACTACATTTATGTGCAAATAAATAGCACACTTGCAGTAACAGCAACTGTGTTTATGGGCAAATAAACAGCACACATGCAGTAACAGCAACTAAGTTTATGGGCAAATAAACAGCACACATGCAGTAACAGCAAGTGCGTTTATGTGCAATTAAACAGCACACGTGCAGTAACAGCAACTACATTTATGTGCAAATAAATAGCACACGTGCAGTAACAGCAACTGTGTTTATGGGCAAATAAACAGCACACGTGCAGTAACAGCAACTAAGTTTATGGGCAAATAAACAGCACACATGCAGTAACAGCAAGTGCGTTTATGTGCAATTAAACAGCACACGTGCAGTAACAGCAACTACGTTTATGTGAAAATAAATAGCACATGTACAGTAACAGCAACTGCGTTTATGGGCAAATAAACAGCACACATGCACTAACAGCAAGTGCGTTTATGTGCAATTAAACAGCACACGTGCAGTAACAGCAACATACAACACGTTAGAACACTGCAGCTAGCACAATCTACTGCCTGACAAATAGGAATAGCTGATCTAGCTAAGCTATACAGTGTATAAATATATGTACAACTCCTAGGATGTATATATATCCTCTACACACTGTAAATTAAGCTAAACTGACTAGCCTGCCTGCTCTATCTATCTGGTAGAAAAGACACTGTCCAATTATGGCTCTCCGTTTTCTGCGCGCTGTGATTGGCCAAGCATGCGGGTCATAGTGCATGCTTGGCCAATCATCAGCGCGCAATGCCGCAGTGAATTATGGGCCGTTGCGCATTACTCGAATTTGGCGCGAACGACCCGTTATGTTAGAATTTCGTCGAACGTACGAACATACGTTCGAGTCGAGCACAAAGCTCATCCCTACAGGTTAATTTGAGACAGTAAACAGCATATGGTTTATGCTTTGAAAATAGCACAATAGAGCCAGAGACACAGGTTTGAAATATTAGTCACAACATCTTGAGAAATATTTTGCAAAATAATGCAGTACAAATATATCAAAGTGAGTGAACAGCGTAAAAAAAAATACATTGACAAAAATAAAACCTTTATCAAAAACATATCTTTTTGCAAAGACATTCTTGCCAGCCCCCACACACACAACCTGCCCTCTTTCAGGGCAGCTGACAAATGCTCTACATGCTTTATATAACATAGGCTTGTGTGTGTTAATGACGCAATTGAAAACACATGGACAAAGTTCAGTCTCTACATTGGGTTTGCTTGTAAGTGGGTACACCTGTTAACTATCTCCTTAAATTACTAAGCCAAAAAACACGCTCTATGAGACACAAAAAGCAACATCAAAAATTCTAAGTCCCTGGGCATGCTCAGTTCACCAGAAATGCAGAGGCAGAAGCATGAACAAAACTGCAATCGCGGCTGAAAGCATGAGATCTGTGTTTATTTATTTTCCCGATCGCATGCTTTTCAGCCTGAAGGACAGATGTGAGGTCTTATTGAATTATTACGTAAAAATAATAATTAAAACGCCCCTGTCCCTAGTAGCTCGCACTCAGAAGCGAACACGCATGTAAGTCCCGCCCACATATGTGAACGCCATTCAAACCACACGTGTGAGGTATTGACGCGTGCGTTAGAGCGAGAGCAATACTTTTAGCACCTCCTCTGTAACTCTAACCTGGTAACCTGTAAAAAAAAAAAACAAGCGTCGCCTATGGAGATTTTAAAGTCCTGAAGTTTGGCGCCATTCCATGAGTGTGTGCAATATTAAAGCGTGTCAAGTTAGGTATCTATTTACTTGGTGTAACATCATCTTTCACATTATCACCAAAAATTGGGATAACTTTATTGTTTTGTTATTATTTAATCACTTGCTGGTCAATGACCAGGCCACTTTTTGCGATTCGGCACTGCGTCGTTTTAACTGACGATTGCGCGGTTGTGCGATGTGGCTTCCAAACAAAATTGACGTCCTTTTTTTCCCACAAATAGAGCTTTCTTTTGGTGGTATTTGATCACTTTTTTATTTTTTGCGCTATAAACAAAAATAGAGCGACAATTTAAACAAAAAAAATAATATTTTTTACTTTTTGCTATAATAAATATCCCCAAAAATCAATAAAAAACTGTTTGCCTCAGTTTGGGTCGATACGTATACTTCTACATATTTTTGGTTAAAAAAAAATCGCAAAATGCGCAAAAGTTATTTTCTAGATTTGGAAATATCTATTGTCGACTGTCAGTTTAAGTTTAAGACTTATTTCAAATCCACCGATCGGAATGGGTATATCCCTATGGGAAGTTGTCATCATCCCTCCTGGCTACGCTCTGTACCTCGTAGCCAGTTCCTCCGATTACGCAGGAATTGTAGCGATAACGACACCTACCTAGCACAGGCAGACCTTTTAAAAACACGGTTTGTGGATAAGGGATATCCCGTTGTTGACGTTGACTGTGAAATCCAACGCGTTCTATCATTAAGTAGAAAATCATTGGTATCAGTTAAACCCAAACGCGAACCAGATAGTGCTTTTAAGTTTGCAATGCTCACTTCTTTTTCAACACAGTACAGACAGGTCAAAACCATAATCAATAAACATTGGAATGTCCTGAGAGGAGACAATGTTTTGGGTCCAGTTTTGCCTGAACAGGCAAAAGTGATATTTAGGGGCGTCCCCTCTTTACAGAGCCTTGTCGCCTCTAACATAATCAATCCACCCATAAAAACCTCGTTTTTTCATAACATGATTGGCTTCTATCCCTGCAAGAGGTGTATAGTATGCCAGCATAATGCGTTGGGTAAACGCAAAATCACCCAATTTGCATCCACAGTTACATCCAAACAGTATAACATCAGACCTTTTTGCACATGCGATACTAAGCATATTGTATATTTAATCACTTGCCCTTGCGGCAAACAATATGTGGGACGTACCATCCGCACATTCGCAATAAGGGTGGGAGAACATATTGCCCTAATTAAAGGGGGTGATACTAAACATCCAGTACCCCGGCATTACAAACAGTTTCACCACAGAGACCCCAGTGGGACACAATTCACCATCATTGACAAGTACACGCCCCCTTGGAGAGGTGGTGCCATGACCAGAGGGGTATCGCGCCTTGAAGTTTACTGGATTTTTGAGCTCCAAACGCATGTCCCACTTGGCTTGAATGTAGAGTGGGACATCAACGCTTTTATTAATCAGTCGTAGGAATTCTTTTGTTCTATTCATTTATTCATTATTTTATTTATTTTTATTTCTATTTTTATTTTCATTTTTATTTTATTTTTATTTTTTTCTTTCTTCAAATGTGCATTTAAATTATTTTAAGTAGATCTCAATTGACTTTGTGACTTTGTTGTGAATGGTAGCTCCTCTTACCTGTGTGCAATACTCATGATCACACTTTTCACATTGTTTTTTGACTAGACTGTTGCTTTAATACTTCTGTGTCATATCCAAATATGTTTTTATGTCTTCTGTACATAATCACGTATTAAGAGGTTTTTTTTCGTATCCAATTACACTTAACACATGTTTTTTGGATACATATAGGTATGGCCGTTTTATCCGGATTCATAATTGGGTCCATTTAGTTTTTAATTTTTAATTTCTATTTTTGCTATAATTGCTGGAGGCATCTGGCAGTCATCTGCATTTCCCCTGTTTTTTTATAAAATACCGTCATCCCACCAATCATTCCTGTTCAACATATTTGATGTCATGTATTATTCCTGATTGACATCGGGGTTGGCTTGTTTGATCAGCGTCTACTGACGCAGCTGTTGCGCACCTGGAACGCACGTTGCGCGCCTGGAACGCACGTTGCGCGCCTGGAACGCACGTTGCGCGCTTGGAATGCGCGTAGCTGGTGCGCGCCTGGAACGCACGTTGCGCATGCGTCGTGCGCCTGGAACGCATGACGCATGGCTGTGGCGTCATACTAAGCAGTCAGCTCGCCCATATATTAATTTATAACCCACACATATTCCGCCGTGACTTTGGCGTCATGACACGGAACACATTGTGTCCGATGTCTAATGACGCGGTCTGTGCATGCCCAGACGCTTTAGAACGCACGGCTATTGGCCATCGGTCTACTAGCAAACATCCGGGTTACCAATGTCACGTGATCGGGATTGGTCTGACGGATTACTTCCTGTCAGGTCTTCCATATGGATTTCCATAGGGTTTTGATATTGAGGCTTGGAACACATGGATCACTTCCTGTCAGGTCCTGGTCTGACGGATCACTTCCTGTCAGGTCTTCCATGTGGATTTCCATAGGGTTTTGATATTGAGGCTTGGAACACACGGATCACATCCTGTCAGGTCTTCCATGTGGATTTCCATAGGTTCTGATATTGAGGCTTGGAACACACGCTTATTTGCCATCTCCTATACCAGGAAGTAATGGATCCTGATTGTTGCACACAGGTGGATGGGATGCCACAATTCTTCTGATTGGAGGTATGAGGTTTATGATCATTATATATACACTGAGGCTTTAGTGGAGAGACACCCCAGATGATGTGTGAATAACACGAAACGCCGTCGGGTCGCCTCCACTGCCGCCTCATACTATAGAATATGCGAGTTTTATCCAGATACATGTGAGTGCACTTGCTATCTTTTTACAATAAATACCCAGTTTTATACCGGTTTACACTATGTGGCCCTTCTCTTTCCATTTTCTTTCAACTATTTAACCCCTTGCTGAGCTGCAAAGATCCAAGGTTATCCATTTATGATCATACACTGATTGATTACTTCTAGCAAGTTTCTTGGTGATTGCTACTTTGTGTACCCTGTCTGGTACTTGAAGCTTGTTATGACTTGATTGACGTACGTCATTTCATGAGAACTTTTTTGTTGCATTTGTTACTTTATTTATGTTCCTATTGTTCCCATGAGGAACTACCATTATAGATATTAATTTGCCATAGCGCTACACAATTTTGTTTCCGTGGAGGAGACAGGCAGAAGAGGCTACAGAGAAGAAAGCGGAAAGAAGCCCTGGCCCCCGGGCAGAAAACGGCGAAGCCCGGAAAACGGCGAAGCCCGGATGCCCCCCCCGAATCAAAAAGAGCTTAAAGGGTTGGGGGCCCCAGCGGAATGCAGCGGAGAAGCCCGGATGAGTGGCGCCCCCTCTTGCAGAAAACTACGAAGCAGAAGACCCCCCAGCTGACTAATAAATTATTTTAAAAATCTGTGTAGTGTTTTTTTAACTTTAGATTTCCCCCCAGGTGAATGGGTAGGGGTACGATGTACCCCATACTCATTCACATAGGGTGGGGGGCCGGCATCTGGGGGCCTCCTTATTGAAGGGGGCTCCCAGATTCCGATAAGCCCCCGCCCGCATACCCTGACAACCAACGGCAAGGGTTGTTGGGAAGAGGCCCTTGTCCCTATCGACATGGGGACAAGAGTGCTTTGGGGTGGGGGGGCAGTGCCCCCCTGCCCCAAAGCACACACTCCCCCATGTTGAGGGCATGCGGTCTGGTACAGCTCAGGAGGGGGGGCGCTTGCTCGTCCCCACCTCCATTCCTGTCCGGCCAGACTGCGTGCTTGGATAAGGGTTTGGTCTGGATCTTGGGGGAACCCCACGCTGTTTTTTTAGCATAGGTTAACCCCTTATGATCCAGACCAAGCCGAAGGGCCTGATGTGCCACTACAGGGGAACCCACGCCGTTTTTTTGTTTGAAATTTGGCGCGGAGTTCCCCTTCATGGTCAGCGCAAGCTGAAAACAGTTCAGCCTTTCACGTGCGCCGTCTCAACCTGCGCAAATACAGCTACGCTGCTTGGAATTTACCAAGATTTTCCCGGCGTAGTGAGGTGGCGTACGTGGAAGGCCATATTTGCCGTGCACGCATGCGCAGTATGCAAATAAACCTCCCCGAGTGTTTAGGCGTTCTTGCCGCGTGTTGCGATGTTTTCAGAAAAATCACTTTCACTTCGGCCCGGGAAACTTAAACAAACACATGTCACTATACTTCCCCACTTCACCTCACATCCCTCCCTTAATAAACTCCCGCCCAAACCCCTTCTATTTACATCAATACCTAAATGCCGTACGCCAGCTCTATAGAGGCGCACCATGCGCCCTCTCCTGGGCGCACTAGGTATTATAGTAAATAAAGAAATAAGCTGCTCTGTCGGAGTATTTCTTTAGTAAATGTCAAAATGGCTGTTACTCCTGCCTTTGCTCCATGATTCATGGCACAAAGGCTTGGTAAATCAGCCCCTATATGTCATGCAGCATTCTTTAATTTTCGTTTACATCAGCATGATTGTTGAATCCTCCTGTTGACTTTTTTTAAACGCTACTCTTGGACATATTAATTGTATAATTATATGGTACTGATCAAAGCATTTCCAAGAAGACATACAACATGGTTCTGAATTACTTTTTTCATTTTCTATTTACCTAATTTTTAGATGTTGATAAATGTCAGGATAGAGGATTGTGTCGCAATGGTCGCTGTGTAAACGCCCCTGGATCCTTCTATTGCGAATGTACCCCTCCATGGACACTGGATACTCTGGGAAGGCATTGTAATCGCCCTGACATACAGTCAGGTAATGAGCTAAAATGTACATAAATAGAATTCTTTGTTCTTTAAACATTTTTACATCATGCTTTCATACCAAAATATGGCATTGGGGGCATTTTCTGAATGCAGTGGACTTGTGTGCAAGAGGTTGGCCCCAGTGTGGACCTGTGTAGCTCTACCCATGTAGGATACACTGGTTCAGATGCGTCCTTTGTTCTCCACCACAACCCTGCAAGGGCCTCAATCCTACTGACATGCCAGGCTACTAAAGTGAAGTAACAAGACTATGGGTAAAAGAGAACTAGGTTATTATTTATAAAGTTGTTTATTCGACAAAGGCAAGCCAATAACATTTATGTTCACATTATTCAGCACACAGGGTAGGTAACAATCAGGAGTTCATAAATGGTGTAAAGGCCCCCAAATCAGCAAAAACAGTAGCAATACCACCCAGAGCACCAAACAGGTAATGAGTACATTTTATTGAACAATACCAGCATACTTCCCAACTTTTTGAGATGGCAATGAGGGAAACCTACTAGCAAAAGTATGTAGGCATAGGACACCACGACCCCTTAAAGGAGAATTAACCCCCAAAAATATTAGTTAAACCCACCAGTGCTTCTTTTTACCACTACTATTCCTTTATATTGGCTTTTCAAATGTACAAATACAGCAATTTAGGATTTGGATGAAAGGTTTAGCACTGGGAAACACTTTTTTTTAAACATTCCAAGTTTATTAGTGTTCCAGAAAAGAACAGAGTAGCAAATGTAGCCAACATAACAGTACAGAATGATAATGACAGTTACACACAAAATTTTTATACATCCACAGTTGACAATCAGGACTGTTTCGGTGAACTATAGGCATCATGTTCCTTGATGTGATATGTATTAAAGCTAAACTCAACCAGCATTGAAAGTGAATTCGGTCTTCAAATGTTTGAATACATAACAGTATTTGTAAACTATAGGTTAAGCTTCGACAATACAAAGTTAAACAATGTTGTAATGTGAAAGAGACATCCGTAACTTTTGGTGTGTACTCCTCACTACCATACCCTGAGGTTGGGCTTAACCATCCTGCTGGGCCGGATAGATAGGGCCGTAGCAGGTAGAGGGGGAAGGAGGCAGGGGAGGGGGTCAGTGATGAAGGAGAAAGAGTGGGGTGGGGAGGGGGGGAGGAGCAGTGAGGTGAGGAGCATTCGCTATCTATATCAGTCAATCTGCCACACCAGCACCTAGTCGTGTGGCTAGAGGGCAACTCTCAGGTGCTCAGCAGCCACCCAGAAGTGTCCCATACGTCTCAGAGAAGCGGAACTCAAACCAGGGGGACCAAGTCTTGTGAAATCTCTCTACACTATCTGAGGCTTGCGCAAGTGTGTTTTCCATTTCACATACCTCCGATATCTTTCCTAGCCACTGCTTAACCGTGGGCGCCTTCGGGGTCTTCCAAAGAATCGGTATCAGGGCTTTGGCGGCGTTCAGCAAATGTTTCGTCAGCGAATTCTTATATCGCTGCAATGAAAAGGTAGAGATGTGGAGTAGGCAGCACGCAGCGTCCAGCTCCAGACTGGTCTCTGTGATTTGTTTGATTAAATCTCTGACCTGTTGCCAAAATTTAGCTAAACAAGGGCAAAACCACCAGATATGTATCAGCGTGCCCACTCCCTCTCCACATCTCCAGCAGACGCTAGGTGTCTGAGCATACCAGGAATTCAGCTTAGCTGGTGTAACGTACCAGTCCGTGAGTAATTTGTAGGACGTTTCCTGCATTTTCGTGCTAATAGAACATTTGTGTGCAAGGATACAAGCATTGCGCCACTGTCTTTCTGAGATAGTCCTCTCTAATGCTTTGGACCATCCCTTTTGAAATCTATCCTCTGTTGTAGTAGAGGATGTTTGCAACCACTTATATATGACTGACGTCGTTCTTTGCAGGAGATCACCTTTGAGACAGACCTCGTCTAGATCAGTCAGCTGTCTGGTGAAATGCGGTTTGTTCATCTTGTCACAAGTCTAGCTACGTATTTGTAGGTACGTCCAGAACGGTAGGGTAGGCAGGTCGGTGGTTTGTTTAAGTGTCTGGTATTCCAGAAATGTCCCTCCTTTAAAGCAGTCTCCAGCCTTGAGTTGTGCTTTAGAAGGTGGATGGCTAAGCGTCCGCGTACCAACTCCTGGCTGGAAGTCTGGGTTGTCTGAGAGTGGTGTGAGCGGGCCCTTTACTGATGAAATGGGGGAACATTTGGTCCCCATGTCAAACACCTTCAGGGTATTAGCTATAAGGGGTTGGTGGAGCAGCAAGCGCGATTTTCTTACTCCAGGGTTCCAGGGGGAAAAAAGGAGAGGGCAAGGACTAAGATCCTCTTCCAGAGTCACCCAATCCTTAGCCCTTTTGTGACAGTGCCAGTCCACCACTCTAGTAACATGTGCCGCTATGTAGTATTTCCTGAAGTCCGGCAATCCCATACCCCCCCCTTCCTTTGGCCTGGTCAAGAGAGCGAACTTAATCCTTGCCCTTTTATGTGACCATAGAAAGGTCAGAAGAGCGGTCTGGAGTTTTTTAAAGAATCTGGTGGGTAGAATTATGGGCAGTGCCCTCAAAAGGTACAGGAGCCTGGGCAACATCACCATCTTGATGATGGCTGCCCTCCCAAACCACGAAAAGTATCCTGTATTCCACAGCTTGAGGTTTGCCTCTATTCTGTGTAGTAGTGGTATGAAATTTGCGTCGTATAGTGATGCTAGGGATGGAGTCAGCCATATTCCCAGATATTTTAGGGCTTTGCTTTCCCATCTGAAGGGACAATTGGTCTGTGTTTTGGAGAGAGTCAGGTCAGGCAACGTAAGATTCATCGCTTCCGATTTTGTTAAGTTTATTTTGAGGTTGGTGAGATACCCATAGTGGCCAAATGCTTTCAGAAGGTTTGGGATGGAGATATGTGGACCCGTTACAAAGAAAAGGAGGTCGTCTGCATACGCTGCTGTTTTGTACACCCTACCTCGCACCGAGATCCCTTGTATTGCGTTGTCCTTATTAACCGTACGGATGAATGGTTCTAGGGCGAGGATGAACAGTAGAGGGGACAGTGGGCAACCCTGACGTGTCCCATTCCGAATCTCTATCACGTCTGATAATGACCCATTAATTTTGACCCTGGCAGAAGGGTGGTGGTATAGGGATGTAATCCACGCCATCATGCGTGAACTGAGGCCTATGTGGGCGCACGTCGCAAACATAAAGTCCCATGACACTCTGTCAAAAGCCTTCTCCGCGTCGGTGGACAGGAGAAGGCTTTCGACATGTTGCGCACGGGAAGCCTGCATCAACAAGAGGGCTTTAATGATGTTATCCTTCGCCTCCCTTCCCGGCATGAAGCCCACTTGTTCCGGACCTATTACATTGGGTAGGAGTGGCCTCAATCTGTTTGCCAAGATCTTCGCCAGTAATTTCAGGTCGATGTTTAGGAGGGAGATGGGTCTATAGCTAGCGCATGCCTCAGGGTCTTTATCTACTTTCGGGATGACCGTGATGTGTGCAGCATGAAAATCTTGTGGGAGGGGTCTGGGGTTGGTTAGGGAGTTGAAAGCCTTCTGCATAGGGCCCACCAGGATATTGCTAAAGGTCTTATAGTAAATCGAGGTGAAGCCATCGGGACCCGGGCTTTTCCCTGACTTCAAGGCTTTGATGGCACCGTGTATTTCTGCTTGGGAGATCTGTTCTTCTAGGGCGGATGTAGCATCTGCCGACAGTCTGGGTAGGCCGCTTTGTTCTAAGTAGCCTAATATGGCTTGACTCCTATCTCCCTCCACCCCCGTCGGTCTGTGCTGCAGTGGCAGGTTGTATAATTTCGTGTAGTATTCGTGGAAGTGTCTCGCAATGTCCTCCGTCCTAACGTCCAGAGCACCGGAATCATTCCTGATCCCAGCAATATGAGCGGAGGAGTGAGGATCTCGTAGGGCCCTCGCCAGCAATTTACCTGACTTGTCTCCTGCCTCATAGTATATTTTTTTCCTAAAGTAGAGGAAGCGCTTTGTTTTGATGGCCATAGCATCCTGCAATTTCTGTCTGGCCTCTAACAGCTCTGAGGCCGTTTGTTCAGACAGAGATTGTTTGTGTTTGGCCTCTAACGTGGAGATTGTGCTCAGTAGTTTAGTAATTTCAGCCTCCTGTAGTCTCTTGCGTCGGGCTCCTAAGCGAATCAGTGCACCCCTGACTGTGCATTTGTGAGCTCCCCATACCATCATAGGGTCAGTCTCTTCAGATTCATTTTGCTTGAAAAAGTTCACTATGTCGTCTGTTATTTGAGGTAGCAGTTCTGGGTCCGTCAGGAGCGACGCGTTTAGTCTCCAGGAGGCTGACAAGGTCGGGGGTGTGGACTCAATGATCGTCAAAGAAGTGGGTGCATGGTCCGACAAGGTCTGGAGTCCTATTTTAGCCTCGGTCACTCTGGCCAAATCCCTTTGGGAGATGTACAGGTGGTCGATACGTGAGTATCGGTTGTGCGGTATGGAGTGGAAAGTGAAGTCCTTATCTGCTGGGTGGAGAAATCTCCACGTATCCACAAGATGTAAGGACTGTAAGAGTGATTTTATTTTTTTAAGGATTTTGTAGGATATGCAAGTTTTACCTGTCTGTGTCCAACAGTGGGTGCAGTGGGATGTTAAAGTCCCCCCCCAATATTAGACAGCCGGACATAAAACCTGTCAGGGCCCGTATCATACGTTGGCAAAAGCTCACATGTGCAGAATTGGGGAAGTAGACATTCGCTAGCGTAATTGGAGAGCCAGCGTAGCTACCCTTGGCGAATATATATCTGCCTTCTGGGTCAGTCAGCCTTTCAGTCATTTGGAAGGGCGCATTTTTGCTTATTAGGATAGAAACACCCTTAGACTTGTTTAGGTCATTTGTCGCGTGTAAAGCCGTCGTGAAATATTGGTTAGTCAGTTTTGGAACCTTATTGGTCTGAAAGTGAGTCTCCTGCAAAAAAGCGAAATGTGGTTTACCTTTCTTTAATTCTCTAAGCAGTGTGGTCCGTTTCTCTGGTATGTTCAGACCTTGAACGTTATGTGAGATGATCGTGGGTCCGTTACCTAGCGCTGAGTACGCCATCTGGAGTGTTCACTTGTGTCTTATCTGACAGAATCTGAAAAATGAGACAACAGGTTAGACAGGTACTGGTGTGGTGATATGCCGTTTCGCCCACTATCGAATGCTCCAGTGATAAGAGTGAGGACCAGGGGGAAAGACAGGGTGGAGGAGAGAGCTAGAAAAGAGGGGAGAGAGGGAGAGGGGAAGGTGAGGTAAGGAGAGGGTTCAATTAGCACCTCGGGATGTGATGATCACCCCGAGGTTAGAAGTAATGGGTCCGCAGCGTAAAAAAAGGGATCACCGCGGGCCCACTCTGCGAGGTCGTAGCGTGGCAACTAGACAACAACGGAGGCGGGTGCCGCTGTGGCACCCGTAGGAGGTTGCCACAGGATTCCCCGTCACTGCCAATAAACTGCAGTCCGTGGAATCCGTTACTGTCAGCAAAAAGCTGTTCTATTGTAGCAGAAGTAAATCTGGCAAAAGGAAAAATAAAAATTTAAACAAATTTAAAAAACTATAACAACTCTCTCACAGCTCAGGCAAGAAGAGAGGAAACCCGGCCTTTGATTAATACTGTATGTCCAGCCTTCATACTCAAGGAGCACGGAGGCTTGAGTGGTGACATATAAACCCTGCGAGGGTTGATTATATGTAGGCAAATCAAGATATTGTGGCCTTATATCACTCAGTGGTGTAAGCATAAACATGGAGAGTACATCAGCCATCAATGTAGAGCAGAGCACAAAACTAACAGGCAACATAGAGGAGAAAAAAAAATAAAAAATAAAATAAAGAACGGTGAATCTCAGGCATTATGCTACTTCGGATAAAGTGTCTTCCTCTAACTAGGCACTTTCTCATGGAGCCCCATGTGAAGTAGATAACACTAAGCTGTGTGGTTCCGTCATCAGGCTAGCAGAATAACCCTGAGAACGGTATCCACCCTTCTGGGTGGTGAGTGTATTGTACCACTTTAGGTCACGTGGTATGACCCTGTCAGGCTTTCTCCCATCCACAGACATCATTGGCAACTGTCAGTAGGTTATCATGTTCATGTCGCTCTATACTAAGCGAAACAAAAGAGGAAAAACGGAGGGCGCACCGACCTAGTGTGATACTGTTTGGTGGATTTTATTAAATCAATAAAAACAAATCATAATACTCACAAAAGGAGTGTTAAAAACAGGCCTTGAATCACAATGCAGCAAAGAACCAACACCATCGGCATAGCACGATATTGTTTCGATCCGTGACCGTGGCTAGGGCTGACGCGTTTCAGGGGAGAACCCCTTTCCTCAGAGCTAAAAGGTCTGCAGTGCTTCCTCACCAAGGGACTTGTCTCAATAAATACTAGCTTTCAGTAGGTGGTAAGGACGCCCCTCCCATAAAGTAGGAGGTGCATGGCCGGACACCCACCCACATGTCTGTCACCTTTTCCTTATTCCTCTCTCCATATCTATATCAAGCCATTCTTAGTATGAATGCATAGTCCAAAATTGCACTATACCCAGCAATAAAAATGTACATACAAAATGACTACCACAATAAGGCATCAATATATATACACATGCATACACACACCACAATATGGAAAGCCTTTTCAGTCAAAGCACTCAGCAGATTGCTGCCTCCAAGTGTATAGTTATAGCAAATCAAATCAATAAAGTGCCAGAGTGTAATAAGGCTCTCCTAATCACACTTCCAATAAGGGGCTGTGTAGTTGCTCATATGTGCCACACAAGCCCCACTTGCAGTGCTGTGCCTACCTTCCTTGGACGAGGAGGCTGCTGGAACGCACGCCCAACGTGGAGGAAGTTGTTTGCGCTCCAGCCGAGTCTACGTTCCACTGCGCATGCGCGTGACGTCATTGACGCCGCGCGCGGCGCATATACAGTGACGATGCGCTCCAGCTTGTAGAACCAGCAGGCTGGAGCGTCTCCTTCCCTACTAGGTGGCACGTTCCCAAAGGGGAGAGTTACACCGTTGCCATCTAGTGGGAAAAAGGATATAGGTGGCTATCACTGGATGTGGCATCACTTTACACGTGCATACAACACGAATTCGGGCTCAGAGCCATCGAATATTACCTGGCTGAGGCACGAAAGTTCAATCCACGACAGGCACAGTTTATTCGTGACTGTATAGAATTTACTCTCACACACAACTACTTCTCCTTCCTAGATTGTTTCTATAGACAGATAAGGGGCACTGCCATGGGGGCTAGATTTGCCCCCAGTTATGCAAATCTCTTCATGGGATACTGGGAATCCAAATATATATGGGACAACAACCCTTTCGCAAAAAATCTAATACTATATTCACGTTATATAGACGACATCCTAATTATATGGGATGGCAGCGATGAAGAGTTGGAAGGATTCCTGGCTCATTGTGGTAGTAACCCCTTTGGGATTTCTTTTACACATGTGGTGGATAAAGAATCACTAATCTTCTTAGATCTTGAGCTAAGAGCAGATGAGAGCGGTAAGATACTTTCAAAGACACACTTTAAACTAAGTGCAGGAAACTCCTATTTACATGCCTCAAGCCAACACCACCCAAGGTGGATAAGAAATATCCCCTTTGGCCAGTTTTGTCGCCTAAAACGAACCTGTACCCAGAAGAACGACTATGAAACACAGAGTCTGATTCTGAGAGAAAAATTCAGAGAAAAGGGATATGGAGAAGCACACATAGAGGAAGCCTTTCAGAAATATCTCCAACTCTATGAGAACGATGGGTCAGCAAGCGAAAAAATCGTGAAACCTAAAGAGGGTGCAATATCGACAACACGTTTTTGTACTAGATTCAATAGTAAAGCTTCCACTATACAAAAAATCTTTAAAAGAAATTGGAAGATTCTGACAGCTGACCCTTTCCTCAAGACTTGCATTCCATCGCATCCCAATCTGGTCTTTAGAAGACCAAAGGATCTGAGAAGTATTGTAGCTCCTAGCAGGGTCAAGAAAAACAGCAGAAATAAAGGACTTGAAAGCCCCTGGTCCACGATCTTCGACCAGAAAGGAAGCTATAAATGTGGGGTGAATACATGTGGTAATTGTATGCACATGCATCATAGGAAAAAAGAAGTTTTTGGGGTGGATGGAAGACGCCATAAGATCAAACAATTTATTAATTGTGGAATTGAGTTTGTGATCTATGGCATTATGTGCCCATGTGGCCTGCTTTATGTAGGGCGCACTTCACGACAACTAAGAACCAGAATGAACGAACATAGGAGCAGCATCTCTACAAAAAAAGATAAAGGCTCCATACCCAAACATTTTAGAGAAGTTCATGATGGTGAAGTGGAGGGCCTCAAAGTCTTTGGCATAGAGGCCATTCAAAATGACCTTGACAGGGGGAAGAAACATCAAATTCTCTGTAAAAGAGAAGCATATTGGATTTTTACTTTGGGTACAATGGTGCCGAATGGACTGAACGAAGAAATAGAACTGCACACTATAACATGAGCAGAAAGAGAAATAATAATGTTCTTGTCCTGTTCCAGTATGTCCCCCCCTCTGCTTCATGCCCGCATCCCCTCTTTTATCCCTTTCTCCCTCAAAATCATCTAA
Organism: Rana temporaria; assembly: GCF_905171775.1. Classification (NCBI taxonomy): domain Eukaryota; kingdom Metazoa; phylum Chordata; class Amphibia; order Anura; family Ranidae; genus Rana; species Rana temporaria. The sequence continues at coordinate 90,834,074 of NC_053499.1, read as the reverse complement.
AACTAGTCATCTATCAAATTCCAAGGCAAAAAACCCCCCCCCCCACAAAACACCCCCCCCCCCCCTCCCCTTCCTTTCTCTTCCCAATACAAATAGATGAGTAATATAGTCAGTACAATAGTTATCCATGCACTAATCATCTAGTAATGCAAAATAGATAGTAATTTAAATGGCCCAAAGAGACGTCCATGCCACCTGTCCATTGTGGACTGGATTTATGTAATTAACTGACTTTTTATCATCACTTTTTATTTTTCTTTGTTTTTTCGCTTTTTAATACTTAGTCCAGTCGATTCATAAAATCATAGGTAATACCACTGGGGGCACCTTTTTGTAAGTGCCCCTAAGGGCACTGTGGGAGGTTGTAACAGTATGATCGCACGGTTAGTTATGTAGATATCTGGAGGGTCTGCAGTCCTTCTAGATACTATCACCTGGGACCTCTGTGAGTGTGCATCCATAAAAGCTGGGCATATGACCATAGACAACATTATTATTATTATTGTTATTATTATTTCATTTTTACTACCATTTGAAATTATGTGGTTTTTAATTGGATTAAAAGGTGGGACACTTTTATCTGGAATCTATTAATATTAATTAATTATCAACTCCTTTAATACTCCTTTTAAATGCATTATGTGTCCATTTGTGAAAGTTAGATTTTTAAACATTTATAATATATGTCTTTTATGTAAAGGGTGTGTAATATTATTAGTAATAATCTTTCACCTGCACAAGGTTGATGGCTCGCTCCATGTAATTTACTTCCCCCTAAAAATTTCCTCCTCTCCCCTCCATTCTTCCTTCCCTTTGGTGTTTTGTCATTCAGTGATGCTGTCCTGCTATATAGAGGCGACACTGAGAGGCAATATTCATCTTTCACCACTAGATGGCAACGGTGTAACTCTCCCCTTTGGGAACGTGCCACCTAGTAGGGAAGGAGACGCTCCAGCCTGCTGGTTCTACAAGCTGGAGCGCATCGTCACTGTATATGCGCCGCGCGCGGCGTCAATGACGTCACGCGCATGCGCAGTGGAACGTAGACTCGGCTGGAGCGCAAACAACTTCCTCCACGTTGGGCGTGCGTTCCAGCAGCCTCCTCGTCCAAGGAAGGTAGGCACAGCACTGCAAGTGGGGCTTGTGTGGCACATATGAGCAACTACACAGCCCCTTATTGGAAGTGTGATTAGGAGAGCCTTATTACACTCTGGCACTTTATTGATTTGATTTGCTATAACTATACACTTGGAGGCAGCAATCTGCTGAGTGCTTTGACTGAAAAGGCTTTCCATATTGTGGTGTGTGTATGCATGTGTATATATATTGATGCCTTATTGTGGTAGTCATTTTGTATGTACATTTTTATTGCTGGGTATAGTGCAATTTTGGACTATGCATTCATACTAAGAATGGCTTGATATAGATATGGAGAGAGGAATAAGGAAAAGGTGACAGACATGTGGGTGGGTGTCCGGCCATGCACCTCCTACTTTATGGGAGGGGCGTCCTTACCACCTACTGAAAGCTAGTATTTATTGAGACAAGTCCCTTGGTGAGGAAGCACTGCAGACCTTTTAGCTCTGAGGAAAGGGGTTCTCCCCTGAAACGCGTCAGCCCTAGCCACGGTCACGGATCGAAACAATATCGTGCTATGCCGATGGTGTTGGTTCTTTGCTGCATTGTGATTCAAGGCCTGTTTTTAACACTCCTTTTGTGAGTATTATGATTTGTTTTTATTGATTTAATAAAATCCACCAAACAGTATCACACTAGGTCGGTGCGCCCTCCGTTTTTCCTCTTTTGTTTCCTTTAGTTTTATGAATTCCAACGATTCAGAGGAGGGCTGCAAGACTTTGGAAGATACCTTTTAATTGAGTTGCTATTGAGTATCACCTTTCTCTTCAAACATCTTTCCAAAGAATACCGGAGCGCAGGAGATTTGTTTTTGTATTGGTTTCTTTTCTTCGTTTGGGAACTCCAGCTGCTAGGTATTTGGAATTATGATGGACTAGTGGCCTAACTACCAAGGGTCTGGGTCGTACAATCAGTAGCCCAAAACAAATATGGTACTGTCCATTGAAGAAAGACAATTAAGGAGAGCCTCACTAGCCAAAGGCTTCTTGAACAGCATTGATAACTATGAACAACAACCAGAGGAACAAGAGGATAATGATACAAATAGTGATAGTACACTGGTTAGAGAAGAAAAAATGATATCTACTTTTTATAAGTTGAAACATCTTTTGGAAGATGAGATGACACAATGGTGGGATATTATACTGTTACAAAAATATCTAGAAGTGAATAGGATCCCTAGGGGGCTTAGGATTAACAAAGTTTGCAATTTTTTAGATGAGGATCTACATCAGGAGTGGATTACTAAAATGCGTGTTTATAACAAAGTATGGCTAGAAACGATTATAAAACAGAGGGAAAGGAACATGGAAAATATTAAAATAGGTATTAGCGAGGTACAGGAGGCCTTGGCTGTCTATAGTGACATAGAAGGGTTCTCTGAATGGGACACTAATATCAATGAACAAATTGTAGAATTTGAAGCTGGTATGATAATTAGAAAATCGGAAAAATTTGAAAGAGACAGACAAGACTATATGTCAGGACGTGAGTTCAATTGGAGAAGAGAACAAAATCTATCACCTCCAGAAGAGTACGAACATAGAGGTGGTAATACCTCCGAACACCATCCTCATGTGGAGCGTACAACTCAAAATACCAAAAATTATTTCAACAAAAATAAAAATAAAAATAAAAACAACAATAAAAATAAAAATAAAAATAAATTTAAAAGTCAAGGTAATAGGACTAAACAACAGCATGAAAATAGACAAAAATCAAATTATAGAAATAGCACTGCTATAAATAGTCTCAATGGAGACGCACCTGACAACGTACTCTATAGATCACATGTACAGGATGATTTTCCTCCACCCCTGATCCATAAAAATGCTGAAACAGTTACCAATGTGAACACTGTCCATAAAGAAGGAATAGACAAAACAGATGACCGAATAGAAGAAAATGATGAACCATTACAAGAGACTAACAAAGATGGGGTAGAACAATCTCAAATAGAATTAACATCGATAGTAATGCAAGTAGTACCCGGTGGCGAGAACGATATGGGAGGGTGCAGGTCCAAAATAACAACAATAGCCAAAAAAGATACAAACTCTCCTTTTTTTGGGAAAGGAGCTGCGGGGTGGACAAGACCCGCAGCTCAGAAAAATCTAGTAGCAAGGTCTATCCCATCCCCCCCAAACACTCGGAGAGTGAGAAATCTACGAGAAGAGGCCGGAGAGGAGGGAAGAAGTCTAAGAAGAATAATGAAGAAATAGAAAATCACTCCACCATTAAAATCTTCAACTTGTCCAAATGCACTTTTAAAGAAGAAGAGCTGAAATTATTGAGAAGAGGATTGAATTTTGCCATGGACACTGCTCCAAATCTTTTCGAACTTTTTATCGATCTGAATAAATTCACACGAAATCTTACAGTGAAACGCTTCTTTCGGCTCAAGGAAATCAATGGAACACCTAGTGAGATCCAAGAAGACACAATTCCATCGTGCGAAGAAGAGCCTTTGGAGGAGGACATTTTGGATATACTGGAGGAACTCTATAATGAGGGAAGGACGGGGTCCCAAAATGAACCCCTAGCCTCGATAGGCGAAGAGCCAATAATTGGCACATCTTTTAGGGCTAAGTCAAGCTTCTATCCGCATTGGAATAAGGGTCAATTTATTTCCACATTCCATGAGGTAGTCCTAAAAGAATTTAGAAAGATCTGTGGAAAAAGAGGTCACAAAGGTAGAAGAAATCCCAATATAGATCTGGAGGCGCCTCTAAATAGCCTGAAGAATAATTCAGACATTGTAATAAGGAAGGCAGATAAAGGTGGAGGTCTGGTGATACAAGATAAGGAACAATATTTGGAAGAAGCTTTTAGACTGATCGAGGATACCACAACATACGAGAGATTACTATGGGACCCGACAGTACTGTACAATAAGGAACTAAAGAAATTGTTGGAAAAGGCCGTCTCAGATAAGATCTTGACGAAAAGTGAATTCCTTTTCCTTTATTCCAAGCACCCAGTAGTTCCACATTTCTATCATATTCCGAAGATCCACAAGAGCCTAGAGAGACCACCGGGCCGACCGATCGTCGCGGGTATTGATAGTCTGTCCAGCAATCTAGGGAGCTACCTTGACTACTTCCTGCAAAACCTGGTGGTTAGTCTACCATCCTTTATCAAGGATTCGGGACATGCTTTGGAGATTCTGATGCCATATAAGTGGGAAAAAGGATATAGGTGGCTATCACTGGATGTGGCATCACTTTACACGTGCATACAACACGAATTCGGGCTCAGAGCCATCGAATATTACCTGGCTGAGGCACGAAAGTTCAATCCACGACAGGCACAGTTTATTCGTGACTGTATAGAATTTACTCTCACACACAACTACTTCTCCTTCCTAGATTGTTTCTATAGACAGATAAGGGGCACTGCCATGGGGGCTAGATTTGCCCCCAGTTATGCAAATCTCTTCATGGGATACTGGGAATCCAAATATATATGGGACAACAACCCTTTCGCAAAAAATCTAATACTATATTCACGTTATATAGACGACATCCTAATTATATGGGATGGCAGCGATGAAGAGTTGGAAGGATTCCTGGCTCATTGTGGTAGTAACCCCTTTGGGATTTCTTTTACACATGTGGTGGATAAAGAATCACTAATCTTCTTAGATCTTGAGCTAAGAGCAGATGAGAGCGGTAAGATACTTTCAAAGACACACTTTAAACTAAGTGCAGGAAACTCCTATTTACATGCCTCAAGCCAACACCACCCAAGGTGGATAAGAAATATCCCCTTTGGCCAGTTTTGTCGCCTAAAACGAACCTGTACCCAGAAGAACGACTATGAAACACAGAGTCTGATTCTGAGAGAAAAATTCAGAGAAAAGGGATATGGAGAAGCACACATAGAGGAAGCCTTTCAGAAATATCTCCAACTCTATGAGAACGATGGGTCAGCAAGCGAAAAAATCGTGAAACCTAAAGAGGGTGCAATATCGACAACACGTTTTTGTACTAGATTCAATAGTAAAGCTTCCACTATACAAAAAATCTTTAAAAGAAATTGGAAGATTCTGACAGCTGACCCTTTCCTCAAGACTTGCATTCCATCGCATCCCAATCTGGTCTTTAGAAGACCAAAGGATCTGAGAAGTATTGTAGCTCCTAGCAGGGTCAAGAAAAACAGCAGAAATAAAGGACTTGAAAGCCCCTGGTCCACGATCTTCGACCAGAAAGGAAGCTATAAATGTGGGGTGAATACATGTGGTAATTGTATGCACATGCATCATAGGAAAAAAGAAGTTTTTGGGGTGGATGGAAGACGCCATAAGATCAAACAATTTATTAATTGTGGAATTGAGTTTGTGATCTATGGCATTATGTGCCCATGTGGCCTGCTTTATGTAGGGCGCACTTCACGACAACTAAGAACCAGAATGAACGAACATAGGAGCAGCATCTCTACAAAAAAAGATAAAGGCTCCATACCCAAACATTTTAGAGAAGTTCATGATGGTGAAGTGGAGGGCCTCAAAGTCTTTGGCATAGAGGCCATTCAAAATGACCTTGACAGGGGGAAGAAACATCAAATTCTCTGTAAAAGAGAAGCATATTGGATTTTTACTTTGGGTACAATGGTGCCGAATGGACTGAACGAAGAAATAGAACTGCACACTATAACATGAGCAGAAAGAGAAATAATAATGTTCTTGTCCTGTTCCAGTATGTCCCCCCCTCTGCTTCATGCCCGCATCCCCTCTTTTATCCCTTTCTCCCTCAAAATCATCTAAAACTAGTCATCTATCAAATTCCAAGGCAAAAAAACCCCCCCCCCCACAAAACACCCCCCCCCCCCTCCCCTTCCTTTCTCTTCCCAATACAAATAGATGAGTAATATAGTCAGTACAATAGTTATCCATGCACTAATCATCTAGTAATGCAAAATAGATAGTAATTTAAATGGCCCAAAGAGACGTCCATGCCACCTGTCCATTGTGGACTGGATTTATGTAATTAACTGACTTTTTATCATCACTTTTTATTTTTCTTTGTTTTTTCGCTTTTTAATACTTAGTCCAGTCGATTCATAAAATCATAGGTAATACCACTGGGGGCACCTTTTTGTAAGTGCCCCTAAGGGCACTGTGGGAGGTTGTAACAGTATGATCGCACGGTTAGTTATGTAGATATCTGGAGGGTCTGCAGTCCTTCTAGATACTATCACCTGGGACCTCTGTGAGTGTGCATCCATAAAAGCTGGGCATATGACCATAGACAACATTATTATTATTATTGTTATTATTATTTCATTTTTACTACCATTTGAAATTATGTGGTTTTTAATTGGATTAAAAGGTGGGACACTTTTATCTGGAATCTATTAATATTAATTAATTATCAACTCCTTTAATACTCCTTTTAAATGCATTATGTGTCCATTTGTGAAAGTTAGATTTTTAAACATTTATAATATATGTCTTTTATGTAAAGGGTGTGTAATATTATTAGTAATAATCTTTCACCTGCACAAGGTTGATGGCTCGCTCCATGTAATTTACTTCCCCCTAAAAATTTCCTCCTCTCCCCTCCATTCTTCCTTCCCTTTGGTGTTTTGTCATTCAGTGATGCTGTCCTGCTATATAGAGGCGACACTGAGAGGCAATATTCATCTTTCACCACTAGATGGCAACGGTGTAACTCTCCCCTTTGGGAACGTGCCACCTAGTAGGGAAGGAGACGCTCCAGCCTGCTGGTTCTACAAGCTGGAGCGCATCGTCACTGTATATGCGCCGCGCGCGGCGTCAATGACGTCACGCGCATGCGCAGTGGAACGTAGACTCGGCTGGAGCGCAAACAACTTCCTCCACGTTGGGCGTGCGTTCCAGCAGCCTCCTCGTCCAAGGAAGGTAGGCACAGCACTGCAAGTGGGGCTTGTGTGGCACATATGAGCAACTACACAGCCCCTTATTGGAAGTGTGATTAGGAGAGCCTTATTACACTCTGGCACTTTATTGATTTGATTTGCTATAACTATACACTTGGAGGCAGCAATCTGCTGAGTGCTTTGACTGAAAAGGCTTTCCATATTGTGGTGTGTGTATGCATGTGTATATATATTGATGCCTTATTGTGGTAGTCATTTTGTATGTACATTTTTATTGCTGGGTATAGTGCAATTTTGGACTATGCATTCATACTAAGAATGGCTTGATATAGATATGGAGAGAGGAATAAGGAAAAGGTGACAGACATGTGGGTGGGTGTCCGGCCATGCACCTCCTACTTTATGGGAGGGGCGTCCTTACCACCTACTGAAAGCTAGTATTTATTGAGACAAGTCCCTTGGTGAGGAAGCACTGCAGACCTTTTAGCTCTGAGGAAAGGGGTTCTCCCCTGAAACGCGTCAGCCCTAGCCACGGTCACGGATCGAAACAATATCGTGCTATGCCGATGGTGTTGGTTCTTTGCTGCATTGTGATTCAAGGCCTGTTTTTAACACTCCTTTTGTGAGTATTATGATTTGTTTTTATTGATTTAATAAAATCCACCAAACAGTATCACACTAGGTCGGTGCGCCCTCCGTTTTTCCTCTTTTGTTTCCTTTAGTTTTATGAATTCCAACGATTCAGAGGAGGGCTGCAAGACTTTGGAAGATACCTTTTAATTGAGTTGCTATTGAGTATCACCTTTCTCTTCAAACATCTTTCCAAAGAATACCGGAGCGCAGGAGATTTGTTTTTGTATTGCTCTATACTAAGCGTCATTCCTCTGAATGGCCAGTAGATGGCGGAAGATGACCATGGGGTCTGTTGAGGCCTGCATGAGGGTGATCGTGGCAGCTCACTGTTGTCCTTAGAGCTTTTCCAGATCATATTTGGGGAGTTCGCATAACAAGGGTGTTGACTTGAGATATGGTGGGAGAAAAATAATAATAAAATAAAGATAAAAAATGGGAGAAAAAGAATCCAGTCCGTTCAGAACTTGCGTTGTTTATTCATCCTCTTGAGCCCTAAGAGGGCCTTGCCTGGGCCTAGGTGTTCCGCTTTGTGAACCATGGCCTCGATTCTGTTTAGGGCGTTTGGTAGGCCTCTTCTCTGGAGTTGAGAGCGGGGAACGAAGCTGGCCTCCCTCAGCTTTAGGGAGAGCAAACTCCTGGTACCATTCCGGGACTGCAACAGGTTCTATGTCCAGCGCCTCAAAAAAGTCAGGAAGGTCAGCAGGAGTGCGCAACACGTGTTGTCTGCCGGCGCGTGTTACGGCTAGGGCGAATGGGAATCGCCATGAGTATGTCAGTTCTTTCTCTCTTAGCGCTTCCAGTAAAGGCCGCAGAGCCCTGCGATTTCTGAGAGTGATCTGTGATAGGTCATGGAATAACATGATAGTCTCTCCGTTAAACACAACACTGTCGTTTCTCCGTGCCCTGTTCATAATTTCCTCCTTAAGTGGGTAATTCTGCATGCAGCAGATTATATCACGTGGAGGCGCCGTATCAGGGCCTTTAGGCCTGAGGGCCCTGTGAGCGCGGACAAAGTCAATAGCTGCATCTTCTTGTCTCTCTAGGAGGCTGTTGAACACTCTCTGTAGGGCCGGAATGATCTGCACGTTCTCCACGGACTCAGGGATCCCCCTTACCCTAATATTTGCCCTTCTCCCTCTATTGTCCAAGTCCTCCAGGTGCCGATTTATCTCAATAAGATGGGAGGAATGGGAGATCACTGCACTCTCTAGTCTCTGCACCCTTTTATCTCTGTGCCGTCCACCTGCCTCCACTGCTGTCAGCTTCTCAGTGAGGACAAGCAGGTTGGATTTGAGGTCGGTGATGGCAGCTGAGAAAGTGGATTTAATGTCCGCTGCAAACCCTGACATGTCTGCATAAGTCAGGGGGTGGTTGGGGTGGTTGTATCCCCTACCTGAGTCCTCCGTCACCGAGAGTGAGTCCTCGCTCGAGTCGTCTTCTTCCCGCTGCGGCCGCGCCATTTTGTGGCCTGCCATGCTGCTGTTGGAGACCGCGCTGTTTTTAAAGAGGTCTGGTATGTTCCGGGCCGGTACCGCCGCTGTGCCACGTTTGGATCGCGTCTGCGGGGTCTGGAATAGCTTTTTGCCCATTTCTGGCGTGGATCTGGCAGGGTTTTAGGCTGTGAGCCGGGTTTCCTCACGGAGCCTCTCTAGTGTGCGTCCGTCGCCATCAAGCGCCAAGCCACGCCCCCGGGAAACACTTTTTGACAGATAAATAGTGCATTTTATATACAACTACAGTATATAGATCAGACTAAAATGAAGGACAAATGAGAGGGAAAGAGGGACAAAATCAGGCACAGTCCTTCGAAATCAGGGACAGTTGGGAGCTATGATACCAGGACTATATTGCCCATGTGTCCTAATGGTGTCTGTGCTAGGCCTAGACTAGTTTGGAGAGCACAATCTGCATTACTAAGAGTACATGCTATTCTTCCAGTTCGGGAGGGGGATTGCAGAGAAAGTATATATTCCCCTCGATACCTAGTTACAAAGTCATCAGGAGTAGAGTTGAGCGGACACCTGGATGTCCGGGTTCGGACCCAAACCCGGACTTTGAAAAAAAGGTTTGGGTTCGGGACCGAACCCGAACCCTGACTTTGACCCGAACCCCATTGAAGTCAATGGGGACCCGGACTTTTCACTACAAAAATGTCTCTAAAAAAGGGCTGGAGGGCTGCAAATGGCAGCAAAATGTCGGGAAGAGCATGGCAAGTACTCTCAAAATAAATGTGGATAGGGAAATAACTCAAAATAACATTAAAAAAAAATTATTTTGCAAAATGTCGGGAACAGCATGGCAAGTACTCTTAAAATAAATGTGGATAGGGAAATAACTCAAAATAACATAAAATAACATAAAAAAATAAAAATAAAATCATTTTGACCTAGGAGGATGAGGTCCATATGTATTAGGAGGTTGAGGTGGATGTGGCGGTGTAGGTGGAAGCGGCGGTGGAGGAGGATGAGGAGGAGGTAGCCAACACAGCAGGTTTTGGTTTTTAATATATGTATTTTTTAAATTAGGGTAAACCCCAAAAGAGTGAGAAAGATCTAGGGTTGCTACCTCATCCCTTAAAACCAGAACACAGAGTAATTACACAGGTTCTGGGGCTAATTTACTGTCGATAAGGCACCAAGTGAGTTTAATTAGCAGCAACTTAATCAGCCAGAGAACCAGTGTAATTAATATGTTTTTGCTTTTAAAGGGATGAGATGGCAACCCTAGAAAGATCAGAAAAAAAACAATGGCTGGGTTAGGCCGGCCCGGTGTCTATTCTGCACAAAGTACGGACAAGTCCTGTGGGATCCATGCCTGGTTCATTTTAATGAACGTGAGCTTGTCCACATTGGCTCTGGACAGGCGGCTGCGCTTGTCTGTGATAACGCCCCCTGCCGTGCTAAATACACGTTCAGACAATACACTGGCCGCAGGGCAGGCCAGCACCTCCAAGGCGTAAAGGGCAAGCTCAGGCCATCTGCCCAATTTGGAGACCCAGAAGTTTAAGGGGGCATAGCCGTCATTCAGTACGTGTAGCCGTGTGCACACATACTGCTCCAATATGTTGCTGAAATGCTGCCTCCTGCTAAAACGTTCCATATCAGCTGGTGGTGCTGTTGTGGTGTGCTGACAAAGCTTTTCCACATTTCGGCCATGCTAACCCTGCCTTCTGAGGTGCTGGCGGTGCCCCTGCTGCGTTGGCGACCTCTTCCTCCTCCTCTGCCTTCGCCTTCTGCTTCCACTGTGCCCCCGCTGCCAGGTGGGAATTGCACCAGCAGCGTGTCTACCAGCGTGCACTTGTACTCACACATCTTGCGTTCACGCTCCAGTGAGGGGATTAAGGACGGTAAATTGTCCTTGTAACAGGGATCCAGCAGCGTGGCCACCCAGTAATCAGCACCTGTTATAATGTGCGAAACACGCCGGTCTTTGCGGAGACACTGCAGCATGCAATTGCTCATGTGTGCCAGGCTGCCCAGAGGCAACGAACAGCTGTCCTCTGTGGGAGGTGTATCATCTGTGTCCTCTGTATCCCCCC